>NC_064410.1:36300000-36673333 GCF_023375975.1 Astyanax mexicanus
AAATGGAATTATAGGATATTTGAGTGTCCTGTTCTGCTTACTGAGGTGGTTGCATGACGCTGAGGTATTTTATATAGTGTAAAAATGTACTGCAGTCTTTATTACAAGTTGATTTCTTTGAAATTGAATAATTTTGCATTTACAGTATGGTGTCTGACACCGTATAACACATTATAATAAAGCTGTATTAAAGTACAGAAACTGCTACTACTCTTTTAATTGTGTGACATATGTTGATCATTTTTATCCTGTGAAAGGGGAATTACACATATTTTATTTCTGTGTAATTAAGTTAAGATATGAACAAAGTCATTTTGTGTGGATTTGGTGTGAAATGCTTCATTTTCTTCATTTTCGAGAAATCTGCCAAGTCAGAATTGCTCATAGTAGTAATGAATGGAGACAGAGAAAAGAAATATTCAAATTAATGAATCTAATTTTAGTCCTGTTATTCCTCCTAGATATGATAAAGTGCTATTTAAGATCAGTGTGAAATTGAAGCCCTTTTTTCTGCTTCTAAAATTCAGATCCTGAAAAACAACCCTTTTATTAATTCATTTTGATTAAAAAATCATTTTGATAATTGAATCAAATAAGATATTTGTGTCACATTGTGTTACACAGTTACACAGGCGCTAGGTCGAAACAGTAGCATAAAGAACAATTCGAATAATTAGAAATATAGTAAATGTATATGTTTGAGTAAAGTAAACATTGTTGTTTTATTCTATAAACTACCTACAATATTTCTCCCAAATTCCAAATACAAATATTGTCATATAGAGCATTTATTTGCAGAAAATGAGAAATGACTGAAATAACAAAAAAGATGCAGAGCTTTTAGACCTCAAATAATGCAAAGAAAACAAGGTCATATTCATAAAGTTTTAAAAGTAAAAATATTTGGTGGAATAACCCTGTTTTTAATCACAGTTTTTATGCATCTTGGCATGTTCTCCTCCACCAGTCTTACACACTGCTTTTGGATAACTTTATTCCACTCCTGGTGCAAAAACCCAAGCAGTTCAGCTTGGTTTAATGGCTTGTGATCGTTCATCTTCCTCGTTCATATTTCAGAGATTTTCAATTTGGTATAATCAAAGAAACTCATCATTTTTGATGGTCTCTTATTTTTTTCCAGAGCTGTATATGGAAATATACATTAATAGCGTACTAACTTCTAAAACTATTTTATATGCTTTCATGGTGGATGACTTTATATACAGGCTGTTGTAAAGCAAAATAGTCCCTAAACAAAACTATTTCTTACAGATGTTGCCGCTATTTTACCATCATCAACATAACATATAAAATTTAGTAGACATGTATAGATTCATTGTCGTTTTTGTATAGGAAATAAATGGCTTTACTCTTGTTGCTCCCTGTTTCTGCTCATCACCACTATAGAAATGGTTGGTAGGTTTCTTTACAATGAATTACTTTACACCAAACTGCCTCACAGACATCTTAATGATTAAACTCTATAGAAATTCAAACCAGCAGTGGAATTCTCCTTTAAGTGGCATCAGAGCAGAGCTGTGGCTTTTAAGGAAGGACTTTGAGTTTCTGTGGTGTTCAGAGCTCAACAGAAAAGCGTATATATGTGTGTATAATTATCTGATTGTGAAAATGAAAGCTTAAAAATAAGCATAAATAATAGCAACAAGTTCACATCTTCATATCAGAGACATGATCTGGCAGGAAACATCACACAGTGTTGATGAACCAGATAACTACAGGGTGTGTATGATGGGTTATTGGAGATGTCTGACAGAAACCACAGTTAGTTTACCACAGGCCTTCTATTTGTGTGCTTGTGTGAGTGTGTGTGTGTGTGTGTCTAAAACTGCTTTTTAACTGCAGGGCCTTAAATAGTTATTTACTAGCTAAATAATGGTAAAAGACCTGTATTTTCTAGGCAAGCTACCAAAACTAGTCCCACTTTACCACATTACTCCATACCAAGGGCACTGTTGATAATATAGCATTAGCATAGCAGTAACCAGGCTTAGGTGGTGTTAGCCTGCTAGCAACTAGGTTCATCTAACATCGCTATAGCGGCTGCCGGGTCTGGCTAGCCAATAGGAAGATCCCTGAGTCTTTACGTAAGCCGCCTGAGAAAATCAGAAAAGCAGCTTATGTATCTTTGTTAGTTTGTTAGACAGGACATCTATTGTTTATTGGGGGCACATCTTTTTATTTCATTAATTGCATTTGATTTGTAGCTTGATTTAGGGTGTGTCAGTGCGTCTTTGCTATCATAACAACGGGAAAAGTACGCCTTGCCCAACCTCAAAACAAGCCAAAGGTGTGTACTAGTACTTTTAAAGTGGCAGTCCATATTTTTTGGTTTCCAAACTGAAAGCAGAAGCAGTTCTGAGTGGAGAAAGGGACAAAATATTGTGTTTAATGGTACCAGTGTGCTGGAACAACCATCCCTGCTAAGCCTAATACTGTATATTCATTCTATAAACTGGGATGTCGGGTCACTTTTTGTGGGAGTACTTCTAACCACGAAACTTTTCTTTGCATACTAACGTCACGTGTACAGCCTCTAAAAAAGGATCCGGCTCAGTTTTACTGAATGCAAGCAGCTGGTGGAGCAATGGAGACTTCAGAAGGGGAAACTCAGAGCTCAGTAGCTCATTCACTCATAGTAAAACCCAAAAGAAAGACGGAGTGAAGTTTCTGATTGAGCTCTCTCTCTCTCTCTCTCTCTGACTGAACATAACCTGGAACCGGATTCATCCGCTCTGAAAGGAGACCCCATCACACCCGCCCAGTTTAAAATGATTTGTCTGCATTCTCATTACAATTACCTGTTCTCACCAGAGAGGGCTCTAAATCCCCCAAATGCCAAAATTTACAGACATTCCTTTTAAGAGCCAGGGGTGCTCTGACTTTGGCAGATTGCTATTTTAATATCTCAACTACCTGGACGTGTATAATGCTTCCATACCAAGGGATAACTTCCATAACATCTGTGTTGACAAATCACTGCCAAGATAGCAATGAACATCTGATGTTAATTTCTGCCTAGGATGTTTTCAGTCAGTGGCACATTTAAGCACACCTTATTTCGAGACTTACTGGCGTACACATATTCACAAGCACCATAGCTATTGGACATTGGAAGCACAAGGTATTAAAATAGAGTTTTGGTGGGGTGTAAGATAGTAATGACCATCGCATTGCCCCATGCGCAAGTAAGATAGGGCTCTATGTCTTGTTACTGTTAGTATATAATAACAAGACTGCAAGAACAAGATCAAGAACACAGACTTTACACAAACCCAACCAACACTGGTCCAGCTCCCTAAAGTGTTTGTTCTTTACAGAAACAACTAAAACAGCAAAGTCAAGGAAAAACAGCACAAGCAGCCTTAAGAAAAACTTAACTTTAATCTCTCCCTCTACACCCACATACCTCTCTAACTCTTTTCCTCATATTTTCTTACAGAAATTTCCCATTTTCCCATCAGAAAATACACATCGCGTCATTGACCTACAGCAGGCACTGTGTAAAAATGCAGATGCACTAAATATGAGCATGCTTATAGAAGTTTGTTAATTACAAGTAAGTGAATTACTACTTGCTCGTTGTTATTTTGTCAATAAATAGCTTGGCTGAATTATACCTCAATAGATCTGATGATGGTCTAGACAGTGCTTTTTTTCTCTCTCTACTCTGGTTAAATTAGATGGTGACTTCAGGAGAACATGGTGTTGTTGATACTAGAGAGCAGCCCTTCTAGTTATGAGAATATGTTTTTTAGCCGTGTATTTTCCTGTACATTTGTCCCATTCCATCATCAATTCAGCATGATAAAATATGCTATAGGAAAATATGGTACCACTGTAAAATAAGATTACCTTTATAAAGGGTTTATAAATGGTTTACAATTAGTTTATTAATGGTTACTAATTAGGTTGTAAACGCTTTAAAAATCATTAATAATCAGTTATAACACATACGTAGAAAGCCTTATAAACCCTTTATAAAGGTAGTCTTATTTTAAAGTGGTACCGAAAATATTTATAGTTAGTTAGTTTGTTATTTCTTGATTTAATATATATTTTTACTTTTAAAAAAATCATTGTATGAGGAAACTTGTTCCTTATTTGTGCACATGACAATAACCTTTATAAATCTTGAACTTTTGAATGAAGAAGAAAAGCCAAGCGAAACATAGAATTGAACAGGGATCCATGTTTTGCAACCAGATTTTACCGTATTGTCTCTCAAATATCTAAAAAAAAAAAAACGTATCTACCTCAACTGATAATTATTTAAAGCTAAACAGATATTGTAGAGAAAATACAAACATATTTGTTTCCAAGATTTGAGAAAACCAAACCAGGCAAAGTGAGTGAGGGCAAGGCTAAAAACTACCTGGATGCAATCTTTCAGTTTGCAAACAGCACATGGCCCTAAAATTACTATTCAATAATGTTAAAACAATGTGTTAAAACAATTTAGAGCTTCTATTATCCCATCTGTTTCCTATTTAACAAACAATAAAATCAGAGCTTGTGTGTGTTTTTATTCTGCGGCAAAATACCAGGGTTGGACAATGGCTTGTGACATCACATCTGAGCATTTTGTCAAGTTACACATTTACTTGAAAAACTCAATTAATGCAAAATATTCAATAAATCTATTTCTGACCCCTGTAATTTACTGCAGTTAACTACAGCCAGATAATTCACAACTACTGCTTTGATCAGGCTTTTATACAACAGCATTATAACCTCTCCTTACTGAAGTGTTCCAAAAAAAAATGATGACACCAGTTGCGAGTTGTGAAATGGCAAACCCAAAGCGACGACACTGAAGTCTCCGAAAATGGCAGCGCTGCGCTTTTTAGATCTTTTTACAAGCGTGTCTTTGTCAATTAAGCGAACAGTCTCCATTCGCACGAGGAGACGGAGCTTCCGCTGCTGGCGCTGCGAGGTTTTAACCATTCACTTAAATTTAGCACTGCAGAAAACCACAAAAGCCTCATCTCTCAACCGTCATGTGAGGAGAGGCAGAGTGATAGTGACACGTCTTCTGACTCTGTGCTCTTTATCTCTCGCTCTCTCCCTCTCTCTCAGTCTCTCTCTCTCTCTTTCTGAACTCTTGCCAGCTCTGTCTCTCTCTCACTGCTCTAACTGAATGGGGATTTTACTGGATCTCGGAGCAGAAGAGTGCGTATCTCTCACCAGACTTGGCCCATGACTCTATTTTTGCTTTGTTCATTTCCGATATGGCCCAGAATGCAGCTTTATGGCCCTTTATGGGCCTTTACCCCACGAGGGAGAGCAGGATGGATTGTTGAAGCAGAATATATCGCTGAAAACAAAAAGGAAAGCCTAACTGGCAAGAGATTTAAGTTTGTTTTCCCCTTCTTAACATGGACTGAGTCAGTGTTTGGCGAGAACACTGCGGCAACACCACAAAAGAACCACTTTGGGCTCCATAAAGAAGCATTAATTTTTTTTTTTTTCAAGTTTTTGTAAGTAAGTGTGAAGATCCTTTTTTGAAGTCCACATTATATAAATATATGCTCTATGCCAATTAAAGTTTTAAGATTTATCTCTCTTAGAACTGTGCAGCCAAGCCAAAACCCCATTCAGAAAGCTTTATTGTTATAAGTGCACAGTTATAATCACAAAGCTGACTCCTCTCAGAGTGTGGATTGAGAGGTTTTTGGATCTGGCAGTCGTCCTCCGTGACTCAGTCAGCATCCTCCACAACAGGGCACCGAAAACAATAAAGGCTGGAAGTGGTGGGCGATAGGCTTTCACCATTCTTCGTCTTTGTACTTGCCCTTGTTGAAAAGCCTGTTCAATTGTTCTCCAGCCACTCCGTTTGAAACCTGTTGCCTCGGGGAAGGGAGATATGAATATCCACGCATAGCCTGGAGCTCCCTCACAACCAGCTCAGAAATGACGGCGGGCTGTAGAACATCATAAAGTAGGCCACGGGGTGTCAAGAAACTCTACAAAAAGGCAATCGAAAGAGTGAAAAACGGGGGGAAATTGGCCCCTTGTGTCTGTGTCATGAAACAGTGTGTACATTGCACAAAGCGGTTGTTATCTGCTCAGTACTGCTGTTTCTGTACAACTGCATACAAGAATGAGGATTAGAATAAGACGAGTTGTATTCTAGAAGGCATTGTAGAATACAACTAAAAACATTAAAGCAATCTGTCCGCATTGAGAACATGAAGTGTCATTCATATAGCCTGCAGCAAAAATAACCATCCACTGCACTGAATTTTATTTCTATGCAGGAGTTTGTGTAGAGTTTGTTTCTCAACACAGGTAACAAGCCCTTTTACAAGAAAAAGAGACAGTGATTAAGCCAAGTACTGGACTAAAAGTGATTTGAATTGAGATTTAATGTCAGTTTAAAGGAAAATACAGTTTACAATTAATTTTATTCCAGGAAACTGACTGATTTTTGGTTGTTGTTCTCCTAGCACATGTACTAATTAGCTTGTCACGTTCTGGTCCTGTTCTGTGTCTTTCCTAGTCTGTCTCTGTCATTTCAACACTCCTCTGTCTTTATTTTCCCTTGTATTCCTGCATGTGACTGTCATTTGTAGCTCCACCCCCGTGTTACCTTTCCTCAGGTGTTTCCCATTTCAACATTTGGGGTGACGTGACACACCAGAGGTTAGAAGAGATCAAATTGTAGGTGCACTTGGCTGGTTGAATGTTTTGGGCTCTTTCTTTCTCATTCACCCTTTCCAGTTTTATCTAGTGCTGCTACATGATATCATCTAAGTGCAACAAATTGATTGCAACAAAAGCAACCCACTACTAGAGGTATTTTTTATCTTGTATAGAAAACAGTACATTTAATTTTGGCTCATAATTCATGCTTTAATTGTATATGCACACTTTTATAAGGCACAAATGCCATAGTCAGGGATCCCTTTAAAAACTGTTAGCAGTGCAGCATTTGTGGAGCGTAACTTCAGCCCGTGGCTCACTCCGAAGCTCATTTTAATCGAGGAAAAGCCAGAGCAGAGAGTGGCGGCGCTCCAGCTGCTCCTTTTAAACTGCTCCATTAAGGACAGACAGTGGCTAATTACCAGCGATTATCCTAACAGCAGAGACAATGAAGTATCTATTTATACGCCATTTCTATTTTTTAACAAGGCAGGACCACAGAGCGGGGTCGATCCCGAAGCAGCTTCAGCTCCGTTCAGTTTCTGCACACATTCAATGCCTTTAGTGACTCGGAGACAAGGGGCCACTGACACACACAGAGGAATTCACTGCCAGTGGTCTCATGATCCTGTCGGAGATGCCATATCTCTTGACCTTTTCAGGGTGTGTACAATGAAGCTACTATTAGAGCTCTATCCGGCCACATCTAACCATCACTTATTAAATTAAACCCTGAGAAAAAAGAGAGAAACACAGAAAGAGAGAGAAAGAGATATGGAGGAAAAGAAGGGCTGAGAAGACGTGAAGAAGAGAGGGCACATAAAATTTTAAAGAAAAAGAAAATAAGAAACTATAGGAGAGAGGGAAAGTGAAGAAGGTAAGGAACGAGTTAAGAGAGAATGCAACAGAAAGTAAAGAGAAAAAAGAGGATTAAAGTTAGAGAGAGTTTGAAACAGTGATTTGTAGAGAATGAAAGTAAATGAGAGACAACAAGGAATAGAGTACAAGAAAGAGATAAAAAACTAGAGAGAGGGACAACAGTGTGATACATCAAACAACACACTAATAAAACACATTATTATAATCATTATACATTATATAAACTGTCCTTTTCTGTCATTAAATAAATATATAAAAATTAAATATGCAGTCAGAATGTGTTTTAATCTCATTTTGTCACACCACAATTGTTCAGAATTTCAGTAACTGAACAATTCAATTAAAACAAGATTAAATAAAACACTGTAGAAGAGCTGTTTTCAGAAATTAGATGAGAAGGGTTTTGTTCTTAGTGACTGACACTCAGTAGGACATCTCAGTTAAATCATACTAGAAGCAGGAAACAGTACTGAGACCCCTGGTGTGGCCATAAAAGCAAAAATGACGGTGACTATAAAGATTTAATTGGTTAAACAATTATTTTTTAATTGGATTGTGGAAGGAGAGCATTCCCAAACAAACATGGAGTGCAACCCAAAGGCTTGTCTACTAAGAAATATTTGTCTCCAGCCACAGATTTAACACGGCACTGAAGAAGATAGAAGATAGCATTGTTCCTAGTGGAACACACTCTAAAAAACAGAGGTACGATATGACTACTTTTTTGTACTCAAAGGTACACTCTTCATAATTGTACCCTCAAAGGTACAATATTGGTGTTTACAGGGTCAGATTTGTTCCCTCTGAAGTACAAAGTCTTTCCTAACAGCTATAAGTACCAATGTTGTACCATTTAACCAGCCAAAGGTACATTCAGTATTCTGTATAACTGCACTAATAAACAATATATATTTTAATTGCACATTTTTTTATTTGAAAGCCAGACAATTTTGAATCATCAAGTTTTTGAGCCATATTTAGTTGATGATAATCTTTATAATCTTTATTGGCACAAAAACCATAGGTATGTAGCCAGGTGGTGAATTGAGAATACACCTTTAAAATGTGTGTCTGTAACTTTAAGAAACACAATCAGAAGTGTTGTCACCCTGAGAGAGGAAAGGGAGGAGCTAAGAGCATGGTAGAGAAGGAGGCTCAAGCTGCAGTGTATGGTGGTGCTCCATTTTAGGATTCATCCAGAGCCATCCTAATGAAATAAGAGGTAAAAATCAGGAAATACTGAACAATATAAGGTTTAGTTGGCCTATAACAGTAGTAGATGCCTATTTTGCCTTTCTAAACATGTATTTTGAATGAATCACAACCAGATGCGGGCAGATGGCATTGTTTCAGTGGGGTAGTGTGCTCCTCGTGTTCAAGCCTTGTATTTTTCTGGGTTACAGAAGCTGTTTATCCAAGTTCTCTTGATGAAATGCTCAAGTCTTGTTGAGTAAAGCTGAGTAAATCGAGGTGAGCTTAAAAACAAATATAAAAAGAGCTCTGTTAATGGTATTAATGTGGTATTAATGTTATTTATCTATTTTCTGTAATTAGTGCCACTACCAAATACTGTGCTGTGTTCTAAGTTAGGGTTTTACAGTGTATTCATTTTTATTTTTGTTATTTTGAGTACAATTGAGTACAAGCTCTGATAAAAGTCTATAAATACGTGCACTGCAGTTGCAGTAAGTCAAAGATAGGTGGTGCAGTGTTGTTGTGCATTGAGACTAATATTTCTGCTCAGCAAGTGCTGATTGTTTTTATTTTGCTTTTATTTCATATTTGTTTTATTTTATATACATTTTTATATTTCATAAAAATCAGAATAAAATACCCGAAAAAAAGTTATTTTGTCATTTGGTGTGCGTCCTTTCCCCGGTGACAGGTACAAAAAAGGACTTTAACTGAAAGGTACTTTTTTGTACCCCAATATAAGGTACAGCCCCAGCGACAAGCTTTGTAACCTTTTAAATACAAATCTGTACTTACTTTTCTTAGTGTGCAGGAATCACAGAGGGAGAGGAAGAGGAGGAGGACAGTTTAAAATGTTTATAGGAGAAGATAAGCCATATTTATTTGAGTCTTGAGTTTTGATTGGGTAGTAAATCTAATCTCTAATTATCCACCAACCATGCTAATGTTAGTGTTGAATGTGATGAAGAAGTATACTTAAGTCATGTTATTTTGGAACCAATAATTTGTACTTAATTACTACTTATTTGTAATTAAAATGAAATAAATTTGCACTAAATTCATATTGAGTATACCAGTCGTATGTTATTTTCGCCACTATTTATTAGAATTTAGGTATATTTGTGTGAGCTGTCCGACTGAACATTAAAAATCTATATAAAAACATAATAATAGTGTACTTGAACTATATGCGCAATAATTCAAGTATACTTTTTATACTTATACTTACATTTTTACCTACTTAATCTGTAATTCAGTCTACTTTGAAAAAGTATACTTTATTTGGCTGTGCTGATTTTATACTGGTGATGTACTTTAATATGTACTAAAAATATATGCTTAGTATAATTTTCTAAAACTGTGCTTTTTATGATAAACTATATTTTACTAAATGCGTCTAATGGAGTCGATATTTCTGCAATAAAACTCTACCTCAGTTAAATTTGCTACAAAACAATAATTTTTTGTTGACAAATTAAAACTGTGATAATGAACTTTTATGTGTTGAATTTATACCTAAAAAGTTTACGTTAGTTACTTTAGTGTCGGTAAAAGAACTTTAAAAAAAACTTGTAGCGATGAGATATATTGCTTTTGTTTTCCCCAGTTTTTATTCACTCCTCAAAATGAACGTGATGTTAAATCTATATTTTAATCACATTTTTAATAGATTTTTAATGTTCATTCAGACACCTCACACAAATGTACTTAAATTATATTAAACATAATAAACAAAACAAAATAAAATACGACTAGTAAACTCAATATGAATTTAGTTCACATTTATGTCATTTTAATTACAAATAAGTAGTAATTAAGTACAAATTATTGGTTCCAAAATAACATAACTTAAGTATACTTCTTTTTCACAAGGGTGTTGAATGTGATGAAGAATCAAATAACAAATGTGTACACTTATTCATGCTTATTTTAAGCTATATGAACCTAAAAGGTAAAAACTTAAAAGGTAAATTTTGCTGTTAGGTTGATTGGGGTGTCCATTCCAGTATTTACTTGTCTATAGCTAGGTTTTAAAAAAATGAATAATATGTAGTTTTTCCATTCACTACAGCTCTGGGAGAGCAGTGCAGAGCCATATTTTAGATTTGGATTCAGAATTTCAGAAAGTTGATGTTAATCATATTACCAGAAAGGCACTCACTTTGCAACTTCATGCTGTTTATCGCTGTTTATTTGTTCATTTAGCCTTAGCGTCTCACACCTTGTGCCAAGGGCGCTTCTACTTCCTACTGCACACATGTTTTTCAGCGATCTCCCAGCTCTGTACTCCACTGGACAGAATGCACCGCACCCTTACATCACTCATTCACTGCTACGATCACCTGAGTATTGACTTAGACTATCTGTTTCACTCACTATACATACCCTTTCACCACACACCCCTTTCCGAGTATTTGATCTGGTTCCGTCCATCAGCTATAAAGCTATTCTCTTCCCCGAGGGCAGACGTCTTTTTGGACATTTTTGGACACCCTCTGATACTGCCTTGCCTTGTTTTGACCTGGACACTTTCACTCTCTTCGGCATGTTCGGTACCTTATGTTGTTTTCGTCAATTGGTTTTGACCCTGCCTGTTGTTGACTACGTTTTTGGATTGTCCATTCATTAAGAAATTGTGACATGGTGTCTAAGACAGGTCTTGTGTTCAAATTATGTAGTTAACTAAAAATCGTCAAAAATGGAGATACTTGTTTTCCATTGGAGAGTGACGCTACTGTATGTCCTATTATATACAGTACATTTAGTTCTGAAGAGTCTATAGTGATTAATTGCTCACAGGAAATATCCTTAGCTGGTGTCAATAAGCTATACCCAGAGACTGTAAAAAAAGATGGACGCCGTGTCGCCGTTCCCATTCATTCAATGAAAATGAAGCCAAAATCTTCCGCCATGTTGCCGATCCTGACACCCGATTCTGCGCAGTAGAGACCAGAGGAGGGAGAAAGACTGTGGATAGCTCCTACTCATTTAAATAACCCCGCCCCTGAGGGCTGCCTCGCAGTCACAGACTGCAGAACCGAGCGGAGCTGACGTCTGTTATTGGTCCCGCCCATAACCAGCCCTTTTACAATAACCACATATTTTTTGAATAGAGCTGAATAACCTTCTAAAAAACGAATTCTGTGGGGATATAAAAAGTTGACAATATAAGCAGAGTTTACACTAGCTGCTGCATTTAAATAATGGAGGTAGAATTACAGTATATTAGAAAAAAACGTGATTGAATGTTGTCTGTTTTGCCATTGAAACCTATAGGAATGGGTGGGGTTACACAGCTTTCTGAAACCGAACAGCAGGGGGCGACCGACCTGTGGTGGCTTCACTTTTGAGAGATGATGCTCTGTCCAGCTATATACAGTCTATGGCTATACCTCTAAAAACAAGCTCACCATACAGTACATTACAGCAGAGATGTCACTGTGTGCACTGTGGTGTCTCTCATCATTCCAGTTTTATCTCATCACATCATTTTTTTCCACCCAGCCCTTATCATTATCTCACCACTTTAACAAAACAAAGTTATGCCCATGACGCTATCCCAATCAGGCCACTCACTGTAGACATCTCCTACTGTACACACAGTTCTACAGGACAAAGCAGTAAGGTAAAGCAGACAGGACTCAGGCAGTGATGCATTGTGGGGGCTGTAACTCCCCCCAAAACATAAGAAAAACACACTCTTTATTTTCAGGGCTTTGTGTGTGTTTGAAGGCGACTCTCTTGTGGGACCTTTAAACATGGAGATCCATTTCAGCCGGCTGGCTCCAGCAATGATCCTAACACATGGAGCCGCTTCCACGGGACGGTATGGGGAGTGTTTACAGTATGAGAGAGACCTGTTAAAGCTGTATGCACACACAGACATTACTCTAAAGCTCTATAGAGCACCGCGCACTAATGCACCAGTAGCACAAAAATGGAAAATAGCAGCAAACGCCTTATACCAGAGGAGGAAGTGCTGATATACAGCACATATAGAGTTACAGAATAAATGGATGGATTAAAGGATCGATAGATACATATATATATATATATATATATATATATATATATATATATATATATATATATATATCAGACAGACAGGCCAGTCGGAATATTATGATCACCTTAATGTTACTGCACTCACTGTCCAAGTTTTACTAAGTTCTTCAATGTTCAGGATCCTACAGGACCACCACAAAGCAGCTCTATCTATTTGGGTGGTGTCTCAATCTCATGGTGGTGGTGTGTTAGTGTGATCAGACACAGCAGTGCTGCTGGAGTTTTTAAACACTGTGTTCTCTCAGTGTCCACACTACTCCCTAACGGTTCCACCAGAGACAGAGACTCCCACAGGACACTGCCCACAGGACACTGCCCACAAGATGCTGCCCAAAGGATGCTGCCCACAGGATGCTGCCCAAAGAATGCTGCCCACAGGACGCTGCCCAAAGGATGCTGCCCACAGGACGCTGCCCAAAGGATGCTGCCCACAGGACGCTGCCCAAAGGATGCTGCCCACAGGACACTTCCCAAAGGATGCTGCCCACAGGACACTGCCCAAAGGATGCTGCCAGCAGGATGCTGCCCAAAGGATGCTGCCCAAAGGATACTGCCCACAGGACACTGCCCACGGAATGCTGCCCCCAGGATGCTGCCTACAGAACGCTGCCCACAGGACACTGCCCACAAGATGCTGCCCACAGGACACTGTCCACAGGATGCTGCCCACAGGACGCTGCCCACAGGACACTGCCCACAGGATGCTGCCCACAGGACACTGCCCACAGGAAGCTGCCCAAGAAATGCTGCCCCCAGGATGCTGCCCATGGGATGCTGCCCACAGGACACTTCCCACAAGATGCTGCCCCCAGGATGCTGCCCACAGGATGCTGAAAAGACACTAAAATGTTTAAAAACTCCAGCAGCACTGCTGTATCTCAGTCATGTGTACAGGTTCAAAATCTCCTCAAAATAACTTGTGAAACATGATAAACCGAATGGCAGTTTTTAATGAAAATGAAACAAATGCACAGTAGTGCATGTAATCTTAATCCTTATTAAATGAATTTCTAATCACAAAGAATAAATTACATTTCTGAACTTTTATCATTACATTTCTGAACAAATTATATAGTAAAGTGTTTTAAGAGCATCAGCTTTTAGAATTCACAAGAACTTAAAAAAATTATACATAAACTAAAAGAAAACAGATTCATTGTATTATTCAAAAAATTGTATATTGTACAATTTCAGTTTCAAAGTATAAATGTGTATAACAGTAAATATAACAAAATCGAAGTATATTTTCACTATAAAATATCAACAATATCTCTGTTTATAACTGCATACCTCATTACTCAATAAGTGCTCAATAAGTCAATTCAATGCGTTAATTAAAATTAAAATCAATCAAATACAGTATATGATGACAAGTACTGAAAGTTAGAAAGAATGTGCTGATATTTTATTTGTGTGGAAACTATGTGGAAGCACATTTGTGTAGCATTAATCCGTTACTGCACTGTGTCAGCGTGCAGCAGATAAATGACATCATATATGAAAGATCTCACATCATCAGTCACACGCAAGTGTCCCATCATTAAAAAATACTACAGAGAAAAAAACAGGAGGAAAAAGGTCTGATGTGAACATCACAGCGGGCCACCCTCGCATGTATTCCGGACTTCAAAGGTCATTCGATACAGTGACTAATTCAGCCAATGAGGAACAAATGCAGCTGGAATTTACAGCTATGCTCCAGATGTGCTTGGTGCCATTTCTCTTACAGATGCTACGTATAGTTTACTTCCTTCAGAACACAGAGCAGCTTTAGCAATGCTCTGCAAAATCAGCATCTGATACTGATACAAATCCTGATATTTGTGTTTAACTAAGACAATAAGTACAGAAACTAAGGCCTTCAATCTAAAATAGGAAAAAATATGCAAAACTCACTTTTTGTGGATCTTTACTGCCATATATACACTATAAACACTCTGCAAAAATGCCAAAGTGCAAAAATAACCCATCCATCCATCCATTTTCTGTAAGTCAGTTGAAAGAGTTTTGATGCCAGGAATCATATGCTTATACTCAGCATAAACATAGCATAGTCAGCAGCATCTTATTTGCATAAAAGTGACCGAGCCCTTAAATGGCTCTTTCTGAAAGGCACTGAAACTGGCAAGATTAGAATTGGTGAAATCTCTTTATTTAAGACATATTTTTAATGCAAATAACTTCATAAATATGTTTTGTATAGCCCACATATCTAACTTGTGTACAAATATAAAGGTATAATATGTTTTCTTGAAGATAGGGATTAATAATTAATCAGAAGCCTAAATGTACTACTAAGTATTACATCAAAATACAGTGTTTTCTTTACTGTCATCATATAAGAATCTTCTATATAAAATAATGAGAGTAATAATCAGTGTTCTCAAGTCTCACGCTTTGAGCGTGTGACACACGCACCTCAGCGAGTTCACACGCTCACACGCCACACATGATATTTCTCACGCTTGCCAATCCATCGGCTGCATATTATAATGTACTCTTGTTGAGCCAATCAGAATACAGATCGCTCTGTTGTTAGGCAGACCTAGTCAAAGAGGGTGGAGTTTCAGCCAGAGTGTCAGGCGCGAAGAACTGTCCCATTTGAAAGTTCAGGATTTGAGGCAGCCAACTTCTGTTTGCTCAAGCTATGACACCCCCACCACCATGCTTCACAGATGAGGCTGTATGTTTTGGATCATGGGAGGTGTACACTTTGTTCTTGTCAACTATCTCTGATACAGAATAATCCTGGTATCATTTTTGCACAAGACCTTTTTTTTACAGAGTTTTTCAAAATTTTAACATCATACTGTAATCTGGCTATATTCAGGCCCTGATAATAAACAATCCTTTCAGGTTATTATTTAATAATTTGCTATAGAAAATAAAGACAATAATGCTTGTGTATTGTTCTTCTACAATTGCAATAAAACAAGTAAAGTAAAGTTCAGAACTACAGATGAATCTGAGTATCAGAGAGTGCACAGAGACAGAGAGGTGTTTTACAGGATTCTGTTGTTTTATCAGGTGCTGTTTAGGTCTTTTTAAATGAATTAAGCCGCCGCTTGCTCATATATTACAAGCTGAGTTTATTACAGTGCACTAAGAAGCTAAACAAGTGATTTGCATTCTAAACATCTCTCTCTCTCTTTCTCTCTCTCTCTCTGCCTCCGTGCCCCCGAGGCTAATGTTTCCTTTCCGTCTGGATAAAGACTCTGCACCTGTGGATCACTCGCGCACACACACACACACTCTCACTCAGACATGGGTAAACATGTCATCAATACCCACAAACCCACACAAACACATTAAACTAAGCAGAGAAATTTAGTCATTCTGTTTTATCGGTTTGCATCTTGCGGTGTTGACTTTGTTTTTCTATCAATGAATAAAAATTACGACAGGAGTTTATAATAAACACACACCCACATCCTGGATGCTGTTTCCAATCTGTTTATACAGACAAGTGAGGGTTTTGAACATCTCAAGATAAGTAAGGATTCCTTTGTTGTAAGTATTGAAGGTCTTCATTGGCCTACCAGTCCCTTTGTAATTAAAACACTTCGTAAGTAATAAGTGTGTTCTTTTTTCTTAACAATATTTAGAGTCATAACAGCTTTTTTTACTTTAATTGGCAGAGCTTATTTTAAACAACGGCAACTAAAGAAACCAGAGGTTTTAGAAAGCTTAGAAAGCTTACAAATCTAGGAATGAAACAAATACAGAAATTAAACATATAAAAGACAGTGTTATAATTTTAACATAGTTGAAACTGAAATGTACGAAAGCACCCTGATGTCAGGAAAGCAGCAAGGGAGACGCAGAGGTACAATAAACACCAGAGCAGAACTAAAACAACAAGGAAACACTGATTACACTTAGACTTAAAAAACAAAGAAACAGCAACCCGACTGATGTTAAACACGCACAAGAACCGACAAGAGACACTGAAACAAAGGGACTATATATACACAAAAGTAACAGGAAACACCTGGGGTCAGGTAACGAGGGGATGGGGCTACAAATGACACACGTGGGAGCACACAAGACATAGCCAGAGACAAGGAGAACACAGAGAGGCCATGTGCTAGAAAGCACATGGCTAGGAAAACAGACCGGCATGGGAAATGATAGAAACGCAGAGGTAGATCAGAAAAGACACGGAACAGGATGAGAATGTGACAGCCTTTTGCTGTAAATCAGTTCAACGAGTTTGGTTTCAAGAAATGATATGCTTCTTTGAGCCGTTGAATGCTCCCTTCTTGTGATGTCACAGTAAGGAAACACCCAACCGCCTAGATCAGTTGAAGAAACACAATTCCGGTCTACTGGTTGACAGCACACAGCAGGAATAGCCAGTAGACTTCATCTGAGGGAGGGATCTGTACCTACTGTCTGTGGCAAGTCAGCAGATGAGGGAGATGTAAGTACTTTCAAATACGTTTTGCATTTCTAGATAAGCATGAACTAGCTTGTTTGTGTTTTAGCCGTTTAGCACAAGCATATACATGGTGTGTCCAGCAACTGCTTATTTGCATTATTCTGGCAAGAAAAGACCTGTTGAGGTCTCTTCATGAGAGTGATTTTGTGCAAAGAACTTCATGAACTTATTTTGTATAGCAAATAGACCTATTCTAACCTGTGCAAAAAGAGGTATAATATGTTCACTTTAAAGATGGGAATGTTTACTTAAATAACAACTTTGAAATTTAAACTGAGGAGCAGAGGAGCATTAATCAATAAAACATATGCCTTTGTCATAAACATTATAGAGAGCAATGCATATATATATAGATCTATTATTATTTATGCCAGTTATTTTTACATTGTCTAACATTCATGATGAACTGAACAATAGAAATTCACTGCAAATGAATTGAACTTTGAAATACAATCTTTTTACCTTGACTTACATTCAGACGTAAGACGGGTTTACATACACACAGAGTACATATTCCATACAGTATATATCACTGGCAATTAACACACACACACACACACACACTCACACACACACAGTATACATTCCATACAGTTTATACCCTGATGAAAAAAATATATACTTAATTGTACTTTAAACATATAAAAATGTCTAAGTATGCTGAAAATATACAGATTTACGTACTTACTTAAAATATATTAAAAGTACATTAATATTATGCTTTCATCAAATGTTTGAAAGTAAACTTAAATCCCACTTTTAAAAAAGAACAATATAGTGTATTTAATAAAATAGACTACTTTGAAGTACACTTCTAGTTTAATATAATACAATATACTTCTAAAATTATAAAAATTATTAAATTATTAAAAATATATTTTTGTACTTTAAAAACAACTGTTACAGTAGTTTACTTAAAATACAATGTATCATGTGTATTTAGTAGAAAATAAATTAAATGACTACATTGGTAAAATGTTAAATGGTAAAATATATTTAGGTTTTACATTAATATAACAGTTCAAATGTATTTCAATGCTCTGTAATTATAATTAGGAAAATACAAATAGAAGTAAATTATAGGATACAATGTTAAATAACATTTAAATGTCAAATAAAAAAAAATAAGTAAATGTGTAACATGTTAAAATTGTAGTACAATGTATTCAAATATATTTTTATACCCAATGACATCGATTCTATAATTAACTATCTATAATGGTAATACAGTTGTAATACTCATTAAATATATTAGAATTTTACTGTAAGCATATTTAAAATATGGGGCTACATACATGAAGTAGTATGTTTAAATGTTAGTTAAGTATATTTAAAATGGTTTTTAATTTTAGTACAGTTAAGTACACTTAGCACAATTTAAGTAAGCCTTTTGTACAATTTTTAAATACAATAATTAAATTATAATAAGCACAATAAAAGTAGTTGAATTTTAGCACACTTTAAATACACTGATTAATAATGTGCACTTTTGTGCACTATATGATAATAATGCTTAGTATACTTTAATTTTTACAGTTTACATACACACACAGTTCATATTTCATACAGTATATATCACTGGAAATTTACATACACACACATACAGTAAGTATTCCATACAGTACAGGGCCCTAATATATTTTCTAAGCACGTATAAGAGCAAGCACATTCATGTCATAGTAAAATTGTTAAGTCTAGTTACAGATTGCCTGAAAATGCCCAAAAACAAACAATCACACACTGGTCAGCAGCACAGCTCTACAGGCCTAATGATGCGCGACTAGACATGCGAGCGAGCGTGAGTCTGCCTGTGAAGTGAAAGGCATGGAAAAGCGCCTCGTTCCAGTTATTTTAGTAGGAAGATAAAACTAAAAAAAAAAAAAAAAAACTCCTGCAGCCTCAGGTTTCCCCGTCTGAGAGACTGGCTCCACTTTAAACTGTGGCGCACTGCCGAAACACACACTCCATCACATGATCAATACAATATGAGACCATTACAGCTCAATACACTTCCACTTCAAACACAACCGCAGAGGAAACAATGAGGCCCGATTTCAAGCATGTAGACAAGTCTTATCAAGACTTATCCAAGCTTTTAAAATGGGAATTCCCAAACTTCAAAGTGACCTCATCCATGTCTTATGTATGTATAAAGAATTTGACATAATCATCACTGTTGCTGTGAGTCGCCTTGTGAAGGTCATGGTAGCATGCCCTTATTGAAAAGCTGCCTCTCTCTCTCTCTGCTCATTACAGTGGAAGAACCAGTGCAGTCATTATTTTACTCTGTGTAACTATTAATACAGGATACAGTATATTATTCACCACTGTTAAATACATATATATATATATATATATATATATATATATATATATATATATATATATATATATATATATATATATATATATATTTGTATTTTCTAATAGAAACCAGACGAACATTTCCCTTGTTTAAAAAAATTCTGTTTGAGTCATAAACATTAGTTACACTACACTCATTCCCCCTTTTATAATCAGTATTTTGCTTTTTTGCATTACAAGTTACAGTGCAAAGTTTTACAATGCATGATCACAATTCCCATTCCATGATTACACATTTTGTACACTTTATCTCTGTGCTTACTTTACATCGAGTACCATCTCTACATGCTTTGCCTTTACAACACTCATTTTTGTAATGACATTAATTTCTATGGTTAAATACGGTAATTCTCATTTCTATTCTATGGTTTCTATGCTACACTTGTTTCCATTGATATGCTATGCCATGTGATATGTTTCTTTGTCACCAACACATTTTGTGTTTTGCCAAATTTTACCAAATGCTATTACAAACAAATGAAAGAGGAAAAAACTAAACATTTATATGAACATTTTAACAGAAACAAAAATGTACAACACTGTAAAATAGAAAGAGAAAGTAGCATAAAATGATACATATTTCAATAGTGCATATACTTCAATTGTTCTACATTTTCTAGCTGAGCATCAGACAGATGAAACTCTGAAAATGGTATAGGAATTTGGGAATAAAACTATTAAAACAGCACACAAGGCTTTTTTTCTCCCCCTTTTAACTTTTGTCACACTGTTCAAATCTGTCCCAAATCTCCGTCTGCGCTCTAAATGGACACATTCATCAAGTCCGCTGAAAAGCTCTCCTGTTCAATTGTCCAAATGAAAGCATAATTTGAGCGTGTGTGTGTGTGTGTTCAGTTTTGTAATTTGCACACTGACAGTAATGTAATGCAGTGGGCGCTGCTGCAGCGTGCCAGTTTGTCATGGTGCCAGGCTGGCTGGCACTTGGGCCACTTAACCATTTAGGGCTCTGGCATTGGGCCCTACTCAATCTCTCTCTCTCCTAGACATCTTTTCAGTGGAATACACACAGGGGACGACTCCGGAGAGAGAAGGCTGTTTACTTCAGAGCCTTTTAGAAGGAAAGATTTCTCAACCTCTCAAGAATGGCCGGGCGCACTTAATCTCCGAAAGGGGGGCACTCCACATTTGTAATTTACTTGCAGCACTTATCTACTTCACCTCAAACTCTGTTCTGAAATGTGCCGCCCTCCTTATCTGGTAATTAGCTCCGTAAACCTGCGCTGGCTTTATTGGCGCATTGTGCTTGTGTCCAACTCTATCCTGCTCAGCTTGTACCTTCCAGATAATACATTGTCCCCAGACAAAAGCATGTGGTAGGATTTTTTTTTGTGGTCTTTGCTATTGTATTATATTGCATTCTGCCCTTTTTTAAAGTTTTTAAATGTGTTATCAGAGTTTTTTAAAGTGAATACGATGGTCTATCTGTGACATCCACAGCTGTATCCACAGATCATTAAAGGCCTAAAACTGCAGCTGTTTGATGCAATACTGCGATTACAGCCCTGTTTTTCGAAAAGCCTCTTAATATCGGTGTCATCTCACCTGGTATAGGACACTACTTTAGCAAACTATAGTGCCCTGGTCAATTACACATTGCGCAGCTGGATTTACAGCGTATCACTGCATCTTTGGTATCGTGAGGGCACAAACAAATATGCCTTGCGCTGCTTGAAACGTACAAAAAGGCACAAACCAATTGATATGCTGTGCTCATTTGTGTGTTTTTGGTTATTCTCAGTCCTGACGTTTTCAGTCTGCCTGCTCTGGACAAATTCACTCCAATTCCCAGCATGCACTCACACCAGACCTTCCAGACGCGTTCACGCTCTCCCAGCTTCTGATTGCTGACACCTGAATACTTTAAAGCATAATACGATGGTCTATCTATGACAACCACATGTAACAACTGGAAACCAGCTTTATCCACAGATCATTTAAGGCCTAAAACTGTGGCTGTGTGACGCAACACTGCATTAAAATATGATTTGTTTCTCTTTTTTTGCGAAAGGATTACAGCACTGTTTTTCAAAAAGCCTTTTAATATCAGTGTCATCTTAACTGGTATAGGGCTCTATTTTAGCGATCTATAGTGCACTGGTCAATTACACATTGCGCAGCTGGATTTGGGGGCGTGTCAGTGCATCTTTGGTATTGTGAGGGCACAAAAAAATATGCCTTGCGCTGCTTGAAACATGCAAAAGGCACGTACTAATTGATATGCTGTGCTCTTTTGTATGTATTTGGTTATTGTCAGTCCTGACATTTTCAGTCTGCCTGCTCTGGACTCTGATTCACACAACAAATTCACTCCAATTCCCAGCATGCACTCACACTGGATCTTCCGGTCTCTACTGACACCTGAATATTTTAAAGTGAATATTGGTGAACGATGGTCTATCTATGACTGCTTTTTCTCATCCCAGTTTACTAACTATAGCTAAAGCAGTAGAAGTGTTTGGTAGGAGGACTTAAAAACATTAAAATCTGCCAAATGGCAAGCTAGACCATGCTTATGCTGCAGTAGTGGAGTTGCAGCCGTGCTAACCAAGTGGATACATTTGTGTAATCAGGGCGGGAATGTAAGACCAGACATATCTGACAAGAGCAAATGCCACATTATTTCAATTATTATGAGACATTGTTCACTTACTGGATCTAATTTAGGAACACAGCAAATGGAAAAAGAAAACGTAACCACTCGAATAGGCAGCATAGAAAGTGTTTGATTCTTTAGTCAAAAAAGACCAAGTTTATTTGCTGCTAATGGCTTTAAATCTGTGAGCAGCAGAGTCCCTAAAGATGAACCTTATGGAAATACACCAAAGAAATATCTACTTTAGTGCATAAATCCCACCTCCAACCAATACCAGCAAACAAAGAAATTTACCTCCAAACAATGACATTTCCAAACTGAGGGTTTATCAGAATCTTGTGAACAGTGTTCTGTTTTTTCAATTGACTATATTTTTTCATTCCGATCTTGGTTTGAATACGGGAAGCACCTGTTATTGGTTGGTTTATTCAAATATATTATAAGACATAACCATTGATTGGCATGTGTATATCATGTTTTTTTTCAATGACATCTTACGCATAAATCTTTACTTTAAACGTTAAACTAACAGAGTGGTACAAAATAGAAAGCTTAGGCTTTCTGCATTCACAGCAGCCAACATTAAAGTGCTTATCTATTCACTCTGATGCAGTAGTCGATTGCACCATCACCACAACTGTGTGTGTGTGTGTGTAGTGAAGTGAAGTGAGTGGATAGTAGATGAGTTGAGGTGAAAGAGCATTACGTCTCTCTTCCATGACCCTATTTGGCTGATCCACTTAACTCCAGATCTTAATGTAGTGCTGAAGCCACTGAGAATAAACACGAGAGCCTAGAGGACGTAAACATGTTTAACTTTAGCGATAGCTGTCAAGCTGCACTCTATCAAGCGCACTCTTACTGCAGGAAGGGCAGCGTTCAGCAGAAAAAAACACGAAAAAAAAAGAACTTGTCAGCATCATAAACTCTGCATTACAAGTTCACGAATTTCTCTTGTTGGGTTTATCCGGACGAGGCCATGCCAGTTAAAGAGTGACTTTTCAGCGAGTTTTTGCCTGGAGGGAGTGGAGATAGGATTACTCCTAAAACCTTTCTCACTCGCAAAAACCTCCGTGAATGACTGGGTCTCCGCCATACATGTCTGAGACGACATTACCCAACAGGAAAACAGTCTGCTAACTGTATTCTATAAGCTTGTCATCTTTCAACAGGCCCTAATCTGAGTACTGCTCAATTTCCCACAGGGCAGAGGCCTATTAGATTACACTGATTCTGCCCTTATGATAACACAGGCTTTCAAACACTTTTCTGGGTGTTGAGAGAGAGAACCGGCGGAGCTCCCACAGCCTGAAATATTTGTCCAAACCTGAAAAGACTTGACCATACAGGTTGGGATTAGAGATAATTTCTCAAATTATCACTGGTATTAAATGGTTTGGCTTCAGTATACATTACAGCAAGATCTCATCACAATCCTCCACTGAAATGTAACCCAACAAATAAAGAACAGTTGTTCAAAATTTGCAACATATTTAATACATATTTTAGGGTTCACGCTACAACTCACATCCACTGGTGGCACTGTTTTACCAAATGTACAAATGTACAAACACAACCCATCATGTACTAAAAAAAAGGATACAGAGCACAGGGATGCAACAGCTGTGTTTGTGCCTCTTTTCACAATTTTGGAGCCCATAGCTACATTTACTACTTTATTTTTTATACAAAATATTTTATTTGTTTATTTTGAGATATAAAATAGCTACAGGTCTGGGTTGAGGGGGAGTAGTTACAATTAGGTTAAGGTTGATAAGCTGGTTAAGCTTGGGTTTAGGTTGAGGGGTTGGCAAAGTGTTTGGGTTAAGGTGTAGGTTAAGTTTATATTTAGGTTGCGGTGTAGGTTAAGTTTAAGTTGAAGGGTTGATTAAGTATGAGTTTAGGTTGGGTTGGTCTAGATGAAGTTTTGATTTTGGTTAAGGTGTAGGTTATGTTTAGCTTGAGGTGTAGGTGAAGTTAAGGTTTAAATTATAGAGTTGTTAAGTTGGAGTTTAGGTTAAGGTGTAGGTAAAGTTTAGGTTTAGGTTGTAGTGTAAGTTTAGTTTGGGTTTAAGTTAAAGGGTTGGTTAAATTTGGGTTAAAGTTGAGGTGTAGGTAAAGTCTAGGTTGAAGTGTTGGTTAAGTTAAGGTTTTGCTGTGGGTAAGTTTTAGGTTTAGGGGTAGTAAGTTAGGTTATGCTTGTGGTATTCGTTAAGTTTAGGTTTAGGTTGATAGATGATATAACTTTAGTTTTAGGCTTTGTTGTAGGCTCAGGTATTAAAAATAAAACTAGTAAAAAAAAATATTTTGCAATTTCTGCTTAAATTCTGGTTGTCTGTGCAGGGTTTATACATATTAGTGCATATGCTTGAGGGTCAAACTCTATTAAGTACACTTTGTTTGATCCTAAAATTATGTTTTGGTCACTTGTGTATGAATTCCGGCTGACCAGGCTGATATTACATTGTTTCTAACCCTGTTTGATAGAAAAAAATCAAGTTACAATTAAATTACAAAAAGTTTTTTTTCTGGTTACAGAAGTCAGTCTCAGAAAGAATTTGTCAGACTGCACTTGAGTTTGTGCTTCAAATTGATGCTGCGAGTTGAGTTGAGTTAAACTCTATCACAATGTTCTCAGGCTATATTTGGGTTTGGATTCAAAACTTTCTGCCAAATTAAAGCTCTAGCTCCCAGTCCTTTGAGGCCCTCAGGCTGGGAAATGGAGAGCACTGGGCTGTGCGTTGCTCTCTCCACTGAGGTGATAGCTTTTGACGCGTGTTTCAGCAGCAAGTGAAGTGAATGAAAAGCTTCTTTCTCAGGCTGCCCTGAGGAGGCTGGCCTGGGGGATTATGGCCAGTGGAGTGATCAGTGCTCCGGCTGGGAAGGCTGAAAGGTGCTTTGGTGTCAGAGGCTTGGGTCATGCTCCATGGATCATCGTTTCATATCCAAATGAGGGCTTGGGGTATCAGATTACGCTGACTTTACAGAGCACTCAGAGAATCTCCCACATCACTCTTTAAGTCCAATCCCCCTCTTAAACCTCCCTACACAAGTCCAGTCAGAGTCAAACTGTCAGGAACTTTGCAGGCAATTCATGTTGAAATGATTCAGGCATAGCTGACAAAGGAAAAAGGCTCTGAACACACCTTTGGACACTTGTTACCAGCTTACGTAGGGCCTTCTGGAGCTCTGCACGAACACCCAACAATATGGTAACATATAACAGCTTCCCTCTCATTCATGGTGTCTTTGTGGGGTTTGCAGGAATTTGCATGGCTGCCCTTTGTCCTAATGAATGCACCGGTGGTATTGAGGAGGGGTATGGCAGGAGAACAAAGCTTTCTACACTTCATTTATTCCAATTCATGAATGGATGTCAACAGTGCCGTGCTAATAACACAAACACTGAGGGTGATACAGGGAGAGTTGCGAGGCGAAGCCTAAAAACATATGTCAATAGCAGTGTTTGAATCTTTCTTTTTTAAAATGCACTTTACATACATGCTGTATTCTTCCAAGGTTATGAAATCTCATAATAAATCATGAACCATCATCATAACCTTTGGATGAATATGGATTTCACTATATTAGTCACCAACCACAATCAGCCCTGATTGGCTCAGAGATGTTCTCTGCCTGATCATTTTTAAGTTTTTCAAGTACTACTCTGCCACACTTAATCTATCAATGATGCCAGTGCTTACAACCACAAAAAAACACCACAACCATTAACTAAGTAGCAATGTTTAAAACTTTGATGAAAACTGATGTTTTGAAAACACTTGTTTAAATTTAATTTGATAGATCAAGCTATTAATTACCATCTTGATACGTTTTAACTGGATTAAAACAGTTGGTTTATACCTGTAGTGCAGTTTGATTGAGCAGGTGTGAAAACAGTAATCGTACTCAGGTGCGGATCAAAACAACCAACTCTGAAGCGGTTCGCTTGTGACCCAGCTATCAAATATACTCTTTTTTTTAGCTAACCTGTTGATAAGGTGCAGTTTATATGATATATTAGCCAGATGGTGCTAATTACCACAGCTATGAGCAAAAGCCATCTCTGTTCCATGCTTTTTACATGCGCATTTAAAAGTTTTCAGCGTTCACTGTTAAAGCATCTTCACACTGCACAAATATACGAGCTGAAACACAAAATCTTCTCTATATCTTCTATATTTACTTTCTTGCTCTTGTGCCAGGCAGCTCTGACCACTGACCAAATTCCCTTGGCTCAAAACGAAGAGTCATACAGAATCAGCTTTTTTTATTAGCACTCTATTAGCCCTATAAATTGACATTTTTTATTTGCTGAATCAAATTAAAACTTTCTCTTAAATAGATTAAATAATCAACCTATATACAGTATGTGTGTTTATTCTTTGTATAACAACAATTAATCTACTTTCTTTAACAACCCTTAAATGTGATAACAGAACAGTTTAATCGCAGTATAACACTCAAGGTTTGTTCTATAAAGTGAGATGTTTGCAGGCTGTAGTTCATCTGTCAATATCAAATGTTACAGTATAAACCTTGAGTGTATTTTTGCTTAATTTATCAAGTATTGCGCAAAATGAAAGTAATTGTGATAAAAAAAAGCCATCACAGGTTTATTATGAGTTTTATTTTATTAACAGTTTGATCTGTGATGTAAATATACATATTTTTAGATATCTTTTACAAAAGAAAAAAAATGCATTCAAACGGCAGGTTTTAGGTGTTGTGTAAGAGTTTCGACTCTCGGCAGCTCAGCTGTGAATCTCTGCTTTATACTCAGTCATCATTGTTCCTGCTTTCACCACGTGTCAGCTGTCACCGCCACAAAAGCGCAATGTTCAAACTTTCATCACGTTCATAATTCATCACACAACAGGCCTGAATTACATAATTGATGTGTGGTTTAATAAATGTAAAACAAAACACTACATTCTGCTTTGCTGAGACTGTAATAACAGCTCTGTCTGAGAGGCAGTTATGCGCTCTGACAGGAGGAGAGATGACTCGTGTGAGTTAAATATCAAATAACGGCTGTATGCACAATTACTTTTCTTGGCGAGGGAAAAGCTGGAGGTTATTTGTTGTATAGGGCGTCTATAGACTGTTGATCAGTTAACTCACAATAATAAGGAGGATGCAGTAGACAATACGAACTTTTCAGTCTTTAAAAAGTATTTTTTCATATTTTTTTATTTTTCATATTTTTTCATTAATAGCAAAAAATGTGTTTAAAGTAATGAAACATACCAGTCCTGCTTAAATTCTTTATAAACATTTCTTAACCTTGAAAAATGCTTTTATTGTGGTCATTTCTGCCTCTGCAGCGCCCCCTCAGGTTTAACTGTGCTATAGGTGTGGATGGTCACAATATGCAGATCAGTCAATTAATAATACCATCCCCCTGCTAATGTCAACCATATTGGTCTCAGCCCAATCAGCTCTCCCTTCTGCCTTGCCTCTAAACCCATACATCACCCAGAGCCCCTCCTAAACCACTCCTCCCATTTCTTAGCCTTTTTTAAATTTGAGTTGAGGATGTAGTCAGCTAAAATCAGGAGGTTTAGTGCCCCTTCAAAAGTGTGCTGTTATTCTTTCTATGTGCTATACCAGGGGTTGACAATAGGAGGCCCCTGGGCCAGATATGACACGCAAGCATGAAACAGAAATCTGGCCCGTGAGGTTGTTTGAACTATAATGAACGATAATAAAAAAAATAAATAAATAGCGAGCTTTTGGTTTCATTTCTCTCTCATCTCTCTGTTGCGGTCGTCGTGACTTTAGTTTCCGCCAGTTCTTGTTTTTCTACCTGTTCTTGGGCTCCCTATCTCCTTATAAGGGCGTTTTTTTTTCTCCCAGGCGTGTCCCAATTCAATAGCCAGGGCAGCGGTAGTGTATTGGACTGCGACCCTGACGACACTGGTTCGATCCCGTGTGAGGAGTGATTTTATGTGCGTTTATTTATTTATTTATTTTACCTTTCTTCTTGGGTTTACCTCTTTGAGATCCACTGTTCTGCAATTGGGTTCAACAACCCTCTGGGCTGGAGAGCTACTGGAGTCTGTAGCACTCCATCCCATTACACTTCATTTTTTTTGTGGCATGCCACGTAATGGCTTGGAAAAAATCTGCAATCAATAATTGATAAACTTAATTGCCGTTATAATTAATATACTATTCAAATAGTGACATAATAGTAAAGCATTCAATTTCATGAAAACTTTAATAATATTATGTATGTCATGGCAACTAAGAATTTTTGATCAAGAAATCACAAAAATAAACAGATATATATTTCTTATACTAATAAACACTATTGTGGTATGTATTGTGGTGGTTTTTATGATGGTTAAGAAATGTCATATTAAATTATGTACACTATGTATAGCAATTTGATAACAGTGGCTCCAGATTAGGCATCTAATCATAGCCATTACCTAATCTTTTATTACTGTTTTCCATATTATCATAATATTATATCATTTAATAACAGCTCCACTGATAAAAGGACTGAACTCTGGCCACATTGTGTGTAAACATATTATGTAATGTTGATACCTCTGACTTCTTTCATGCCACTTGAATTTCTTCCTGCATTCTCTCATCACAAATCTGACCAATAACAACAGTTCTTTTTTAAACACTGATTAAGACACATTCATGTCTCAAGATTCAAGATTCAAAGAGTTTATTGTCATATGTACAGTACAGAAACGGGTTTCAGTGTACAATGAAATTCTTTCTTTGCTTTTCGCCAAGAATGCCAAATAGAAGATAGAAAAAGTGCAAAAAAATACAATAAGGTTATAAATATTAAACTAATTGTCAAAGACATAAAAAAAATAAAAGTTACTTAAGCAAAGAAATGTATAAAAAAAAAGTGCAAGTGCGAAATAATGCAGTTATGGACATTAACTATATATATTAAAAAAAAAAGATTAACAGTAAAGTGACGGCTGCAATGTAAACATGTTGAAGTAAAGTGCAGGGTTATTCCTGAGTTGTGTTCAAGAGTCTGATCGCAGGGTTATACCTGAGGTGTGTTTAGAGTCTGAAGGCAGGGTCATTCCTTAGGTGTGTTCAAGAGTCTGATGGCCGTGGGGAATAAACTGTTCTTTAACCTGGTGGTCTTGCATTTTACACTTCTGTACCTCCGGCCTGAGGGCAGAAGTGTGAACAGTCCATGCTGGGGATGGGTGGAGTCTTTGAGGATGGATGCAGCTCTCCTGTGGACTCTGTGGTGGTGGATGCTCTGCAGGGAGGGCAGTGGAGTCCTGATGATCTTCTCAGCAGTCTTCACCACTCTGTGCAGACGTTTGCGCTCTGCCAC
This sequence comes from Astyanax mexicanus, assembly GCF_023375975.1. Classification (NCBI taxonomy): domain Eukaryota; kingdom Metazoa; phylum Chordata; class Actinopteri; order Characiformes; family Acestrorhamphidae; genus Astyanax; species Astyanax mexicanus. The sequence continues at coordinate 36,329,551 of NC_064410.1, forward strand.
AGTTGTGCTGCCGTACCACACGGTGATGCAGCTGGTCAGGAGGCTCTCGATCACACAGCTGTAGAAGTTGTTGAGGATCTTGGGAGACATCCCAAACTTCCTCAGTCTCCTCAGAAAGTACAGCCACTGTTGAGCCTTTTTGACCAGCTGCGTTGTGTTTATTGTCCATGTGAGGTCCTGACTGATGTGGACGCCCAGGTATTTGAAGCTGCTCACTCTCTCCACTTCAAGTTCCCGGATGAACAGTGGCTGATGAGGTCTCCTCCCCTTTCTCATACCCACTATCAGCCCCTTTGTCTTGACCGTGTTGAGAGCGAGATTGTTGTCTTCGCACCATAACACCAGCCTGGTCACCTCACTCCTGTAGGCCGCTTCATCTCCGCCAATGATGCGTCCTATCACCGTGGTATCATCAGCGAACTTCAGGATGATATTGTCCTTGTGTGAGGCGACACAGTCGTGGGTAAACAGTGTGTAAAGGATGGGGCTGAGGACACATCCCTGTGGGGTGCCGGTGTAGGTGGTGATGCTGGCTGAAGTCCTGTTGCCAATCCTTACAGACTGGGGCCTGCCAGTCAGGAAATCCAGGAGCCAGTCGCAGAGGGAGGGGTGCAAGCTGAGTGTGGACAGCTTGTGGGTTAGTTTGTGGGGGATGACCGTGTTGAAGGCAGAGCTGTAGTCCACAAGGAGCATCCTAATGTAGGAGTCTTTGTTTTCCAGGTGTGAGAGGGAGTAGTGGAGGGCAGCAGAGATGGCGTCTGAGGTGGATCTGTTATGACGGTAGGCATACTGCAGTGAGTCCAGGGTGTCCGGTATGCTGTGCTGGATGTGGGCCAGCACCACTCTCTCGAAGCACTTCATAATGATCGGAGTGAGAGCTACTGGCCTGTAGTCATTCAAGCAGGTGGGGGGGCTCTTCTCGGGGAGGGGGACGATGGTTGTGGTCTTGTAGCAGGTGGGAACAATGCTCTGGCTGAGGGAATGATTGAAAATGGAGGCCAGAACACCAGCCAGTTCATTCGCACATGCTTTGAGGGCCCGCCCAGGAATGTTGTCTGGTCCTGCTGCCTTGCGGGGGTTGATTTTACTCAAAGCTCTGCAAACTTGGCCTGGTGATATTGAGAGTGTGGAGGAGGCGGGTTGGGAGAGCTGGGTGTGTGTACCCCTCTCAGTGTTGTTGCTGGAGGTCTCGAAGCGGGTGTAGAATGTGTTGAGATCATCCGGTAGGCTGTCTGTGGAGCTGATGGTGCTGGTGGTGCTCCTGTAGTCTGTGATGTGCTGCAGGCCTTGCCACATCCTCCTTGAGTCAGCAGTGGAGTAGAAGCCATCCAGTTTCTCCCTGTACTGCCTCTTGGCCACTGTGATGGTCTTCCTCAGTTTGTACTTCGCAGCTTTGTACTCAGTCTCATTGCCTGATCTGAATGCAAGAGAACGAGCACGCAGCATGTGTCGTACCTGGTTGTTGACCCAAGGTTTCTGGTTGGGGAACCTCTTCACCTGTACGGTGGGCACGATGTTGTCCACACACGTGCTGATGTAACCGGACACGTGCTCAGCATACTCCTGTATGTTGATTGAAGAGTCCCCCATAGTGGCTGCAGCCTCAAACATATCCCAGTCTGTTGTAGCAAAATAGTCCTGCAGGATGCCCTCAGTCTCCGGAGTCCATATTTTCACTGTTCTGGTTGTGGGGGTTGTCTGTTTCAGTCTCTGCCTGTATGCTGGGTACAGGAATAGGGAGATGTGGTCTGATTGTCCAAAGTGGAGGCGTGGTGCGTATCTTATAAATTACTGTACACGTGATCCAGCGTGTTTTTATCACGTGTAGGAATATCCACATGTTGGTAGTAATTGTGGAATACAGTCCGTAGGTTGCACTGATTAAAATCACCAGCTGTGATGATGACGGCATCAGGGTGAGCCGTCTCCAGTGCGCTGATGACGTCATGGAGTGCACCGAGCGCTGCTGTGGAGTTCGCTCGTGGATGAATGTAAACAGAGCATAAAAACACAGCTGAAAATTCCTGTGGAAGGTAGTGGGGACGACATTTAAGCAGGAGAAACTCCACGTCTGGTGAACAGTGCTGATGAACTGTCTGAACGTCTCTACACCACGCGTTGTTTACAAACACACACACCTCCTCCCGTAGCTTTACCAGAGGCAGCCGTCTGGTCTCCCCGGTGTACGGAGTGAGTCTCGAGCTGAATAGCGCTGTCCGGAACTTTATCCGAGAGCCAGGTTTCAGTGAAAATCAGAGCGCAACACTCTCTCATTTCCCGCTGCGATGTAATCCTTGCTCTCAGCTCGTCCAGTTTGTTTTCCAGAGAGCGCACATTAGCTAGCAAGAGGCTAGGCACTGGTGGTCTGCTAGTGCGAGCCTTAAGCCTAGCATGTAGCCCTCCCCTCTTGCCCCGCTTGCGTCGCCGCCTCCGAAGCACTCTTCTGGGGTCAGCACACGCGCTCTCGGTCGGTATGTCTGGGTCTGCCTCGCGGTGGTGACGGTGGTTTTGGGAGCGAACAATGGGCTGCAGCTCCGGCGGTATAAATCCGTTAAAACGTGGGTTATCTTGCAATCCAATGTCCTGTAACGTTTGTCTGTCATAAGTTATCAGTGCATGGCATTTGTGCACTGCAGAGAGAAAGTAAAAAGTGCAAAAAAGAAGTAAAAACCGGCATTCTAGAGCGGAGCGAGCAAACACGTCTGCCTCGGGGGGCGCCATGGTACGTATCACCTGTTCACACTGTTCCTGTTCTTGCTCTTCTTTCAGCTTCACTCGGCTGTAGAGACAGCTGTGAACTTCACGTTTTCTCACAATGCCTGAGAGAGATTAAATGAGACATGAAACAAAAACTTAACAAGTTAGCACACTTTCTTTAACACGGATACACACAGAAATCCACTGCAAGCCTGTTCCCAACTGGATACATTTATAAATACAGTTCTTACATGAAGAAAAATAACAGATATCTTCGAAAAATCTTATTTTACAGTTCCTTATGTGATTGTGTTAACTATGTAAACTCAAAATATTTTAGTTAATAACTGGTTATGTTTTTTTTTTTATTACTGTGGGTAAAACACAAATAAGAACAAATACATGAAAAATAATTTAGGCTTTACCTCAATTACTCAATCAATATTTTGTTGGGCAGTTTAGCTAGGAACTCATCATGATGTTCCGAAATTATCATCATTAATCTTAACCAGTGAATAATGTATAGTAAACATGTTGGACATTACATTTAAACTGAAATAGATTTTTTAAAACTCAACATGATGTTACCCATTCTAAAACCTACAGCTACACTGTGTGCATTTATTACTTTTGAATTTGTATCATGTATTTTACCAATTGATCTCTAGAACATGGTTTGGTGTGTTTTGGCGTTTTTGGTGTTTGGAATTTAGAGTGTTCACATTGCAGAGAACCTCACCTGGTCCCTCAACACCAGCTCCATAACCAAGAAAGCCCAGCAGCGCCTCTACTTCCTGCGGAGACTGAGGAAAGCACATCTCCCACCCCCCATCCTCACCATGTTCTACAGAGGGACTATAGAAAGCATCCTGAGCACCTGCATTACCGTCTGGTTTGGGAACTGCAACACCTCAGACCGCAAGACCCTACAGCGGATAGTGAGGACAGCTGAGAAGATAATCAGAGTCTCTCTTCCCTCCATCGCCGAGATCTACACCACACGCTGCATCAGCAAAGCCACCAGCATTGTGGACGACCCCACCCATCCCTCACACGGACTCTTCGCTCTGATGCCGTGCGGCAGAAGATACAGGAGCATCCGAGCCTGCACTACTAGACTCTGCAACAGCTTCATCCACCAGGCAGTCAGGCTTCTCAACACACAGAGACAGAACTGAACCCCCACCCCACCCACCACTCACCCAACACACTCACACAAAAACTAATCTGTACACCCCCCCCTTTACACACACAAAGAACTGAACTTCACCCACACACACACACCCAGTCAGCACACAGAGGCTGACATGACTTTATTCCCTTCAGCAATATTTGCTGCACTCTTAAAAAGTGTAAACTCTACCTCAGTAACTGCTGTGATTATATATGTTCTATGTGTTACAGTATGTCACACATCTCTGCACCTTATCCTCACTATACACTTTATTATACCGTATCGGTACTGCACTGTCCTGTCACTGTCTTTAAATTGTCTCGTCCTTTGTATTTATTGTATTTATTGTTATTTATGTTGCACTGTCGTCACTCCTGCACTTTATGTTGTCTATTGCTTGTTGTTCTATGTTGCACCATGGTTCCGGAGGAACGTAATTTCATTACACTGTGTACCTGTACTCAGATGTAATGACAATAAAAGCCTCTTGACTTGATTTGACTTGATGCTACTCAAATTATTCATCTGGGACTTTAGAGGTTGTATCTTACATTTTACCTACAATATCTAAAAAATGCTGAACATTTCAGTGTAATATAATTATATAATCTTATTATAATATAACTATCCCATTTAGTACTTTGTATGAGCTTAATTGTATCTTACATTACTAGAAGCAGTTGGGCATTTCAGTGAAATGTCGCTACATTATGTACAATTAGTACATTGGCATTTGTACCAGTTGATCTTATGTTTGGCATTTTAGAAAAATGTAGATAGATTGTCTTTAAACTGAGCATGATGTTACGTAATTTATTAATCTAGTAATACATTAATAATAACCTTTTAATAACCTTTGAAGACTGTTAACATCTACAACATGTAGGATAATTCAGGTTAGCTTAATATAACAGTGGCCTGAGACACAAAAGTACTAGCTAATTAATTTGGGTAACATCATGATGCATGGGTTAATGCAATCTAGGCAATCTAATAATTTGCACTGAAATGTCAAACATGCTGCACAGTGGCATTAAAAAGTATTTTTTTTTCCTACAGATTTCTTTTGTTTTGTACATTTTTCAGATTATCAAAAAAACTTTATAAGCAGACAAATACAGCTCTGGAAACAAATAAGAGACCAATTAAAAATGATGAGTTTTTTATTTTATTTTACACATTTAAAAAAACTCTGGAATATAATCAAGAGGAAGATGGATGATCACAAGCCATCAAACCAAACTGAACTGCTTGAATTTTTGTACCAGGAGTGGCATAAAGTTATCCAAAAGCAGTGTGTAAGACTGGTGGAGGAGAACATGCAAAGATGCATCTTTTTTTTATTATTAAAATCAGGGTTATTCCACCAAATATTGATTTCTGAACTCTTAAAGCTTAATGAATATGAAGTTGTTTTCTTTGCATTATTTAAGGTCTGAAAGCTCTGCATCTTTTATTGTTATTTCAGCCATTTCTCATTTTTCGCAAATAAATGCTCTAAAGGACAATATTTTTATTTGGAATTTGGGAGAAATATTGTCCGTAGTTTATAGAATAAAACAACAATGTTCATTTTACTCAAACATAAACCTATAAATAGCAAAATCAGAGAAACTGATTCAGAAACTGAAATGGTCTCTTATTTATTTATTTTTTAGAGCTATATATAACTTGAATAAATATAAAAAAAACACTTTTTAAATGATGATTTTATTTACTTTCCAAACCAGTCCAGCTAATTGTGAAAAACTGTTTGCCTTTCCATAAATGAACTGTAATAACTCACCATTTTTTCGGAAAGCCGTGTTCAATTTCGCTAGCCACAGCCAGACCTGATTACTTTCAGACCTGTAGAATCAAATACAAAATAAATCTGTAGGGGGCAAAAAAACATTAATTCCACTGTACAGCATGTTGGACTGCCAAGATGACCTTAACCCATGCATCATTATTAATTACGCTAATTAATCAGCCAGTGCTTCTGTATCTCAGGTTCACACCTAGAACATAGGGCCTTGGTGAAACCAGTACCTTCACCGTTATCTAACTGTGTCACATGCTTAGCAGGGAGGGTTACTGCAGATAATAACACAATGTCAACTGTATATGAGGGAGACAAATAGAGGGGTTAGATGACACACCCAGAACAGGACCACCATCATATGAAAGAGAATGATAGAAATGTCAATAAACACACTGGTGGAAAAGAAAAATGAGAACACCAACTTTGCTGGAAAGTTCCAGGGCTGGTTTTCCGGGGAGATATGCACGCGCCAGTACGGCAGGTGTTTTCACCAGAGACTTTTCCAACAGGAAGTCACCACTCCCGTAGGAAACTCTCACACCTCCACTGTAGGTGCTAATTAAAGAAAGCCTGCATATCTGCTGCTCTCTCATTCACACTACAGATTTACAGTCACACCCGCCCCTCTGCCTCGCTTGTAGTGAAGACGAGTTACTGTCTGTACATCAAACGAGAAAAAGAACAGACACGCCGGCCGACGAGCCAGCAATATGCTGGGAGTATTGATGAATGTAGCCTTTAATTCCTCCTTAATTATACAGGATCTGATGATTATATCAGTGCAGCTCAGGACTAAAAATAAGGTTCTTCTCCCTCTATTCGAGCCGAGTGACCGGATTTTTAAATAGCTGCATGACAAAACACTCATTAAGCACAAAGAGCACAAAGCGGTGAAAAATTAACCTCAGTTTCTCGCTCCGCTCGAGGCAGAACAAAGGCTGAGGCCGGCACTGAATGCCAACGAGCCACATGCCCCACATCACGTTCCCCCTGTAGACGCCAGTGCAGCGGAGAAAAGCTCCGCGAGGCCTGACCCTGAGCGCCAGACTGCCTGATCTACTCACTCACTCCTTCACAAGTGGTCCCGTTTAACACACATGACTCAGCTCCTTTCAGTCCTCTCTCTCAGCAGTGTCCAACAATTCACAAACACTCTATCTCTCTCTCTCTCTCTCTCTCTCTCTCTCTCTCTCACACACACACACACACACACACACGCACACACACACTTTGTTTTTGCTGCTTTGTGGTGAAGTGGTTCTGGTTACCACGCATTAGTCAGCTCTGCTTGGCTTCAGCGTGACTGTGTGGTGTGTGGGTTATTCAGCGATTCGTTCACTCATTTATGAACTGATGCTTTACTCAAAAGATCAGAACAGTCATCAGAAACAAAAGCGTATCATTTTCAATTAACACTGTAATACAGCTCATGTTATAGAGTGTAAGTTGTCTTAACTTACTGCACACTCTAACTTTTCTGTATCAACCAGTACATACAAAATACCTGCTGGGTCTTACTGAAATTTAAATGTAGGTGCAAAAAAAAATGAGTAGAAGTTAGTTCAGGGAGAAGAGAGTAAAAATTGGGTAACTTTTTGCCACATATACTATTGCAATACATATATCACTTATACATGCCTAAAAAACATACAAGAAGAGCACACTACAAGTTCTGATTGTCATTTTCTGCTGTTGTACATACATTTAAGTACCAATAGGGATCTAACACTAACACTTACACTTACAGTCTAAAATGAGGGCTGTTTTTTAAAATGTTACCAAGTTTTAAATTTTACCAAAAAATTTGTTAATTTAAACAATACAATCTATTTAAACTAGTCTGTCCAGTTAAAGTAAATCATTTAACACCTACAGCATTACTATAATGGCCAGAGACACAGAGCATGTGTTGAGGATTGAATAGTAGGAGTTTATCCTACTCATGTTGGTGTAACTGTCTCTCCTGTCCAGAGAAGAATTTCTACTTGATTTTCTGATACATTGCTTTGAGGATTTAAAAAATGCGGAAAAATAGGTACTCTTAATATTAGGACATGGTATACATTCCAAATGGTGCAAAATTAAAAAGTAAAAGAAATGTTAAGATTACTTTTTCTTATTTCTATTCAGGGGCGTGAGAATTATTTTTAATTTGAGCTTTGGAGGTCCTCTCCCAGAAAAGATCAAAAGATGATTTAGGTGCCATTTCCTGCATTCTGGTGTATTTTTACAGGTTGTTAAATATCTCATTTTACCTGTGAAAGTCACTTGTTTCAAATAGTCCTCATTTAAATAGTCCATCCTGTTTTTATACCCACTATGCCTACAATAATGACAATAATGTTACACAATGTATCACCAACAACGACTTAATGGGTGCATTTTACTTTTTTTTAAGTATCCTAATATTTTAAGAATACCCTGCTGTTACTTAAAGTAAATAAGGCAAAGCTCATTCCTTATATTTCACTGTTTAGATGAACCTTCATTTAACTTGTCCTAGGGTTCATTTTGAGGGTATATAATAAACAAAAGATTTTAAGGGTTTTAAAAAAAAAGGTTTTAACAAAAGATGGACATTGTGAAATGACAATGGGGCTGATATTACTATGTCTATGCACAGAATTCACAACTAGGGAACCCTGAATGGTCAGTACTTATTCTTTGGCAGGTTATCTTAGCTTGTAAATGGTGTTTATAGATAGATTTGGTATTTTAATAAAATGTTTAATATGTAATTCATTTGTAACACAAAATACCTGCTTATGGCCAGTTCAGAATGTGGCCTATTTAATCTGAATTTAATTTAAATTTAAACTTGATTACTAATAATTGTTTTTCGACTCATTCCCCTAAATAGAATTCTATAAATTTAGCATACCATCGACTTAACAAGTTATTAATCTTATATCTTATTATTACATTATCAGGTATATATATATATATATATATATATATATATATATATATATATATATATATATATATATATATAGGTATTTTCAAACTAGAGCAACAATACAGTCACACCATGAGTAAGAGACACAGAGTCCCCCTTTAAGAAATCAGACAGCTTTATGTTACAATAATCAAGTTGTCATAGAAAAACAAACAAACCTTTGTTGTTAAGCATCATAACACTAGTATGTACATTGTTCTTATGAATAGATGCTATAAGCTATTATGAAACATCTTTATTTATGTACACACATTGAAATAGTCCTGGTTAGCACAGAAATTCATTTGGTGTCTCTGTATTTTGTCCAGTTACTCCCCCACACACACACCCCACACCCCTCACACACACACACACGTGCCCCCCTCTGCAAAAATCATATCCACACATTTACCCACACACACTGATGTGGTCCTGTTACCACACATGACTCAATTCCATTCAGCTTCTCTGTGTTGTTTCCAATAACTCCCACACACTCACACACACACACTCCCTCGCTCTCGTGTGTGAAATATCCGGGTGAGTGTGTGTGTGTGTGTGTGTGTGTGTGTGTGTGTGTGTGTGTGTGTGTGTGTGTGTGTGTGTGTGTGTGTGTGTGCAGGAAGCGAGGGCAGTAGGCCGCTCTGAGTCCTCAAGTCCTCACTCAGTTGAACAGCTCTGCTCTCTCATCCTCTGCCACCTTCACACACAGCTTTACTTCTGCAGGAACACGCAGGTCCTCGGGAAAGAGCACTCTCTTTCCCACACACACATTCACACACACACACACACACACTCTCTCTCTCTCTCTCTCTACCTCCCTGAGTAACAGAACTTACCCGTACCCCAAGCCCCCTAACCCAACACCCCCCATACACTCTCTCACATCCACATACACAGATTAAAAAAAGCTTAATTAATGATGGATTTATTCTTTCTCTGGTCTTTTCCTGCCTTTCTTTCTCTTTTTTCTGTTATTATTCTTTGTTCTGTTTTTCTTTTTCATTATTTTTTATTTATTTATTTCCTTCTATTTACCTTTGTTCGTTTTTTTTATTTTCTTCCTTTTATTTTTATTTTCTTTCATGTCCTTCTTTTCTTTCTTTCTTTCTTTCTTTCTTTCTTTCTTCCCTTTTGGTTGTTTGCCTCCTTTTCTTCTTTTTTTCAATTTTCTTTTCTGTGCTCATTTTCTTTCTTTTTCTTTCATCCTTTTATTTGTCTTACTTTCCTTGTGTTTATTTTCCTATTTCATTGTTTCAGTTTTCTCTCTTTTGTCTTTCTTTTCTTTCATGTTTTTAGTATTTATGTTGTTCCTTAATCCATTTTCTTTTCTTTGCTTCTGTTCTTTCTTTCTTTATTTATTTCAGTTATTTTTGTCAATTCTTTCTCTTTTTTTGTTCTTTCTGTTTTGTTGTTTCATTCTATTTTCCTTTTTCTCTTTTTTATTTCTTTGATTGATGTTTCTCTGGTTCTGTCCTGCAGTTAGAGTTAGAGAGTATGCTGTGCTGCAGTTGAGGTGTGGAGACGGTTGAGGCAGATGTGGGCTGATCGGCAGCCCGGTCGTATATGAAAGTGGGAAAAGGTGAAAAGTGTTTTTTTACTCTAATGGGAACTGAGCCAATTCCCTCGTGTTTCTACATGATTCACCTTGAACTGAATTTACCCTCCTCTACCTTTTTTCATTTCTTACTCACGTGCAACTCTTCATGAACTGGAGCTGAAACTGGGACTACTTTTATAAAAGTGGGTTCTTCAGAGGTTTTTTTTCTTTTTTTCATTTTTCTTTGTATGAAGGGAGATATAGGTCCTGGGCCACATTGCAAAGAAGGCCACAGAGTGAACTGTTCTGCCTATAAAGTTTTTGCTGCAGGTTAAACTTCTAAGAGACTCATTTATGTGGTACCTCTCTGTTGTTCTTATGTGTTAGCGCATACATAGAAATAAAAATGGCCTTAAATAATCATAACTAAATTGAATCTATGGGTTGTGGCATAATAGAGTTACGTGTCTACTCTTGCCTTATTGACTACTTGTGGGAGAAAGAGAAAATTGACTTTAATTATATATTTTTTTTTTGCTGAATTTTTGACATGCTTGTCTTGTGCGGCGGTGCTGGTAGCTGGCTGCCATTAGCCTCCACTTAGCCCTTCTGCACGTGCTCAGTCTGGACACTCGCTCTCTCCTCCTCTCTGCAGCCCACAGCTGCCATGCCCAGCCTGCTCCAGCCAGCCTTCTAATTGATAACAGCCAGCGGGGGCCGAGTCGAGGGCGTCTGGGCCAGCTTCTGGACCCCACAGGCCCCCGGAGGCCACGGCAGAGAGAGACAGAGAGAGAGAGAGAGAGAGGGCTTCAGTCCAGGCAGTCCTCCATCATCGCTTCTACACAGATCGCCAGCCACCAGCTGGTAGCCATTACTGCAGCGCAGCCATCACCCGGCCTGCACGCACACACACACACACACACACACATATATGGGTAGAGCTGAAGCCAAACGGGCACTAATTCATGTGCGCAAACATACAAATAACCGCTTTTACGACACACAAAAAATGAAGTTTTCTGCTGTTTAATCTTCTCTTTTATTCTAATAGCATTTTATGAATTTATGAATGATGCTACATTTTTTATTTATTTATATATATATATATATATATTTCGCCAAAAAGTCACAGCTTTGTTTGTTCATCCACAATTTTAAGCAAGCATATACTGTACATTACAATTAATGTACTGCATACATTTTAATAGGCATTTTAAAACCAAACTTCATAAACCTTTTAAAGCTTTTGTTGTGAATCATTTGATTTGAGATTTAAAGAGTTGATGCGGTTGATCAGTTGTTACTTTGTTTTTACAACAGGAGTTGCTGGGCAAACATTTCTAACAAACTCTAAACTTAGACTCACTCTCATACATTAAATGTATGCTCTGAATAGTTGGCCCAGTCTTAATCAATTAACTATAATAATTATCTGGACAATTGTCATGTCTGCTGCTGAAAGCACACCTCAGCTCTACCTGCGATTTCCAAGCTTCGAACTACAATATCTAGAATGCACCATGACATCACGCTCACTCCCGATCACACGACACACCGCATGACACCTCCAGGAAGTCCCGAGTACTGATTACCCTCAGTATTTAAGGACCATGCTCACGCTCACACCTCGCCGACTATCTGTTTGGTTATCCTGCAATACAAAGCGTTTCTATAGCCCTTGTTTGATATCCCGTGTATGATCCTGTTTTTGTGTTTTTCCGACTTTGATTTTTGCCTGCGCCCTCGTATTGGATTACTGTGTATGACCTGGACTGTTTAACTGCCTTCTCTGTGATACTGCCTGTCCGTGTATGAACTCTGGACTGTTACCCGTTTATGGTATGGTTTCTCTCTGCTACAACTCGCTGGTACTGAACCTGTTTGTCTCGACTATGCTTGTAAGATCTTGCTCTCTTAATAAAGCTATTTATTTGTATCCACACAAGTCTCATCCTTGTCTGGCCCTGACAACAATATGCCAGATTAAACTGTACCATTTAACCATTTAGCTCAAACCGATGTTCCATCTGAACCATCTCTTCAACATCTGAGTTCAATTTAACTTGAAACTTGTCTAAAATGTGCAGGTCTACACAAAGTCCTGACCTCAACCTCATCAAACATATTACATTTCAAGGTCTTTAACTGTCTTTTTTATTGTATTTTTTTGAATAAATTGGAATTAAATCTAATAATATTAAAAAATATATATATTATAATCGTGCCTGGTGCAAAATAAATTCTAATAAATTAAAGCACATGCAGTTTTCTCAGCAGATGAAGGTGAAAGATGCGCATTCTCTGGACCTCGCAGTGTCTGAAGAAGAGCAGAGCAGAACAGAACAGGCCCATGTGAAGAGAAAACAGGTGTTGTGTGTTGTCAACGATTATCAGAGACGTGTCCTCAATTCCGCACCATCCCATATGGCCAGCCTGGGCGTTTGAACACACGACAGCATGTCTGCCGTCCCGCAGCATCAACCACTAACACACAGCTGCAGCCCAGTAATACACACTCAGCTATCCCATCACTGCAGATGTCACTACTGTCCCACAAAAGCCTCGCATCTCTATTTTTATATATATATATTTTTTACAATTTTATTTATAGTTTTTCCCATTTTCTCTCCAATTTACACGGCTTTAACCCAACCCATTCATTCGGACTTGCCCTATCACTAGTAATGCCACAACACACCAGGAGGGTGAAGACTAACACATGCCTCCTCCGATACATGTGAAGTCAGCCACCGCTTCTTTTGCCGAGCAGTATCACAGCGTGCTTGAGGAAAGCGCAGCGACTCGGTTGTGATACATCAGCTCACAGATGCCCTGTGCTGCAGACATCACCCTAGGAGTGATGTGGGAAGAGAGCGCCATCTACCCACCCGGAGGGAGCAGGGCAAATTGTGCTCCCTTTGAGCGCCAGCAGCTTGATGGCAAAGCTGCATTAACGTGTGTTCCAACCTGCGATCTCCCGCTCGTAGTGGCAGCGCTTTAGACCACTGGACCACACGGCGCCCCTCATTTTTTTTTACTTTTCGACGTATTATAAATTTCATGGTGAATGGACCAATTGAAATGCATGGGAATAAATTCTATTACATTGATTTCCATTAAAAGTTACAAAGGTTTTTTCCTTTTCTCCTACAAAGTTGCTGACAACAATGTTATGTTTGGTTTTTTTACACATTGTCAAGACACAAATGTCCTGAATTTGTAGCAAACCCAGAAACAAACATGACTGACCTACAAGACAATACAAGTGCTTTGACCCCACAGGCAGACAATGTGAAAAAGGCTAAATCTGCCACATAAACTGGGAACAAACACACTAAATACGCCCCCAAGTGCTGTTTATCTCTCAATTGACTGTAATCAGATCTAAAACACACACATCTTTTTTCATAGCTCCTGCTGTAATTGATTATGATGGGAAGAAGTTGATTTTCTGATTGCATTACACTCTGGGCCAGAGGGCAAAAGCATCTGTTGTCTTGGTTTACAGTAGTAAATGTGACTGGAAGCCACGGTTCACGGCACTGAGCTAAGTGTGTGTGTGTGCGTGTGTGTGTGTGTGTGTGCAGGGTAGGCGTGATTAGGCTCTTATTGTTTTGGGGAAATGTCATATCAGTGTGTTTCCCGCTGCTGCTGAAACAAATCTTCCAAATCCCTCAGCGATTGTTGGCGGCATCACGACTGAACTAAACAGGCTAATTAAACCTCTCTGTGTATCAGCCTCTGCCTCTGCGATTTACACACACCTCCTACCAACACACACTCATTCTCCTTCACTGTGTGTGTGTGTGTGCGTCTTTAGTATTTGCGTGTTTGTTTTCTTACACTGTCAGGACTTTCCTGGTAATTTTTGCTCTATATCTTTTTAAAACTGAAAGAGTATGAAGATTTCTTCTTGGTTATTGAAGATATGATTAAAGCTAGGATTTAGATTTAAAAGGTCTTATAAAATATGTATGTATGGAAAAGAATCTGTAACATTTGACTAAAAACATAAACATAAGTCATACATATACTGTATAGTACTACAGTTCACAAGAAACGTCCATCGATTGGACCCAGCCTGGTATGTACACAAAGAAGAGTTGAGAAAACAGTGTTAAATGGTGCTGTATGATCTGTAAATATAAGAGTAGACTAGACAATTGCGGTTTAAACGCTTGGTGTCTGGCTGCGGAACGACTTTTACCTCACTTAATCCAATGTGAGTAAATCTGACGTTCATCTGAACAGCCTGCGCTGTGTAACACCTGCGTGCGAAAGAGCAGTACTTCATGTGAAGGTTCAGTTTCATCCTTGACAGAATCTAAAGCTGAGCTTATCAGCGAGAATTTGCTAAAGCTTTATGTAAGAAACGCACTTTATTCAGCCACAGAGAGCCGGCCCTTTCTATAAAGACTATGAAATGAAGACTTTCATGCTTTCCTGTGGCTCCTGTGTCCTTCTCCTAGACATAAACGTTGTATGAATTCAATCTGGCTGCTCAGACAGAGTCACACTGCTACAAATTAGATACATATCAGATTTTTCAATACCACATACTGAAGTAGTCCAAATCAGAATTGTCATGTATGATGAAAAATATGGGATTTTGGCCACTCTTACCTGCTGTGTGAATGAAGCCTTAGTTCCAATATGTATTAATTGCTTTTATGACCCAGTTGTTTCTATTTGGATTGGATAATCCATTTTACACCTGGTCACTTACTTGTCTAGTTGCTAGAGATAATTGTTGATATGAGAGCAAGCCTTTGATTAAAAGAAACTCTTGTCATATGTTTGAGGTTCAAAAAAGTCTGAAGCTGGAATGAATCTCAGTCTCCTGAATAAAAAAAAAATCTTTAAAAATCGGAGAGTAATCTAAACAAGCTGAACAAGAAAGCGTGAATATTTATACATCAAGCATAGAAACACTACCAGCTGCTACAAAGTGTGTTAACAGGCTGTGATATCTGCCAGAGGGGTGTTACTATTTACCTAAATAGCATTGTGATCAAATGCTTTTTGCACAATACTGCCTAATTGTCTAATCGTCTTAAATGTTTGAGAGCATCAGTTGTAAAGTTGTGAAGAGGTAGAGTTGGTTGGTATACAGTGAATAGCTCTATTTGAGTAATGTTCTAATCCATATTATGGCAAGAACTTTTCAACTGAGTAAAAAAATGGCTTTGAGAAATAAAGGTCAGACAATCTGAAAAAATTTAAGAACTTTAACCCTTGTGCGGTGTTCATATTTTTGTTGCTCGTTTACTTTGTTACTTGTATTTAATTCAGCAAAATGAAGCAATTTTACATTAAAATGCTTTACACATGCTCGCTTCACCTAAATTGCAAGCAATATAAACAGCTTACATGGTTAATATTTGCCCTTTACCTTTCTTATGTTACATTTCTTTTAAAAAGTGCTACTCTTTTTTATTATTTTTTTTAATAAAATGTAAAAGAAAATGAATTAAACTCAAGATATGAGTAGAAAATTTGTTTAGTTTCAAATTTACAAATGAAGCAATGTTTATTAGCCCATGGCCAAACACACTGTATGTAATATAAGTGTGTGTGTGTGGGGGGGGTGTACAGTGTGGGTTTATCGAAAATGTGTTTTGATATATGTTTTTTACAAAAAATGAGCCAATGCCAATGAGTTTGAGTTAGAAAAAATATTTTTTTTGTATCATTTGATGAAAAATGAAAACGGGTCCCACAGACCCGAACACCACACAAGGGTTAAAAGTATCCTCAAGTGCAATCGCAAAGACCGTCAAAAACATTATGTGTCACGTCTGGTGCTGAAAGCGCTCCTGTTCCTCCCACACTCAGCTCTAACGGAGGTTCTCAGCCTAACAACTACACTACCCAGAATGCACCACCCGCTGACATCACACACACCCGATCACGTGACACCTCATCTGCTTCCTCCAGGAAGTCCTGAATACTGATTACCTGCACTATATAAGAGCACACCACGCACACACCTGTGCCAAGTATTGTTGGTTCTACCTCATTACAAAGCGTTCTATCTTTAGTCTCTGTTATTTCGTGTGTGACCTTGCTTTTTGTTTTTTCGACGCTGATTACTGCCTGTTCCTCTGATATTGGATTTATCGTGTTTGACCTGGACTGTTTAACATTTTTTTGCCTACTGGATTATCTCTGCTGCTGAATTCCCTGTGTATGATTCTCTGGACTATCCCTGTTTATGCTATGCATTCTTTTGTCTACGTGGTTCCTGTTTGCTGTGATTTCCCTTTTTCCGTTTTTGACCAACCCTGTACCGTTGTTTTTTTTTTTTTTATTAACACAATATCTGCATTTGTACATGTCTGAGTCCTCTCTGTCCTAACTATGACATTATGATGAAACGGGCTCTCATCAGAAGTGCCCCAGGAAAGGTAGATAAAGAGTTTCCTCTGTTGCACAGGATAAGAGACACTTAGTATTTTGGTTTGTTTAGCAATGTTTAATTTACTACATGATTCCTTATGTGTTCCTTCATAGTCTGGATGTTTAATATAATAAGTACAATAGAAAAACAAATATAAAGTAAATTTAGTTATAAGCCCTTCATTAAGTTCATAAAGTTTGGTGGATGTTTGGTGGCTGTTGAAAGTGGAGATTGAAATTTGGAATAGGTGAAAAAGAATGTGTGTGAATTGCAGTAGGGATGAAAAAGAAATTCAGTTTGCTAAGTGTGGACCACGCCTGCAAGAAGTAGAGAAAGAAGAAAAAAAGGGGAGGGAACTCGGGGTATTTGAGCTGGACGAAAGTTTGCATCAGTTGAATCTTCGCACCCACCTGCTAGCACTTCGCTTGCTCTCCGACAATGGACCTCGAACTCACTGCCTCCGATGAGCACCTCTTCCCTCCTAGCCAGCCTGTCTCCTCTCCTGCTCCCCCTCGCTGGAAGCCTCGCTTAAAGTCAGTTATCTATCTCCATTGCAGCTACTCCAGCATCTACTCATCCTTCCTTCATAGTCTGGATGTTTAATATAATGAGTACAATAGAAAATCAAATATAAAGTAAATTTTGTTACATGCCCTTCATGAAGTTCATAAAGTTTGGTGGCTGTTGGTCAAAGTGGGGATGAGTGAAATTTGGAATGGGTGAAATGCAGAAGGGATGAATTGCAGAGGGATGAAAAGAAAATGACAAATAAATAAGTGCATGTCAAAAAAGAACAGTGAATTAGTTTTTTTAGGGGCCTGCTGTATATCAAAAACAGTGAGTATCAGTCAGTAAAAAGTACACTACATGATCAGACACTTTTGCCCCCAGTTTAATCCTAATGTAAAAAAATCTGATTTATTGGTTAACCATATAGATAAATAAATATAAAATGTTCTATATTTTGTATGGCACTTTTTTTACCAGTTTCTTGAGAAAGAGAGAGGGAAAGTTGACTATACACAGACATATAGATTTTTCATTATGCATTACATTTTCTGACAAGGTTAAAACAGAAACGTGTGTAAGTGAATAAGTACTGTAGCTTCATCAGCAGCTTCACTGTCGGCTCTTTCGCAGGATGACTGGAGTTCTTTGGGTGGGTGTGTACCGAGCGACTGCTTTCATTAATGACCCAGTTTAACAGTGGGCATTAGAGACCAGAGGAGTAGGATACATCCCTCACCTCGCCCATATATCGCTTTAATAATTATTACTGGAACTAATTAAGAAATCCAATTAACATGGCTGAAATAGTGTGTGTGTGTGTGTGTGTGTGAGAGAGAGAGAGAGAGAGAGAGAGAGAGAGAGAGAGCAGTGCAGGATCGGGGGTGCTCTACTGGAAGATGTAAAATGTGTGTGTGTGTATAAATTGGATAGTGCGAGATGCTGGAGTTTCTGGGGAGATAAAGTGGCTTATGGGAGCTGTTGTAACTAATCACGCGGATTTGTTCAAGGTGACGTTCAGCAAATGAAGCTGAATTCAATCTACAGCATCCAGAGTCCAGGGGAGACTTCATCACTAAGGGGCGACTTGCTATTGGAAAAGCATAAATTCAGCCCAGGGCAAAGAGCCGGGGTGCCAGTCGATCCTGACCCTGCACCTCGCATGTCATTCTGTTAACTCATTGATATTTATGATCTGCAGCTTCTGCATTTGTCACTGGAATCTTTATCACGAGTACTAACACAATGAGACTGAAGCAAACGAGATAATGTAAGAAACAACAATAAAAAAAAACAAAGCTTTTTTTATTTAATGTGACCTTTATTTCATTGCAGACAATATGAGACAAATATATTTAATATTTTTCCCAGTCAACTTCAACTTCATTTCATCTGTTAATATGCATTAACTCCTGCATTCAGCACACCTACTGCCTTCCGCAGCCATACCTTTCATAAGGTGTGCAGCATATGGTTTTGCATTGTCTTGTTGAAAAGTGCAAGCACATCCCTGAAAAAGATGGTATCTTAAAGGCAGATCTGAAAAAAAAACTGATTCATTAGACCGCAACACTTATTTCCACTGTGTGATGGTCCATCCTATACAGTATATCTCCAAGTTCAGAGAAGTCAGCTCCACTTCTGGGCAATGTTAATATTGTTAAAATTGTAAGCTGTTTCAGCTTTTTTTCCAAAACAGACAGTTTAACAGAGTTCCCTAGTTTTCATATATTAAGACATATTTAGTGTCATGTTCTCATCCAGTTTTGTGACTTTCTGGTCTGTCCCTGAGTTTATATAACTTCCTCTGCATTTATTTACCTGTTTTTTTTTCTAACTCCGCCCCCTTGTTACCAGGACCCAGGTGTTTCCCGTTTCTTCAGAGCTCTTAAGCTCTTCTTAAGAGCTTAAGAGCTCTTCAAAGAGCACTTACTCTCTTAACACCTCTTACAAACTAACTACTTCTAACCTCATTTCCTTCTTCCCCTCCTTCACTCCTCTATCCTATTATTTCCCTTTGACCTCCTTTAGGCCCTATCTAAAATATTTTTAATAATAACTTCTATTACTTTTGTACTTCACTATTGTAAGTTGCTTTGGACAAAAGCGTCTGCCAAATGTAATGTAATGTAATGTAATGTTTCCTGCTTTGTCTGTGTGTATAAATAGTTCTCCTTGTTTCTGTGTTTCAGTCAGGTTATATGTTACTCTAGTCCTCATGTATTCCGTGTTTCTTTAGTTTTTGGTTCCTTGTTTGTTTATTTATTGTCTTTTTTCATTAAATACTCGCAATTGTGTCCTCTCTCAACGTCTCCTTTCTGCTTCCTCCAGACATATAGATTGAAGAGTGAACTGTGTGTAAAGAAGCATTAAACTTATTATTGTTTATAATGGTTCCATAAAATGAAATTATTCTTGATTGTTTATTTTAATGCAAACCTACAAAAAGAACACGCTCAGTTGTATTAATGCTTTTCACTAGTCAGTGTCCACAAACATTAGTCAGGCAGTGTAATTTGGAGAAATCATATCCAGGCTTCTGAAATATGCCTTTAAGTTTTGGAAGACTGAACATAACGGTTAAGGGGGGAACCGGATACCCCTCACCACCTGTGGAGGTCATGCCCTCCCCCCGCAAACACAGTCGCTGCCATTCGTCTCCCAGTCCAACCGGAGCAGAGACTCGCTCTAATTGGAGAGAAAGAGACAGCGATAGCATCGTCCAAGCGCCGCTCTGGAAAGACTTCAATGGGCATGAATGAAAGGAGGTTTGGGGGAGGGGGAGGGGCTAAAAACAGCAATCAGGTGAGCTTTTGATTGGTGCGTGGCTCCAGGGCCAGTGGTTTGATGGTCAGCCAGGAGGCCCTTTTTTCTTTTTCTTTTTTAAGAGGAAACCTGAGGCCTGCGCCAGGCCGTTCCACTGTGTCACGAGCAATAAAGGAATGTGGAATAAAGGAATAAAGGAATGTGACTGAGTCTCCGCAGGACGGCTATACCGTTACAGCCAAAAATGCACTGATGGCAGAAAAAAGGAATAGAATAAGGGACAGAGGGAGGAGGATAACAAAAGCACTTTTCCTCAAACAGGAGGTGGAGAGGAGGAAACATTTCTGGAACATGGAGCTGCAGGACAAAGAGGAGCGTACAAATACAAATACTGAGTGATTTTGGTATCTGAGGAACTGAAAAAAAAGTTATTTGAGTTTCCTACAGAGGAACGGCATCTGCTCAGGACTGAGTTTTCTAATGTAATAATGTCTCTAATTCCACACAAAAGTAAAAAATATTTTATTTAAAATTGACTAAAATTAAATAGAAACCGGTTCTGAGGTGAGATAAATCAAAATGTTAAATTTTAAATGAGCTTTGGCCCTGAGAGGCTGCTGGTGTTTCTGGATTGTGTTGGATTTATGTCTTTTTCTTCGCATGGTTTTGTTTTTTTTCTTCACATTTTTTCCCCATGCTCTCTCTAAATTACATGGCCAATTACCCAACCCTCTTATTAGGACTCCCCCTATCACTAGTGATGCCCCAACACACCAGTAGGGTAAAGACTAGTGCATGCCTCCTCCAATACATGTGAAGTCAGACTCCGCCTCTTTTCAAACTGCTGCATTGCCGAGTAGCATCACAGCGTGCCCGGAAGAAAACGCAGCGACTCGGTTCCGATACATCAGCTCACAGACGCCTTGTGCTGATCGACATCATCCTTTGGAATAATGTGGGGAGAGAGCACCATCTACCCACCCAGAGAGAGCAAGGCTAATTGTGCTCTCTCAGGGCTCCTGAAGCTGATGGCAAGGTACATGAACAGGATTCGGACTGACGACAACAGACAACAATTTCTGAAAGTGTTCCAGAGCTCATGCAGTGATACATCCAGTAAAGAAGCATGCCTGTTTTTAATGCAGAGCCACCTGAGGGCCCGAAGATCACCAGCATCTAGCACTGAACATCGACCTTGACATTTCCACACAGGAATTTCTCCAGATTCTATGAATCTTTTTAATTATATTATGAACTGAAAATGTTAGATATTTTTATATCCAATCATGTGACTTAGTGTCAAATTACTCCTGTTATGGCTGTTTTTTATTAGTATGATTTACTTTAGATCTAATTGATTCAATGTTTTTTGTCAACAAATGGTAAAATGTCTCACTTTCAACATCTGTGTTTAATGTTCTATTGTAAAACAAATGTATGTACATAAGATTTGCAGGTCATTGCATGCTGTTTTTTTTTATTAATTCTTCAGGGATTGAGGTTGTATGAACATTAAATGAAGAATCTCTGTTCACACTGAACACTAGTTTGATCACCTAAATAACTTAAAGGCCTTTTTTTGGGAAACTGTGTCGTGATTATTAACAGATTATCACGCAATTCAGTGATTATTAGACCATATCAGTATTAGGACTGGCATTAGAAATATTAAGCCACTTTCTGCAGGTTCATAATGCATTTATAAAACTGCAGTTTGAAACTAATACTACCCAGATCACACTTTAGTCCACATTGTCATGTGTGAACAAATTCTAAAACACAACAAAAAATATACAAAATGGGTAAAATGTTTTAGAACACCCCTATTTTGTAGATGTCCAGTAGCAGTGCTGTATGACCCAGACAAGCTGTTTTTTGTTTTCTTATCTTTGAGATGACTTTATTACTGCATTTCACCTGTCAGGCCTCTAATTCTTCTCTTCACTGCTGAAACTGAGACTTAGTCCAGTGTTAAGCTGAGCTAAAGGTGTTGTTGCCATGTGGGTCAGCCAGACCTGACGCTTCCTGTACCAGTTTTCTCCAGTTTTTAAGAGTAAGAGGAAACACGCTTCATCTGTAATTTCTCTAAAGAAAAGACTTAGTAATAGTTACAGTGTTATCTGTGTTTCTGTCTCCTTTTTTAGTGATTGTCATGAGTATGTGTATGTGCTGTGTGTAAGTGTATAAATGCTGCAATTGAGAGTGCAATAACATAGTCTGTTCTTATGCTACTTACCAGCTGTAAGCTGTTAAACTATTAATTTTTAGTTCATCTGTCCTTCACTGAATCTGAAGAGTTTAAATGACAAAAAAGGGGGGAAATGGGGGTGTTCTAAAACTTTTGACTGGTAGTGTACTTAGATGATTTTAGTGATTTAGTGATTTCTCCCATCTGGTGGAAATATATACCAGTAGTGTATGATAATGATTTTAGTTATTTTAAGAATTCAGTGATTTGGGGATTTCTCCCATCTGGTGTAAATATGTTATTTTAAGCAACACAATCTGTTCTAATCCTTCTTACCAGCTGTAACAAATTAACAAATTAATTGTTTGCTAAAAAAGGACTCCATCTGTTTTGAAACAATATATGATTTCTTCAGGTTTGTTTACAATACATTTACATATATATAGGAGGAGCTGAACTAGGAGGAGCAAAAATAAAGGGAAAGAATTGAGGTATTCTGAAATTTTGATCTGTAGTGTATGTAGATCATTTTAGTGATTCAGTGATTTCTCTCATCTGGTGGAAATATGTTATTTTTTCTAAAACACACAGAGCATTAATAAACATATTACAACTGACAGCTGACCTGTATCATAATAAAACAGCGTAAAAAAGCACTAAAGATTTAGCTTAAAGCCTCAGTAAAGCTCACACAGTGGACCGTCCAAAAAAACTCTTTCTCCGGCTGTATTATAGATGTGCTGGAAAGTCAGAAACGATGCAGTAAATCTCAGTAAAGCCATACACACTACCTGAGGCTGAAATAGAACCACAATTACATTTAAGTGCACGTGTAGGAAACACTGTCCAAATGGACAACACATGGGTTAAGAGCGGCAGTGGAGGGGTCAGTCAATGCTCTGATCTGTGTCTTCACTTAACTGGCCGTAATACTACATGCTGTCGTACATGGGCAAGCTGTTGGACTCCCTCTCTCTTTCTTTCTCTCTCTCTCTATTTTTCTCTCTATCTCCCACTCTCTATCTCTCTTGCTGCAGAGAAGCGTGGCGCCGTCTGAGCTTTAAATTATAACACTGTCATCATGCCTTTTAAACACAGAGCACTAAAACGTGATGTAGAAGATTATACTGCCGCTGCCTTCACCAGAGACGGATGGATTTCAGAAAGGGAGGTGGGGTGTGTGTGTGTGTCTGTGTGTGTGTGTGTCTGTGTGTGTGCGTGTGTGTGGGTTAGGGTTGGGGTGGGGTGAAGAGGAAGCAAGAGCTGCTATTATTACATGTTCTTTGATAATTGATTTTTTTTTGCAATTGAAACTGGGGCTTATATGACATGTTCACACTTGTCACGGGCTCTGCTGCCCGGTATCCCTCTACCGAAGGCGTCGCTTTCTCCTCGTTCGCTCCTCTCACTGTGAACGAGACACTGGCTCTCCTAACACGTAGCCGTCCTACCACGTGTCCACTTGACCCGATTCCTTCAGACCTTCTGCAAACCATCGCACCTGCAATCATTCCGGCTATTACTCACACGATCAATGCCTCTTTAACATCTGGTGTGTTCCCGACTGCTTTTAAACAAGCACAGGTCACAGCACTGCTTAAAAAGCCTTCTCTCAACCCCGCCCAGGTTGATAACTACAGACCGGTCTCACTACTGCCTTTTCTTTCTAAAACATTAGAAAGAGCAGCTCTCAATCAAGTCTCTGGCTTCCTCACCCAAAATGACCTCCTGGACCAGAACCAATCTGGTTTCAAGAAAGGGCACTCTACTGAGACGGCTCTGTTGTCTGTGACAGAAGCGTTAAAAACTGCTAGAGCTGCAGGACAGTCCTCAGTGCTCATTCTGCTGGACCTCTCAGCTGCTTTCAACACAGTCAACCATGACTTCCTCCTAACTATACTCTCGAACATGGGGAACTCAGACAATGCGCTGTCATGGTTCAGATCGTACCTCACTGGGCGCTCGTTCAGGGTGTCATGGCAAGGACGGCTGTCCCCAGCCCACTCGTTACCCACTGGGGTTCCCCAGGGTTCGGTACTGGGACCTCTTTTCTTCTCAATATACACCACCTCTCTAGGTCGGGTTATCCGCTCACATGGTTTTTCCTACCACTGCTTTGCTGACGACGCTCAGCTATACCTGTCGTTCTCACCAGATGATCACTCAATCTCTGCACGAATATCACAGTGTCTCTCAGACATATCCACATGGATGAAGGAACATCACCTCCAACTAAACCTCTCAAAGACTGAACTTCTGGTCATACCAGCAAAACCTTCTATTCAACACAACTTTGCCATAACCATCGACTCTCTCTCTCTCTCACCGACAAAGGTTGCTAGGAACCTGGGTGTCATGGTTGATGACCAGCTTCTCTTCACGCACCATGTGGCTTCAGTTGCTCGATCCTGCCGCTTTGCGCTTTACAACATCGGAAAAATTTGACCGTTTCTGACGCAACAGGCCACCCAACTCCTGGTACAAGCTGTGGTAATCTCACGCCTCGACTACTGCAATGCCGTACTAACTGGCCTCCCAGCCTGTGTAGTAAAACCACTACAGATGATTCAGAATGCAGCAGCACGTTTGGTCTTCAACCAACCAAAACTGGCACATGTCACTCCGCTGCTCATTGAGCTCCACTGGCTACCAGTTGATGCTCGCATCAAATTCAAAGCGCTTGCAATCGCCTACAAGGTGATGACAGTACAGGCTCCTTCCTACCTGCACTCGCTCCTACAATGAATGTCGCCTCGCTTTGCCAAACACTCACACAAAGCAATCCAGACTGTTCTCATACAAAGTTCCCCAATGGTGGAACAAACTACCTTCCACTACCAGATCAGGAGAATCTCTCGCTATCTTTAAGAAACTCCTGAAGACAGAACTCTTCAAAGAGCACTTACTCTCTTAATACCTCTAACTAACTAACTAATTCTAACCTCATCTCCTTCTTCCTCTTCTCTACTCCTCTATCCCACTATTTCCCTCTGACCTCCTTAAGGCCCTATCTATAGATGTTTTTATTTTTAACTTCTATTATTTTTGTACTTAACCTCTTCTATTATTTGCACTTCAATATTGTAAGTCGCTTTGGACAAAAGCGTCTGCCAAATGTAATGTAATGTAATGTAATGTTTTAGTGATGTAACACTATATATATATATATATATATATATATATATATATATATATATATATATATAGTTACACAGAGAGCGAGAAAGAGGGAACTGGATAGAAGTTAAGAATGAAAAAATAGTAGTAAAAAATAGTGAAGAGGAAAGATGAGAACAAGAAAGAGCAAGCGAAAAAGAGAGAGAAAAAGAGAGAGAGAAGCAGATGTTTTGGTGTGTTTGGAGCAGAGGTGCTTCTTGGCTGTTTTTAACGACACAGTGCTATTAATAACATCAGCTTCAGCAGTCTCTCCAGAGAGAGAGAGAGAGAGACTCCCAGCCTTGTTAAGTGGGGCTTTTTGTTCACCGCTGCTCCAACAGCATGGAAACATACAACAACAACAGCACACGTCCCCAAATACACAGATCACAGCGTCCACGTCCTCCACATCCATTAATCCATCCACAAAGTCTCCAGTACACAACTCCGCCAATATAGAGAGCAAGAAAAACACAATAAACAAGCGTCATTCCGATCAGAACAACATGCAGAAAAAAGCCACTGACTGACTTATAAAGACAACATAACGATAAGAATCAGAATCTAAATCTAAAGCAGAAAAAAATATGAGGATTAAAATATTAAGGAAAATGAGGATCAGAATTACAATCACAACCAGAATTACAAATTTAATGAAACCCGGAATATGACTCAGTAAAAGAGAATTAAATAAGAATTAGAAAAAAAAATCACAACCAGAATTGAATCCACACACTTTTTTTTATTGAAAATGTCATTCAGTGTGTTTTTTGCTGTTCACACTGCCACACATCAGTGTCACATATCTGGCCCACTTTTACTTGCTGCCTTCAACACATGAACTCCCAGAGCTGATTGTTCACTTACTGCTTAATATGAACACCCCACCCCTTAAAACCTGTCATAATAACCAGATAATCTACGGTATTCTTCATAGTGGTTTTATTCATGTGGTTTGATTATCCGTAAAAATAAATAAATAAATAAATTAAAATATTTTTTAACATTGTCAGAACTCATAAAAAATAAATATAAATGAATAAATAAGTACATTCATAAATTAATTAATATGTTTTGCATAAAGTAAATAGTAAATAAATAAGGTTTCCTAAATTCACAAATCTTGCATTTAAACAAATAAATAATAATGAAAAACAAATGGAAACTAATGGAAAATAAATAAATACAAAAATAAATATATATATATTTATTTTTAGAATATATATATATTCTAAATAGACATATATATCAGAAATGTATTATATAAATAAATGAGGAACAAATTGATTTCCTAAATTCATACATAATATATTTCACAGAAAATAAATAAATAAATAAATAAATACAGAATGCTTTCAATATTCACAGAAATTACAATAAATAAATAAATACATTTTTTAATTGATAACCTTTTCTAAATTCATGTATATATATATACCAAAGATTTATTATATATATAAATAAAGAACAAATAGATTTTCTAAATTGGTATATTTCACAGAAAATAAATAATAAATGAATAAATACAGAACGCTTTCAATATTCACAGAAATCGCAGTAAATAAATATTAAATTAAATAAATAAATAAATAAATAAATAAATAATCCTATGTATAAATGATTATATTGGGTGTTTTGTTGGCTGCCGCTGTGCTGCCGGTGCTTTTTAATGCCGGCGCAGGCTCGCTGGCACCTGCTCACTGAATTAAATTGAGAAGATAAAATGGGACTAAGTTGTATTTATTTTGGTGTAATCATTAGGATTAAGCTGCTGAAGAAACGCATTAATGTCTAATCCTCGCCTGCCACCCCCCCAACACCCCCCACCCCCCTCCATCCCACAGCACCCTGACGCCCCCCTACACCGCCAGCAGCCTCACACTCAGCGCGCTTTCAACCAGGAGAAAGAGAGTAAAAAAACACAGAAAACACTCCCTGCTTCAGCCTTGAGCTCCTGCCAGACCCTCACTGCCATTGTGCTCTTCCAGCTGGGCTTCCTCTTCTTTATCTCTCTCTCTCTTTCTCTCTCTCTCTCTCTCTTCCATAACTTCCTATTCCTAGTTCAGTATGGCTAGTGGAAGTGGAGGTGTGTGTGTGTGAGTCTGCTTGTCTAGATGAGTGTATTTGTGCCACTGTTTTTGTATGTGTCTGCAAGTGTGCCAGTGTGTCTTTAGGTCACAGACATAAATCATTTGTAATGACAATTTACACCATACATTTATTACTGTCACTGTCCCTTTAAGATGGGTACATAACAATGATTGTCTGTTCTTTATTGTGTCTTAGCCTAAAAAAAGGTAGACCAGGCTAAAGCACCCTTATAACTTCATTGGAAATGGGCGGGGCTAATTGCTTTAAGCTGAATAGGTGTATAAAGGAATGGGTGATACTATAAAATAATTAATTTGATATTCTTCAAATCTATCTTTAGTTCTATCAAACAATCTTTAGTTCTAAAATAACAACTTCAGAGTTTTTTTTATTGTAAACAGACAGCACAATTTAAACTGATGCGCAAGCTATTGTTTCCTTTACATTTCAATGAATAGTAAACTTAAGAAATGAAGAAAAAAAAGACTATCTACTGAGATTCCTCCTGGCAGCTTCTATATGTAAAGATGTACAATCTTGAATATCCGTTTTGAAAATCAAATTAAAACAATAATTTAATTAATCAAATTAATTAGATTAACCTTACAGAACTAAATTAGTGCTGTAAGAAAAAAATTAGAAACCACTTAAAAATTATGAGTTTCTTTGATTTTACCAAATTGAAAACCTCTGGAATATAATCAAGAGGAAGATGATCAATAGGAGGATAGGAGTATGATCACAAGCCATCAAATTAAGCTGAACTGCTTGAATTTTTGCACAAGGAGTGGCATAAAGTTATCCAAAAGCAGTGTGTAAGACTGGTGGAGGAGAACATGCCAAGATGCATGACAACTGTGATTAAAAACCAGGGTTATTCCACCAAATATTGATTTCTGAACTCTTAAAACTTTATGAATATGAACTTTTTTTTTTTTGCATTATTTATTTATCTGACAGCTCTGCATCTTTTTTGTTATTTCAGCCAATTCTCATTTTCTGCAAATAAACGCATTAAATGGCAATACTTTTATTTGGAGTTTGGGAGAAATGTTGTCTGTAGTTTATAGAATAAAACAACAATGTATATTTTACTCAAACATATACCTATAAATAGCAAAATCAGAGAAACAGATTCAGAAACGGAAGTGGTCTGTATGTCCTCTTTTCTAAATATACATCATTATTTAAAAGTCGCTTTGAATAAAAGCGTCTGCCAAATGTAATGTAATGTAATATAATTAATTTAAAATAGTACACTTTTGCTGTAAGCTTCTGTATAGGAACTGTATGGTCTGGGGATTCTGCATGATACATTCTGAAACCTCTAAAATGTTTACAAACTACATCAAACTGTTAATATTTATTAGAAAAGGAATCCGTTTGCTCAATATGGGCCCTTTAACAATTTATAAAAGTTTTCTGATGCATACCAATAGCATCTGTTCTCATACTTAATTAATGTTTCCCTGTCTGACTTTGGCTATAAATATGTGTGACACTCGTAAAAAAGATGATATTTTAATTTTAAAAGCAAAATAGCACCCCTCCCCACCCACACACACACACACACACGCACACTGCATTTTCTGTTTCTGATTGGCTGCTTCCTCCTCTCAGAGCTTTCTGAAGTTGTCATGGAGATGTAACCCTTTCTCCAAACTAAAAGTGATGTGTGTGAAGTCAGATCATTAGCGGAGCACATTTTGGAAATTACATTGCCGCCTCTAAAAGGATTCATTTGTTATTCAAATTATAAATGGATTTGTGCTGAGGTGCTTTGCATCAGCCCATGTTAGAGTATTCCAAATACACTGAATTTTGCATTTGATGAGGATGAGGAGGAGCAGGAGGAAGAAGAAGGCTGGATATCCTGTCAGGGTTAACAGATACTTCCCTTTAATCACACAGTAAATACGGGTACACATCATTCCTGTTTCATCTCTAAAGTGTGGAAGTGGGTAGTAACTTGTTTATTTTTCCCAGTTAAGGGGTCAAATCACTGGATACAGATTATTCGTTTCTCAGGGGGACGTCTGTAAAAATATTTCACAATTCTACTCAGTGATAAAACTCTTGCACCCGGACTACAATTGAAAAAAAACAACAGGAGGACCAGTGAGTTTTTTGGCTTTCTTGGTAAAATGACATCATGTTCAGCAGCTGTTTACGTGGATCTCTGTGGAAAAACGCACCTAAAGTGTAATTACAGTGCATGGCAGTGGACAAATTTATTATTTTAATAAACTCAATGAGATGAAACTCAGAGATGAGCGTCTGGACAGGACTAAAATTACCGGAGGAAAACGGAGCTCATGCGAAAAACAGTAGATAATTAAATCTGTAATTTTCTCAGAGGACGTCTGAGAAAAACACATACATGGTTGTTCCAGACATGAATAAAACAACAGAGCACCCCCATAAAACTACCCCAGGAGAAACCCATGAGAAACTAATCCCATCCAGATAGAGCTTAAAAGGATGTTAAACAACTTGGTTTACTTCAACAGAACCATTTCTACTGGTCCATTTTGTCGTGGAATATACACACAGTGTAAAAAACAGATCACTTTCTGGCATTTTCAAAAAAGTTATAAACATGTGAGTATGAGTGAGAGATTACAGCACGGTGCTAAAACATTGCTTTCATCATCCACCCATGGATTTATAGCAGGTGTGAATGTCTCAGTCCTTACTACACTGCTAGTGTGGGCAGGCTGATACTGGCTTCTTCTCACAGTAATCACACAGGAAATGATACTACTACTGTGTGTGTGTGTGTGTGTGTGTGTGTGTGTAAGAGAGAGAGAGAGAGAGATAGAGAGAAAGAGAGAGAGAGCACATGAAAATGACATTAAGCTAAATAATAAAAATGGAGAAAAGAGAAAGATAGGGAAAGAAGCATTAGGGTGTATTCTTTTGTCCGAATCTGTTGATGAGTTTGTTTTACTCTGAGAGTTTTCTCCCTCTGTTTGGTTTGGTTTCACACAGGCATAAACCTAAACGCACCAAAATACGCACCAATAAACCACACAAGCGCATCGTCTCCTCTGATTGGTCAGAGCTGTTTGGTGCAGAAGCAGGAAAGTAAATATAGTGAGAAGATTCTGTGTTTCTGCGTGTATATATGTGTAGTGAGAAGCTGCTTTAAAACTGAACACTGAAACATTGCTCTTTCAAACACAGTGTTTTCAACAAGATGTGCAGTGCAGATGTCATGCAGCTGTTACAACACTGTTACAAAACTGACCTGTAACACACTCCACACTGTTACTGCGTTGACCCATACTGTTATACCACTGACCTGTAATAGACTACACACTGTTACACCACTGACCTTTGACACACTACCATCTGTAACACTGCTGACCCATGACACTTTACACTGTTACAATACTCATCCATTATGCACTTTACACTTCTACTTCACTGGTCCATTACACACCCCATACTGTAACACCACTGACTGTAACACTCTGTGCTGTTACAAAACTGACCTGTAACACACTCCACACTGTTATAAAACTGACCCATCTTATTATACCACAGACCTGTAACATACTACCCACTGTTACAAAACTGACCCATACTGTTACACCACTGAACCGTAACACTCTACACTATTACAAAACTGACCTGTAACATACTACACACTGTTACAAAACTGACCCATACTGTTACACCACTGACCTGTAACATACTACACACTGTAACACCACTGACCCATCTTATTATACCCCAGATCTTTAACACATTACCACCTGTAACACTGCTGACCTGTAACACTCTACACTGTTACAATGCTCATCCATTACGCACTTTAAACTACTACTTCACTGGTCCATTACACACCCCATACTGTTACACCACTGACTTTGAAACACTACCACCTGTAACACCACTGACCAAAACACTCTGCACTGTCACAAAACTGACATGTAACACACTCCACACTGTTACTGCATTGACCCTTAACACACTTCATAGTTTTACACCACTGATCTTTAACACACTCCACACTGTTACTCCACTGACCCTTAACACACTTCATACTGTTACACCACTGATCTTTAACATAGTCCACACTGTTACACCACTGACTTTGAAACACTACCACCTGTAACACCACTGACCGAAATACTCTGCACTGTCACAAAACTGACATGTAACACACTCCACACTGTTACTCCACTGACCCTTAACACACTTCATACTATTACACCACTGATCTGTAACACACTTCACACAGTTACTCCACTGACCCTTAGCACACTTCATTCTGTTACACCACTGATTTGTGACACACTCCACACTGTTACTGCACTGATCCTTAAAACACTTCATACTGTTACACCACTGATCTGTAACACACTCCACACTGTTACTGCACTGATCCTTAAAACACTTCATTCTGTTACACCACTGATCTGTAACACACTAAACACTGTTACACCACTGATCTGTAACACAACACACACTGTTACTGCACTGATCCTTAAAACACGTCATACTGTTACACCACTGATCTGTAACACACTAAAAACTGTTACTCCACTGATCCTTAAACACTTCATACTGTTACACCACTGATCTGTAACACACTCCACACTGTTACTCCACTGATCCTTAACAAACTTCATTCTGTTACTCCACTGATCTGTAACACACTTCACACAGTTACTCCACTGACCCTTAGCACACTTTATTCTGTTACACCACTGATCTGTAACACACTACCATCTGTAACACCACTGACTGTATCACTCCACACTGTTACTCCACTGACCCTTAAAACACATTATACTATTATACCCCTGACCTTTAACACACCACCATCTGTAACACCACTGACTGTATTACTCCACACTGTTACTCCACTGACCCACTCACCCATCACACCATAACACTTTTACACACCTCATATTGTTACACCACTGACCTATTACACACCCCATACTGTTACACCACTCACTCACTCATAACACACCCTATACTGTTACACCACTGGCTCATAACACACTCTATACTGTAACTAACTTGTAACTGTATGGGGTGTGTAATGGGTTTTTCCCATTCCTCCTTAAAGAAACTTTTCAGAGGAAAGCTGACCTTCCAGCAAGACTCGAAAAACCTCACCGATCAGCTTTGATTGATGGTGAAAACAGGAAGCTGATGTATTAAATGTGTAATGTTTATGTTTTGTAGCCACAGCCGCTGATACTGGGCTTAGAGCCCGTCTCCTCCTCTGACTAAAGAAACCCAGCAGCAGCGGCGGCTTCTGCATTTATAGATGTGAACTGACCGACTGGACAGATTTACTGACTGAACGCGGCCCTTCTGCCCAGTTTCAGAGCAATATATGAAAGCGAGGAGACATTTACAGCATTGCGATCAATAAAATGTTGAAAAACACAGGTTGTTTGAGGTATTGGAAGAGAAATGGATTGTTTTTTTTCCTCTTAGACTTTATATTTTGTATTTTGTACACTTCATATCCACTTCAGTGAATATACCTGTTACTGGTAATCATTTTTGCAAACACTAATAAAACTGTGGGTTGCCAACATTGTCCAATACCGTATATTATAGCTTATATTGTATATATTGTATCTGCTAGGCCCCAAAAAAACGTACCAGCTGATGTGACAGAAAAAAGAAAGAACAAACTATAATTTTATTACTTGAAAAAGGTTTAAAAAAATAAATGAAATCATAGAGATTTCTGTTCTCCTGTCACTATTTCCTGTCCCTACCTGTTAGACTACTTACCATTAATCAACCTCTCACTTCCACTGCTCTCGCTCTCTCACACCCTTACAGCTCATTTCATAGATCACAGACTGGAAGAAACAAGCCTTCACATGACCCTGAGAGAGAGAGAGAGAGAGAGAGAGAGAGAGGTAGAGAGAGAGCTTGATTTAGTGCATCTCAGTATGTGTTTGCTATCGTAACGTCAGGAAAAGTATGCAGCTCGAAACGCAGAAAAGGCATAAACTAATTATTTTTTTAGTTAATCACAAGTGTTTTTAGGGTGTAACATGAAATAAACCAATCAGCATGTCACTTGCTATTCCCTTCAAGAGCCAAGTGGCTCTGACTTTTGGTATTTTCGCGAATTGGTATTTTAATGGTGCAGCTCTTCTACAATTCTCAGAAAAACAGAAAAGGGTTGGTATCAAAAAGCCAGTGATACGAAAATAAACGCATCATTGAAAAGCTAGGAAACTAGATTCAATACTCGGAAAACAGAGCAAACAGAGGGGTATATATACACAGGAGGTCAGGTGGGAACATTCAGAAGTTCGGAGAGAAGGAACACCGTAGAATCATGTGATCAGTGGGGTCAGGGAAGTCCGATATGAGTGCATGCTGGGAAGTGTGGGAGTTTTGTGCAGTCCAGAGTCCGAAGCAGGCAGCAATCTGCCAGAAATTTACCTAAAAAAACACCTTTTTTCCAGACCACCACACATATTGACCTAGATATATTCATAATTGCCTTTAAACGACGGCAAGAAAATATTGTTGGCAGAGTGTAAGATAGCAATGAGCATTGCGATGGTATAAGATTCCAGTATCCTGGACATGGATTACATCAGGCGTGGACTATATCACAATATCACTTGCAAATATTACCTTTTTATGCATTATTAAACCCCTTTTGCTAAGTGTATATAGATCATTTGACTCATTGTTATATCTGGCATGTGTCTGGTTTTAAATCCATTTTTCTTATTTGCTTACACACTGTAAATACAAGTATCGTCCAAAAATACACTATAACATTTGTATTGCAATCAAGGGTATTGATGTTAATAACAGATTACAGTAGTTTATTCAGATTAAAGCAGTGTGTTTATTTTAACGCTTGTGTCAGCAGAGTGCTCTTTAAAGTAGACTAATCTGTACACGATGGGCTGGTTTTCCAGACATGGATTAAGTGCCGTCTTGGGCTAAATTGGCAATAGTGAGTCACCATTATTAACTGTAAATCTGGGGATCTGGGGAAATGGCCTTAAGAGGAAAAACATACAGTACCAGTCAAAAGTTTTTTTTCTTTCTTCTTATTTTTTTGTACATTTTAAATTTATTCTGAATACTATATTAAAGCTTAGGAGCACATGCAGTATTTAATTCGTAAACAAAAAGTGAAAACAGTAATGGAAACAGTTTTCTCAGCATCTTAAAGGAGTTTCTGCTCATCCCAAATCACCATCTCAGTTGAGCAGGTTTAGATCAGGGGGTTGTGGAGGACCTTTTTTTGTTTGCTACATAAGTCCATATGGGAGTTCGGGAGTTTCTCCTTTTGAGTCTTGGTTCCTCTCAGTGCTTTTTACTTTACAAACTTCGCTCTTATCTTGTTTCAGTTCTTAGTGGCTCTCCTTTCCAACCTTGGAGAGCTTCTCTATTTGAGTCTTGGTTCCTCTCATTGTTTCTTCTTTACAGTCGTAATGGTTTTCTCCTTTTGAGTCTCGGTTCCTCTCATTGGTTCTTCTTTAGAGTCAAAATGGTTTTCTTCTTTTGAGTCTCAGTTCTTCTCATCATTTCTTCTTTTCCGTCATAATGGTTTTCTCCTTTTGAGTCTCTGTTCTTCTCATCGTTTCTTCTTTTCAGTCGTAATGGTTTTCTCCTTTTGAGTCTTGGTTCCTTTCATCGTTTCTTCTTTGCAGTCGTAA
This sequence comes from Astyanax mexicanus, assembly GCF_023375975.1. Lineage (NCBI taxonomy): Eukaryota > Metazoa > Chordata > Actinopteri > Characiformes > Acestrorhamphidae > Astyanax > Astyanax mexicanus. Next base: position 36,364,485 of record NC_064410.1, read on the forward strand.
TGGTTTCTCCTTTTGAGTCTTGGTTCCTCTCATTGTTTTTTCTTTTCGGTCCTAATGGTTTTCTCCTTTTGAGTCTCAAATCCTCTCATTGTTTCTTCTTTTTAGTCATAATGGTTTTCTCCTTTTGAGTCTCGATTCTTCTCATCATTTCTTCTTTTCCGTCATAATGGTTTTCTCCTTTTGAGTCTCGGTTCTTCTCATTGTTTCTTCTTTACAGTCGTAATGGTTTTCTCCTTTTGAGTCTTGGTTCCTTTCATCGTTTCTTCTTTTCAGTCGTAATGGTTTTCTCCTTTTGAGTCTTGGTTCCTTTCATCGTTTCTTCTTTTCAGTCGTAATGGTTTTCTCCTTTTGAGTCTTGGTTCCTCTCATTGTTTCTTCTTTGCAGTCGTAATGGTTTTCTCCTTTTGAGTCTCGGTTCCTTTCATCGTTTCTTCTTTTCAGTCGTAATGTTTTTCTCCTTTTGAGTCTTGGTTCCTCTCATTGTTTCTTCTTTGCAGTCGTAATGGTTTTCTCCTTTTGAGTCTTGGTTCCTTTCATTGTTTCTTCTTTTCAGTCGTAATGGTTTTCTCCTTTTGAGTCTTGGTTCCTTTCATCGTTTCTTCTTTTCAGTCGTAATGGTTTTCTCCTTTTGAGTCTTGATTCCTCTCATTGTTTCTTCTTTGCAGTCGTAATGGTTTTCTTCTTTTGAGTCTTGGTTCCTTTTATCATTTCTTCTTTTCAGTCATAATTGTTTTCTCCTTTTGAGTCTCGGCCCCTCTCATTGGTTCTTCTTTACAGTCGTAATGGTTTTCTCCTTTTGAGTCTCAAATCCTCTCATTGTTTCTTCTTTTTAGTCATAATGGTTTTCTCCTTTTGAGTCTCGGTTCCTCTCATTGTTTCTTCTTTATAGTCGTAATGGTTTTCTCCTTTTGAGTCTCGGTTCCTCTCATTGTTTCTTCTTTATAGTCGTAATGGTTTTCTCCTTTTGAGTCTCGGCTCCTTTCATTGTTTCTTCTTTACGGTTGTAATGGTTTTCTCCTTTGGAGTCTCGGTTCTTCTCATAGTCATAATGAGAATTTCTCCTTTTGAGTTTTAGATCATCTCAATGGTTCTCCTTCACGTGCAAAAAGAGTTTCATCTGCTAATTCTTGACTATGTTCAATTGTTTTTCTTCAAGCTCTTATAAGGTTTCTCATTTTGAGGTTTAATTCCTAAAAAAAACACTGTCCAAGTAAAAGTGAATGTAATTGAATTCTGAACTCTTGGTTCTTGGTGTGATTCATGTTGCTGCAACTGCTTTCACATGAGAGCAAACAGTGTGGGATGTGTAGGATGAAGCACTATTGCCTCAGCGTAGCACTGTGCTGAATCACTGTTTGGAGTGGTGTGTCATGAATGCCCGAGTCATTTGTGTGGTTTTGAAAGGACCACAATTCACACACTTAGAAAGATTCCTCAACTTCACAAAGAGCAGAATAAGCTGTAAGGTAGATAAGCTGAACAGTAAACTTTGGAGTGCAGGAGTAATCTATGTAGGGAATGTCGTTTTATGATGAGATAAAAAAAGAAAAAAAAAAGACCTGAAACCTGAAAAATTGACACATTTATTATCACTCCATCAATTATTGATGTAAAGAATGACACTTTACATTATAGCAAAGCTGTTAAACCAATGAAATTACTTTCTGTCTAGAAATATTTAATGGCCTCTATTTTAACCAGTGTATCAACAGGCAAGTGTACCTTCATTAACATTTTTCCATTTGTTTTATTGTCAGGAAATGACTGTAATATGTAAACAATAGCTCTTCTTGTATTGAGATAAATAATTTAAATTATTTGAAAAGCCTATAAAAATAACTAAACACAATTTAATTCATGATTCCAAACTAACATTCATGACTGTAAAGCCACAGATCTGCAGGAACATCTGATCTGATCCTGAATGTATTGCTGTAAAAAAAAAAAAACTAAAATTAATAATAAAAATAAAAATGGAAAACCAAGAAGTTAATAAAAAATAATTACAAAAATAACCTTTATTTTTTTTAACAATGCATGATGAAAGTTTGCGAGTGAGAATAAGCTTGAAAAAAAGGGTTAAAGCTCTTCCTCATAATGTAAAGTTTCTCTGGCAACTCACATTTCCAGTTTTCAAAATCAGCTTGCTGTGAACAGTGGAGGGTTGAGGAACAGTGAGGGTCGAGGAGGGTTGTGAGCCTCCTTGATATGAAGATTTGTACAAGGGAATTAGACAGAACAAGCCATATGCTACAAACTATTTTTATCCTGTGGCATTGCAACATTGCCACATATCACACACTGGTTCTTTTAGTATTCTTGTATTTTTTGGTTCCCGCTACGAACAAATGTTCCTGGTTCCAAAACTTACTTTTGTTGGTGAAAATGCAGCAAACTGCTTTGAAGTTAGGTTCACAAACCAGAATGGTGCCGGTCCAACCCTGGTAGGAAAGCACTAAGAATTAACATGCTTTTCTATAAGGATTTTGACCAACAAAATCACCAACAGTTCTAAGCTCTAAGAGCTCTTGGTGCTGATCTGGCTCTGACCATTGCCATCACGTATAAATCCTCTGGATGCTGTAAAGGAGAATCACACTCCACAACTATGGGTGCCATTTAAAAGATATGTTGGTTGGAGTTGTGGTTTACTTTCTACGCAATCCTATGAGCTGTAGGTAGTTGCAGATCTTGATTCACAGTCACCAACTGGTTTATATATTAAACCTGCTAGATGCCGGGCATCTGTAACTTGTAGACAGCTCAGAGAGCATCTTTCAACAGTTCAACTTCACACTACATGACTGAGCAAAAGCCAAGAGATTTGGCAATTTTTTTCCCCCTATTTTCTCCCCAATTTACTCAGCCAATTACCGAACCAACTCATTGGGACTCCCCCATCACTAGTGATGCCCCAACACCAGGAGGGTGAAAACTAGCACATGCCTCCTTCGATACATGTGAAGTCAGTCAGCCACTGCCTCTTTTTGAATTGCTGCTGATGCAACATTGCTGAGTAGCATCACAGCGCACTCTGAGGAAAGCGCAGCAACTCGATTCTGATACATCAGCTCACAGATGCCTTGTGCTGAGCGACATCACCCTTTGTAGTGATGTGGGGAAAGAGCTCTCTCAGGGCTCCGGTAGCCGATGGCAAGGTACATGAACAGGATTCAAACCGGCGAGAGCAGAGGTTTTTTTTTTTATCTGCAATCTATATAATAACATTCAAGTCATGAATAGAACATAGGGTTTATTCACAAATACGTTGAAAGCAGCACGTTTTTTTTTAACCGTTGCACATGGTATAGTGCTTGAACTCCTTAAACTTGAACTTTTTACCCAGTGCTTCACAAAGACCTAAAAAATGAAGAGATAAGCCACACAGTAAAGCCGGGAGTGTAAAGCCATCTCAGGTGATGTTGTTTTATGATAAAACTCCAAAGGAAACCTACTTGACAGGCTTTCACCGTGTCAAGTGTGTAAAGCTGCCTAACCCATAGCAAATAACACAGCGTGGGCTGAGGGGTCAATGCCTTCCAAATCAGCCACTCTGCCCCTCCCTAAAAAGAGAGGGGGGAGGATTTGAGAGAAAAACAGAGGGGGGAGGGGTGGGATGAGGGATTTAAAGTGGGAGGGGGGGGGCACGGTGGGCAGGCGTTTAGGGCCGATATGCAGGGGGGCTCGTGGGATATGTGACAAACCCTGTGATTTGCATAAAAATGCAGGCAATCTTGAGGCAGGCTGTGGGGGGTGTGTGTGGGGGGGTTAAGTGGCAGGCTTTTACTCACTTTAAACAGCGACTCTGATTTACTCTGGCCTCCGTGGCAAGCTATCATTTGCAAATCACGCTGCGTCTCCCAGGCCTGCTAAGACAAGGCACGAGGTAGTTGAGCGTGTGTGTGTGTGTGTGTCTTCGTGTGTGTATGTTTATTGTATTTTAAATATGTATTTGTCATATAAAAAGCCTAAAAATAATCTCAAATGACCCCCTTCACATGTCTCTCTGCCTGGCTTAGCATAGCATAATAAACGCGCGTGTGCGTCTGTGTGCGCGTGTGTGTGTGCGCGTGCGTATGTGCAAACACGGAAGAACGTGGAGCTGTGAAATCCTGAGCATATGTTCTAACATCTTCTCACATAATGACAGATTTAGACATGACATGAACGCACCACAGCTTACACGTGAAAATGAAACCCGTTATCAAGCATTTATCCTCACCTGGATGCTCCAGGGATTTTAATGAATACTGTTCCACCATTTCCCCCTTCAAGCTGTCAGCACTGCTGGGGTACGAGCTTCCTTTACTTGTGAGCTATATTAGATTCATGGCTTCACTACCAACCTTCAGAAGTGAACAGTAACCATGTTAGCCCGTGCTGATCGACTACATTTGAGATAAAAAGGGAACTCTGTACGTTTCAGGTTTTTCCACACTGTCACTTTTGATGAGGCATTTTCAGCAAATACGAAATCATTATAAAATCTCTTTTTCTGCCTGAAAACAGATGCAGTATGGATGCAGCACTTTTCATCAGAAACTGTGTTTTAATTATTGCAGCCCATAACATTGATTATTAGGGGCTGATGGGGAAATGTGATTGAGACAGAGATAGGATAGATAGATGGAATAGTAAATCTGTAGCTAGATAGATAGAGACAGACAAAGAGATAGACAGAGAAGTAGACAGAGACAGACCGACAGACATGCCAAGAGAAAGACAGATATTTATACCAAGAGACAGAGACACGGACAGAGACAGTCACATATTAATACCAAGAGACAGAGACACAGACAGAAACAGACTGATACTTATACTAAGAGACACAGACAGACAGACATAGCAAGAGACTCAGGCAGATAGACATTCCAAGAGACAAAGACACATATAGATCTACCAAGAGACAGAGACAAACAGATATTTCTACTAAGAGTCCAGAGACACAGACATATATTCATACCAAGAGACAGAGACACAGACATATATTCATACCAAGAGACAGAGACACAGGCAGATAGACATACCAGGAGACAAAGACACAGATAGATATAGACATATTAAGAGACCAAGACACAGACAGATATGGACATACTAAGAGACAAAGATAAAGAAAGATATTCATACCAAGAGACAGAGACACAGACAGATAGACATACTAAGAGACAGACACACAGACAGATAGACATTCCAAGATACAAAGACACAGGCAGATAGACATATCAAGAGACAGAGACTCAGGCAGATAGACATACTAAGAGACAGAGACATAGACAGATAGACATACCAAGAGACAGAAACAAAGACAGATAGACATACCAGGAGACAAAGACACATATAGATCTACCAAAAGACAGAGACAAACAGACATTCATACTAAGAGTCCAGAGACACAGACTGACAGACATACCAAGAGACAGAGACTCAGACAGATAGACATACCAGGTGACAAAGACTCAGATAGATATAGACATATTAAGAGTCCAGAGACTCAGACAGATAGTCATACCAAGAGACAGAGACACAGACTGACAGACATACCAAGAGACATAGAGACAGACAGACACATAGACCTACCAAGGGATAGACACTTAGACATACTAAGAGACAGACATAGAAACAGGTTGACTGACACAATTAATATTACTGCTGTTCCTCTATTCTGTGAGAACAGTGTTTTTAGTCAGGAATCCTCTTTGTTGTGTATTAGCAGCGATTACTCCAGTCACATCAAGTTCCTGTGTTATTAATGAATCTTCTAATGAAGCTTTTAAACAGCCTAAACCACAAAAACACAGCTTTCCTCCCTCAGGGGACGTCGGCAGGAGGGGGTGTTCACATTTAAATAACATTTACTAATAGTAGTGTAAATACTGACATATAAAAACACATCTATAAATAACCCTCTCTGCTTCTCTTCTTCTTCTCCTGTTGTTAACAGAACAAATATCTACTATAAAAGTGCAGTCTTTATCTTTTCTTTCAGCTTAATTATGAACTCCTTCTCCACAAGTGTTTATGTGCCGAAGAAATGATTACTTTACATATATTTGCAGTTAATTACACTCTTTTTTACTTGAGGGTTTAAAGTCAACAGGCTCTAAATATGGTTTTAAAATGGAAAAAAGGTAAAGGTCAGCATTTTCTATCTCTTCTTTCATTGCAGCTTTTTGTGATGCTTCCAGATCTCCAGCCAGCTTCCAATTTGATACAATTCAACTACGATTCCCATAATCCCTTGTTCCCAGCATTTTTGTAAAATGCCCCATACCAACCAATCATAAAAAAAGTTTTTTCAATCATCTTCTCTATAAAATGGATTAATTTCAGCTGTGTTTAGTTACTATGTTGTGCATTTAAACCCTGTCTGTATCTTAATTTCATTGCAAAGTATTGCCAACTCTGTTGTCTGTATATTTAACTTTTTTTTTTTCATTTTATCTGCTTGTGACTCGTTTTGTTTTCCAGCATTACTTCCAGATTAGTGTTAACACACGCGATTAATTTAAAATCAGTAAGGCACTGTTCATTTTTTTTAACGGAAGTTAATTACGTCAGCAAGGTTGACCCCACTTTTCATCATAATCTGCCCCGACCCCACCCAACGTACGGATTCTTTTTCTACTGGATGACTAAAAAAGCTCCAATATCAACAATACAATGACAGACTTCCACTATGATCAGGAGATCGAATCCTGTTCATGCAGCTTGCCATCAGCTACCAAAGCCCTGAGAGAGCGCAATTGGCCTTGCTCTCTCTGGGTGGGTAGATGGCGCTCTCTATCCCCTCATCGCACCAAAGGGTGATGTCGCTCAGCACAAGGCATCTGTGAGCTGATGTATCGGAGCGGAGTCGCTTCGCTTTCCTCCGAGCGTGCTGTGATGCTACTCGGCAATGATGCATCAGCAGCAGTTTGAAAAGAGGCGGTGTCTGACTTCACGTGTATCAGAGGAGGCATGTGCTAGTCTTTACTCTCCTGGTGTGTTGGGGCATCACTAGTGATAGGGGGGGAGTCCTAATGAGTGGGTTGGGTAATTTGGGGAGAAAATGGGAAAAATTGACACCACTAATATAAATATAATTGCATTTTACATTTCTTACATTCATTCTTTTATTTCCATTTAAATATCCACTTCAAAAACTCGCTTGTTAAGAAGAACAAGTACATTTCATCACAGTTAAAATAGTCACAGTATATTGTCCTGATTAATCTGATTAAATTTTGTATCAATTGACACCACTAATCTAGATACCAAATTTGTATGCTAATGCCAGGTGTAAACAAGCCCATACAGACAAACAAATCTCTAGATGTAAAGAACAATGAAGCTTAAATTAGAGGTACAGTGTTTAACTGTTAATTCATATATTAAATAAATGTAAAATAATTAAAATGAAATTTGGTTGTGGAACAGGAGTTCTTAACAAAACAAACATGCAAAAAAAAAAGAAAAAAAAGAGAGAGCCACTTCATCACATTCGGCTCATAAAGTGAGCCAGTAGCAATCAGTAGGCCGGCTTGGACGACACAAGAGCTAATGCGCTGAAGGGAAACGTTACTGTCTAAATATTTGCAGTAAATTGTATCTTTCACTGTTATTTACACCCGCATTTAAAATCAACAGGATCCAAAGCGGCTTTGAAAATCTGGACAAAGAGAGAGAAAAGTCACTCTCTTCTGTCTCATCTTTCATTGCAGTAATTGCCAGCTGCGAGTGTGTGTGTGTGTGTGTGTGTGTGTGTGTGTGTGTGTGTGTGTGTGTGTGTGTGTGTGTGTGTGTGTGTGTGTGTGTGTGTGTGTGCGTGCGTGTGTGTGTGTGTGTGAACAGAGCTCACAGCTTGGCTTCCCTTCAACCAGAAATAAAAAAGGAAAAGAAAAGAAACAAAAAAGGAAGAAAACACAAGTTTTATGCCAAGCAGTGTTCTGTGTGACAAAAATACACCCGAGACAAGAACAACTGTTGTACTGGGATGTCGAAGCACGAGGCTCTACAACAATGCAGAGAGTCTCGGCACGAGGGGAAGTCTTTCATAATGGAGCCTGATGACATACGTTTGATGACCCACATGGTTTGAAGTAAAGTGGCCTCCATCTTCAAAGCGCTCGAATTTCCGCACGCCTTTATTTCCACTTCTTTACCACATGACTTTTAGTGTTGGAGACTCGGCCAAGGAGGCAGTAGAGCGTATGAACACACACACACACACACACACACACACACACACACACACACACACTCATGGAGAGAGAAAGTGGTGCACTTCAAACGGCGGGACTTCATCAGTGTTATCAGTAATCGTTTCAGCCTGCCCCCTTCAGCCTAATCTCTTCCAGAGAGAGAGAGAGAGAGAGAAAGAAAGCATGATGAGAACGAAAAGTAGAAGAGAGAATGAGAAATAGAGGAAAGAGATGTAAAGAGTATGAGAGCAATGAAAAGAGAGGAAAATTGACAAGCAAGAGAGAAAATAAATGAAAGAAATAAGAACAAAAAAACTCAAAAAATGAGCAGAAAAAGAGAAGACATAAGGTGAAAGAGATTAAATGAGAAAGACAAGGGAGGGGTCATGATGAACAAAAGAGAAAATGAGAGGGAAATGAGAAGAAAGAAAGAGATGGAGGGATGAGGACAAAAGCAAGACAAAGAAAGAGAGTATGAGAGAATGACAGAGTAAAGAAAAATAAAGAGGGGGAGGACAATGAGACACAGACAGAGAGGGATGAGAGGGAAAGACAGAACATAGAGAGAGGTGAGAAGCAAGAGTGAGTAAGAGAAGGAAAACGGGGAGAAAGAGAAAAATGAGAAAATGAAGAGTTTAAAAGTAGGGAGACAGTGAGGATAACGAGATTGAATAAGTAAGTAGAAAGAAAGTAAAAGAGAAAGAGATTGAGGTAGAGAAAGAGTAAAAGGGGAAAGGAGGTTAATAAGAAAAGGAGAGAAAGTGAGGAGAAGGAAAGAACAATTAAAACATTGACTGAAATAATTGACAAGACAGAGAGACATTAAAAGAAATTAAGTTAAAGAAATAAGGAGAAAAAAGAGAAAATTAAGAGAAATTAGATGAGAAAAAATGACAAGAACACAATGGAGAGAAAGTGACGAGCAAAAGAGAGAAAATGTGGGGAATGAGAAGTAAGAAAGTGAGAGAGATGAGGACAAAGAGAGACAAAGAAAGAGAGAGGGATGGGATGTGAGAGAATGACAGAATAAAAAGAGAAATAAAAGGCAAGTGTGAGAGAAAGTGAGAAAATGGAGAGTGAGATAGCAGGTAAAAGAAGGGGAATGAGGAGAAAGGGAGAAATGATGTGAGGATAATGAGATTGGAAGTAGGAGAGAGTTAAGAAGTGAGCAGAAAGAAAGAAAAAGAAAGAGAGTGAAGATAGAAAAAGACTTAAATGGGAAATGAGGAGAAAAAGCAGGACGTGAGGAAGTGAGAAGAATGAGAAAGAGAGGTCTTGAGGAAACTCCTTAAAGTTCAACTGCAAGAGTGTGTGTGTGTGTGTGTGTGTGTGTCTGACACTAGTTTGGCCACTGATACGCAGAGTTCCTGATCTACACTAAACTGCCACCACTGATATTCAGAGCTCATCTCTCAGTGTTGAGCTGCTCTGTACAGTTAACTGAATCAATCAGCTCCAGCTGTGTGGAAACACACACTGTAATTAATCTGTAACTGACCGCTGACTGTGGCCGTTAGGATACTGGCCTGCCCGGACAGGATATACTGTGTGTGTGTTTTTGTGTGTGTGTGTGTGTGTGTGTGTGTGTGTGTGTGTGTGTGTGTGTGTGTGTGTGTGTGTGTGTGTGTGTGTGTGTGAGAGAGGTAATCTCTGGGCTGCAGATTGCTGGGTGTGGGTTGAGGTGATATTGGGTAACCTCAGGCCTACTGCACACACTGAACACCACTATACACAGTAAAAAAAAAAGCCCCAAATCTTATTGGATGCATTAGTTTCTTATGCAGTACATAACCAAGGGTACCACTTTAAAATAAGACTACATTTATAAAGGGTTTAGGAATGGTTTATAAATTAGATTATTAATTGTTATTAATTAGGCTGCAACTACTTTAAAACTCATTAATAAGCAGGTAATAAATAAATAACAACATGGATAGAAATGACAACATTGAGTTAAAAAATGGCAAAGCCTCAGATATTTCTAGGTACTGATCTTACTTTGTGTTCTCTTCATTCTCAGATGAAGCATAGAAGAAGAATGCACCTCATGTATGATCTCAGCACACACTCAGAGCCAGAGTACTCGTGTGTGGTAGCTCCAGGTGGTTCTCTGTTCTTGATTCATTCATTCTGACTTCTGACATCTCAGAGACTCAACTAGGACTTACATGTCAGAGACTCAACTCATATGTGAATCTCAGAGACCCAACTTAGACTCAAATTCCAGAAACCAAAATTGGATTCATATCTCAAAGACTCAACATGGACTCAAATCTCAGATATTCAATTAGAACTTAAGTGTTAGGTACTCAGCTCAAATTCCAGAAATCCAAATTGGACTCACATCTTAGAGAATGAACTAGGACTCACATCTCAGAGACTTAACTTGGACTCGCATTGCAGAAACCAAACTTGAACTCACATCTCAGAGACTCACCTAAGACTTACATTTCAGAGGCTCAACTAGGACTCGCATCTCAGAGACTCAACTAGGACTCACATCTCAGAGACTCAACTAAGACTTACATCTCTGAGAATCAACTAGGACTCACATATCAAAGACTCAACTAGGATTTACATCTCAGAGACTCAACTAGGACTTACATTCCAGAAACCCAACTTGAACTCACATACCAGAGACTCAACTAAGACTTACATTTTAGAGGCTCAACTAGGTCTCGCATCTCAGAGACTCAACTTGGACTTGCATCTCTGAGACTCAACTAGGACTCACATCTCTGAGACTCAACTAGGACTCACATCTCTGAGACTCAACTAGGACTCACATCTCAGAGACTCAACTTGGACTCACATCTCAGAGACTCAACTTGGACTTGCATCTCTGAGACTCAACTAGGACTCACATCTCTGAGACTCAACTAGGACTCACATCTCTGAGACTCAACTAGGACTCACATCTCTGAGACTCAACTAGGACTCACATCTCTGAGACTCAACTAGGACTCACATCTCAGAGACTCAACTTGGACTCACATCTCAGAGACTCAACTTGGACTCACATCTCTAAAACGTAACTAGGAGTCACATCTCAAAGCCTTAATTAAGACACATGTCAGACACTCAACTTGGACTCACATCTTAGAGTCACATGCCACAGACTCAACTCAACATTGCAGAGACTCACATCTCAGAAATCCATCTCAGATTTGCAGACCAGATACTTAATTCCGATTCACATTTCAGATACTCAACTCACACTTTGCATCTCAAATACTCAACTCACACTTACATCTCAGAGACTCAACTTGCAGTAAGATCTCAGAAACCCAGCTTACATTTGCATAACAAACACTTAACTCGCACTCACTTCATAGACACATGCCAGAAACACAACTCAGATTTAAATACAGTACCTGAGGTGTGAGGCTTAACTTGGTCTGGTACATAAAGACTGAGCTCAGTCCAAAGGCTTTAACTTGGACTGATGCAGACTTTACTTAGATTTGCTACTCATGACTCAACTCTGCACTCACGTGCAGAGAGTTAACTTGGATTTGTTGCACTCCTAAGACTCAGGACTCCACTTAGACTCAACACTCAGAGACTCAAGACACAACATTCATTTCTTTTCCCAGTCAGACTCTATACAAGCAGCTCACTGTCAGTGTTCAGTGTGACACTGCTGGGAAAAGATAAGCAGTGAAATGTTTCTTTCATAGATTGTTCTGGGTCTGTTTAACCCAGAATAATACTCTGTTTGTGTCCACACACACACACACACACACACACTGATTGCTGGTTTGTCCACCTCTCACTGCTGACTAACTCAAAAGGAGGAAGAGAGGAGTACTTCCATTAGCTCTGATATTACTCACACTCTGATATTACAATGTAGAAAGGCCATTAGGGAAATTACACTCAAATGCCATCGGTCAGAAGACTGGAAAACACCTACCTTCGAAAAGATTTTAAACCTAAATTCTAATGGTTTATTTGTTTGCTTAAAAAAACATATTAAACACTTAATCAGGTTTATTTAGAGGAAAACAGGCTCACATGTAAATATTTGTGACAGTGTTAATGATAATAATGTTTAAAACACAAAGCCAAAGGCCTCAAATATTCTGCTTTACTTGTGATATCAGCTCTTATCAGCACTCAAAACTTTAAGGTGTTTTAAGCATCTCCGGACCAAAAGACCTCCTATCTGAGTTTCTAATAACAGCCTGTAAACCCAAACTGTCAAATAATTATTTAGTTGAAATCTTGACAAGATAAAACACACTTTGATGCATAAGAAGCCACTGAAGTTAAATATACTCAACAGATTTGAACACTGTGATTGCAATTCAAAGCTCAATTTTCCATTTAAAAGAGTTTTTCATACTGGAAGAAACAACTTTTGCAGAACTTTTTCAAACTCCTCTTGGGTCTCTGCTAGTCGGCTGAAGCGCCGCCCGGTCGTGTGCTGCGTTTTTTTTTTTCTCTCTCTTTCTAGTGAAGCATGTTGCATGTCCCCCGCTACGCCCGTGCCCCTCCCTTTCGAGGTGTCTGAATCTGAATGATTGACTCTGAAAACTTTGTTTTACGAAACTTCAATCAAAATTACGAATTATAAAGAAAATCTTGTTGAAATATGAAATCATATTTGCCTATATTATTTTTTCCCCTCCCTCGGAAGAGCAATATCAGCCAAGGACGGCAAAAGGGCAGTTGCCCAAGCACATTGGGCCATAGCGTCTGCACGTCACTGACTGTAATAGATTTATTCTCTATTTATATCGTTTTTATTCCTATTCAAGGACAAAAAAACAATGCATGGTCGACGGTTGGACGTGTTGCTTCTAATAACTGAGCTTCCAGTTGGCATTTCTTAGCAGGATAATGTTTACCCACACACAGAAATTTCTCCAGGAATGTCTCCACCACATTGTAACACTTCCTTGGCCTGCCGGGTTGCCAGATTTATCAACAATCAAGAATTTATGAGACCAGCCATTTGAGAAGCCATCTTAAACAACCTACTAGGGTGCAGGATCTACAAGCCCATCTGCAACACCTGTTTTTGTTAATCAAAAATGCATTTATGAACTGTAAAATGGCATGACATGATTTAACAGTGTGTTAGTTGACATCCTTCATGCCATCCTTCATTAATTCAGTTCATTCAAATAAGATAATCAATTAGTTATAATTAAAAAAACTAATTCTAGCAAAGCAAAGGAAGCAAAATCAGCAAAGGCATCAGCACTGTTTGAAAAACTGCTCCCTGTACCAGACCTTATCTGTGTTTACCCTCACTTCCTATCAGCCACTTCATGAGACACTCCTCAACGCCCTGTTGTAAACACAATCTGTATAATGGGCTGAACTGTTTGTGTGACAGACGTTATATAACAAATCAAGCAGATAAAACTTTATCACACAGAGAGCTGAGCACAAGTAAAGCTGTGGTTGAACCTACTTCATAGCAAATAGCATACTGACAAGAAGAGAGTTAAGGAAAAGGAGTTTGTAAATGAATCATAAAGTTTTACCTCGGGGATGAGTTGGGAGGTTTTATCTTGTGAGGTTTTATCTTATTGGAGTTCGGGCAAGGGCGGATATTGGGTGCCAGATGGATGAAACAATTCATTTCCCAAGTTGAGCTGCCATTAAACATTCCTGAATCCACAGATGTTATAGAATGTATTACCACCCACAGTGGACAGTGCAGTGGGAGGTAATGATCATGACTGGCAGCATCTGGCTAGAAATCTCTACAGCTCTAAAACAAAATAAGAGAACACTTAAAAATAATGTGTTTCTTTGATTTTACCAAATTAAAAACCTCTGGAATATAATCAAGAGGAAGATGGATTATCACAAGCCATCAAACCATTACATTACATTTTTTTACATTACATTACATTTGGCAGACGCTTTTGCCCAAAGCGAATTACAAAAGTCAAGTACAAAAGTAATAGGAATTAAGATAAACCATTTTAGATAGGGCTTAAAGGAGGTCGAAGGGAAATAAAAGGATAGAGAAGTGAAGGAGGGGAAGAAGGAAATGGGGTTAGAAGTAGTTAGTGTGTTAGAGGTGTTAGCAGAGTAAGTGCTCTTTGAAGAGCTCTGTCTTCAGGAGTCTCTTAAAGATAGCGAGAGATTCTCCTGATCTGGTAGTGGAAGGTAGTTTGTTCCACCATTGGGGAACTCTGTATGAGAACAGTCTGGATTGCTTTGTGTGAGTTTTTGGCAAAGCGAGGTGACATTCATTGGAGGAGCGCAGCGGCCGGGAGGTAGCGTAAGCCTTCAGGAGTGAGTGCAGGTAGGAAGGAGCCTGTTCTGTCATCACCTTGTAGGCGATTGTAAGAGTTTTGAATTTGATGCGAGCATCAACTGGTAGCCAGTGGAGCTCAATGAGCAGTGGTGTGACATGAGCCCATTTTGGTTGGTTGAAGACCAGACGTGCTGCTGCGTTCTGGATCATCTGGAGTGGTTTTACTACACAGGCCGGGAGGCCAGTTAGCAGGGCATTGCAGTAGTCGAGGCGTGAGATGACGTTCTTGTACCAGGAGTTGGGTGGCCTGTTGCGTCAGAAACGGTCTAATTTTTCTGATGTTATAAAGCGTGAAGCGGCAGGATTGAGCAACTGAGGCCACATGGTGCGTGAAGGAGAGCTGGTCATCAACCAGAACACCCAGGTTCCTAGCAACCTTTGTCGGTGAGAGAGAGAGAGAGTCGATGCTTATAGAGAAGTTGTGTTGAAAAGATGGTTTTGCTGGTATGACCAGAAGTTTTTGAGAGAATCTTTGAGAGATTTAATTGAAGGTGATGCTCCTTCATCCAACCAAACTGAACTGCTTGAATTTGTGCACCAGGAGTGGCATAAAGTTATCCAAAAGCAGTGTGTAAGACTGGTGGAGGACAACATGCCAAGATGCATGAAAACTATGATTAAGAACCAGGATTATTCCACCAAATACTGATTTTGGAATTCTTGAAACTTTATGAATATGAACTTTGATGTCTAAAAGCTCTACATCCTTTTTGTTATTTCAGCCATTTCTCATTTTCTGCAAATAAATGCTCTAAATTACAATATTTTATTTGGAATTGGGGTAAAATGTTGTCTGTAGTTTATAGAATAAAACAACAGTATTCATTTTACTCAAACATAAACCTATAAATAGCAAAAATCAGAGAAACTGATTCAGAATCTAAAGTGGTCTCTTAATTTTTCCAGAGCTGTATGTGAACAGACTAAGACTGTTAGTCTATACTATATGTATGTAGTACTAACTAACAATCTAACACAAGTAGTGACTGATGAACATCATGGGAACTCATTACAAACTCAATACAATAAAAACCCTCTTTTTGTGAGCTATTATGATTGGAAGTAAAATCAGTTACTTATAATATTCAGAATAATCCTTTTTTTTAATTGGTTATAATTACCAATTAAAATGCCCATGTCTGGTTTTGTTGGTCATTTCTAATGTATAATGAATAGAGGTCCCTAGGATTTATTGCAAAATTCCTTCTAAATCATTTTAATGAAGTAGTTATAACTTCACTATTCACTTTTACTTTACTTTTTTGTCTTCTCGTGACTCGTCCCACCTCTGTATGAAAAAAAGCTGCCTGGTACTTGAGTAGGCTCCTGCGTAGTGCATATCTCGGTAATTGCGTCAGAATGGATTGTGGTGGCTGTGTGCAGTCACGTTTTGTAGGAGCGCTGACTGTGTTTGGTGAGTCAGCAGTACACTTTCCTCATTTAGCCATGGCTCAACCAGGCCCTGACGTTCTGCTGCTGATTCACATCAACCCCTAATGCCCAATCACACAGGTTTCAAACTCAGTACTCTGAGTCTATTAACTGCATACAGGCTGTCAGAAGTGATAATAGGACAGTTACTACACAGAATTAAGAGTGACAAATTATATTGCTGTAGATTGAAATGAAAAACAATTGGTAGTACATTAACAGTGGATCTTTATGAATGAAACATGTAGCATAAATAAATAAAAATGATGCACATTCAGTACCAGCCAAAAGTTTAACACATCTTAAACTCAGTGTTTTTTCATTATTAAAAAAAGTGGATGAATTGTACATTAATACTAAGGTCATCCAAGCCATGAATAAAAACATACTGTATTATTTAGTAATCAAAAAGTGTTAAACAAACCAGAATCTGTTTTATATTTTATGTTCTTTAAATTAGCACCTCTTGCTTAGATGACAACTTTGCACATCTTGGTTGGATTTTCTCAGTCAGCTTAAAGGGGTAGAATCACCTGGAATGGCTTCCAGTTAACAGCTGTGCTGAACTTGTCAAGAGTTAATTACTTGTTTAGAGTTAATTACAGTTGTTTTGTGTTGCAAAGAGGTAGAATTGAAGGTAGAATACAGTGAAAATCTCTATTTGAATAATGTTCTAATACATATTATAGTAAGAACTAGTTAACTAATTAAAGAAAAACTACAGAACTAATTAAAGAAAAAAATATTTTAAGGTATGAAGGACAGTCAGTCTGAAAAATTTCAAGACATTCAAAAGTATCCTCAAGCGCAGTCGCAAAGACCATCCACCAAAAACGTTATGATGAAACTGGCTCTCATCAGGACCGCCCCAGGAAAGGAAGACCAAGACTTAATTCTGCTGCAGAGGATAAAGGAGTTTATTAAAGTTACAAGCCTCAGAAACTGCAAGTTAACAGGAACCCCAGATAGGAGTGTTTTGGTTGGTTTAACACTTTTAAGTTCACTAGATGATTCCTCATGTATTTCTTTGTAGTCTTCATATTCATTTACAATATAGGAAAAAAATTGCAATCCAACACATATGATTACGAAAACCAACCACAGTTACTGTCCACCTTGCACCATAGACCTCACTTTTTAATATGTGAGTGTTTATAAAGTGAGAAAGAGAGAGAAAAAGAGACAGAGAGAGAGAGAAAAGGACAGAGTGAGAGAGAGTCAAAAAGATCCTATTAAATCACACTGCCTCCTCATCGCAACTATGTCACACATCCACAGTCCTCATAGGTTAAACTAAACATGCACACAAACACCCTCCTCTACACCCACACACACACATATTACAGCAGCAGTGCTGGTGGCTCTGTGCTTTTCTTTCAGTGCTGCTGCTGCTGGTGGTGGTAATGGCCTTGAGATGGTGATTACTTGTAAATGGCTCTGAGGCGAGGCGCTGTGCAATCAGGCCAGTCCTAATGAAGTTCCACACAGCCGCAGGGAGCCAGTCTGTTCACCATATTGTAATCGACCGTAATGATTATTAATATCATCACAATCACCAGCCTGTTGTTGGGGATGTTGGTGGGCTTTTTGCAGCAGAAAAATACAGAAGTGTTTAATGAAGGAGGCCTTGTTAACCTTTTATTCCTGTCACAAGCCCTATGCCACACTATGCCCAATTCACTGTATGTATAATGCAGTAATTTGAGAGTTGTGTAACCTCGTCCATTCCCCACACCCCTTCATCCCCAATATTCATTTATAATGTTTGTATTGTTTTTAATCCACCAAAGATTGTTGTTTGTGTTTACACATCCATTTTTAACACAAACTTTACTCCTCAGCAGGCTTCAACAGGCTTTGTAACTTGTACATTTTAAATACTTGCATATGTAAATGACATCTGTACAGTTAGCAAGAATTTTTTATTCTTTTTTACTTTTATCAGACATGGATATACTTTAGAGTAGTCAGAGGTGAAATGAGTTTTGATGGGAGCCATGATGCTCCTGAAAGCATTCCGTCCAGGATGGGAAAAAAAAAACACTGCCCACCCACACTAAAAACTGATTGGCTGATTTACAGACACTTTGCAGAGAACAAGCCAATCAGAACCCTTTTTTTTGCATGTGATTCGTGAATATGCACAGGAGGGGAGCATCTTTACCCTAAAAAGTCTGTGTCGCCTATGTGCATGTGCTACATTTCGGGAGATTTTATCTGACTCGTAGGCATTAGGGAGCCGTTATTGATATGCGGTAGACTCCCGCAACTTCCAGGAGACTTGGGACGTCTGCATCTAGCAGGTTTAATATCTGCCCCAGTCGATGGGATCATGTCGCGAGAGAAGCAAGGATCCAACACACATCTTCTGCATGGTCAGAGTCTGAACTCTATCCTGTTATATCAGGAAATCACTGTTAAACAGTAGAATACACTACAACACTATGAATGGGGGTGAATGGAGCTAAAAAGCTAAAAAACTTAAAAATAGTAATAAATTAGTAAATGTAAACGTTCTAAAAACTCCTTTAATTTCTTTGGGGAGTAGAATAATGAAATCCAATATAATCAAAATGTACTTATATAGGGCTTTTTATGATTACTTGCAAGGTGGCTTTACAGAAATATGGCAGCAGGACGACAACTTACAAAACGTAAAAATCCCAGTAAGCAAGCCAAAACAACAGCAGCAAGGAAACTTTCAGGAAATGTTCATATAGGTATGAAATAATCATAATATATATGAAAATATATGAGATGGTAGGTTGTCATAGGGGTATGAGCCCTACATCCTGGGGTATAAGACACTAGGGTATAGGCTCTACATACTGTTCTGTATAAATTGTAGATAAAAAGAAATCGTGATCACCAGGCCCACCCAAGTACAGAAAAGTTCTTACTCAGCCGGTGGAAGAGAAGAAAACACATACATCTTCTGATTTGTGAGTAAATGAAAGTGAAGTGTACAGATTCAGCACTTTCCTCTCTCCTCTGTTTAGAGCACACAGACAGATACAAAATCCTGACAAATATCCCCCTAACTCTACAATAACAAAGACTTTCCAGGTTTACACAGCCTTCAGAAAGCATGCAAATACAGGGAAGTAAAAGCTGGTGTTGGTGTGGATCATCGCCGGCCGTGTGAATGATACATTTGAAAGGCAAATCGCTTCGGCCTTCAATTGTAACTGATAGGCAAACAGCTGAAGTTCCACATAAACACACACCTCAGGTGAGTTAAATTACTCTTAGGGTTTCCGGTCATTTTATGGACATATATTTTGGACAGTTCTCCTGCTTTCTGGCCACTTTATTGGAAACACTTACTTTGGACAGTTCTTCCACTCTCTGGTCACTTAATTTAAATCACATAATTTGCACGGTTCTGTTGCTCTTTTGTCAATATTTTGGAAACACCTGCTCTATTTTATTGGAAGCTCTACTGTACAGTTCTTTTACTTTCTGGGCACTTCATTGAAAATATCTACTTTTTTTGGTTCTTCCACTCACTGGCCATTTGATTTAAAACACCTACCTTAGTTTTTTCCATTCTTGTCATTTTTAAATTGTATATACTTTGGGTTTCAGGCCACCTAATCAGAAATATCTACATTTGGTATTTCATCAAACCAAGCTGAACTGCTTAAATTTTTGCATCAGGAGTAAAGGCATAAAGTTATCCAAAAGCAGTGTGTAAGACTGGTGGAGGAGAACCTGCCAAGATGCATGAAAACTGTGATTAAAAACCAGGGTTATTCCACCAAATATTGATTTCTGAATTCTTAAAACTTTATGAATATGAACTTGTTTTCTTTGCATTATTTGAGGTCTGAAAGCTCATTCTACTTTTCTGCAAATAAATGCTCTAAATGACAATATTTTTATTTTGAATTTGGGAGAAATGTTGTCCGTAGTTTATAGAATAAAACAACAAGGTTTATTTTACTCAAACATATAGCTATAAATAGCAAAATCAGAGAAACTGATTCAAAGTCTCTTAATTTTTTTTTGTCTAGAGCTGTGGTCTGGACAAAACTGTGGTCAGAAATTGACCAATGATATAGAGCCAGGGTACAGAGAACGCCAATATCCAGCAGTTACAGTGTCTATAACAGTACAGTACATCAACAAGGTGGACTACAAGAGATACCATAACATGTATAAAATATGAATTAAACTGTGTATGGCTGTAAACAATTCTTGTGAGTACATATTGATGATAAATACTATGAAAAGGCCTTTTTGTTTAGTTTTTAAATCTGAAAATCTCTGTCCAGATTAAAAATCAAGACGGGTAATAAAGGTACGATTGTGATATTAATATTCATAATGCTGTTAAAGAGGATCTTTGTTGTCTTTGTGGAACCTTTTCTTAACCTGAAGATGAGATTACTCGAAGACAAAGAGATGTGCGGTGAATCCCATTGATCCAATTAGCATGAATTATTCTGACAGCGTCGTTTAATGTGCACCTTATTGGAGAGATGAAGCAGATGCTCGTGGAAGACGGCCCCAAATGAACTTGGACAGTGTGTATTCTGCGGGGAGTGGGGCTGACGAGGCCAACACCTGAGGCGCTAATTCCCCTGTTTTACTCTATTAATGCATGTGACACTCACGGATAAATCCGAACCCACCCAGACCAATGGCACGGACAGCCGGCGGTGACGTCGAACACACACTTACGGAGTCCAGGCCGCACACACACATACCGGCCCACGTTTTGCTCCCTTTCACCCTCTCCTCGGGCCGACCCTGTGCTTATTCAGTTAGTTCAAGTACAATCGAGCCTTTTCAATTGCAAATCAGGCTGGTACGGCCATAGAACAGACAAACAGAGCATGTTAAAAAAAAGAGAAACCCCTCACTGTAGAAAAAAGAAAGAGAGAGAGAGGGAGAGAGAGAGAGCGAGAGAGCGAGCGAGCGAGAGAAAACAGCCTATTAGAAAAGGACATATGTAGCTAAATTACAAGGGCCCAGGGGATATGCAAAAAACCACAGACCTCCCGCAAGAATTACCTGCTTTTTTATCATGCAAACCATGCAGCCCTGATAAGCTCGGCACAGAGGAGAGAAAAAAAAAAAGAATAAAAAAAAAAAACACTAGAAATATCGCCCCGTGCCTGAATGACAATGACTTCTCAGACAACAGACTCAATTGACCCGCTATTAATAATCCTGGAGGATTAATTAAAATGACTGCGTTCGGTGCTCGAGGACAACAGCTGAATTTAAATGTCTTTTTAAACGCTCTCCTCTGAAAGGAAGAAGCCACTCGCCAGGTCTCAGCACGCTTCCCTGTCAACCGCAGGGTGGAAAAAAAAAAAAAAACAGTGCTGACGAATCTCAAAAAACGTCCGGCCTGCACCTGATGCTGCTTAGCGTGGAGTTAAGTAGAGCGTTAAGTGTTGTGGAGTCAGTCTCGGCCTCTGTAGCGGCTACATAACGCCAAAACTGAATGGGATCCTATGATGAAGGAAGGTATGGCCTGCATGAGTGGTGCAGTCTGCTGGGACAGCTCAGCGGTTTTCTATGGTGCCTATAAAATATAAAAAATATTCACCTCCTCAGATTATTAATTTCTCTTTTATTGCTTTAAGAACTGCAATCGTGGTCAATAGAATTTGGCTTTGTTAAAAAGAATATAGGTTTCAAAACTATCGCTTACTGTTAAAGTGAAAAGATAATATCTAAAAATAAAATATATCATGTAAAATAAGTGACTGACCTGATACAATTCAACAGAGGTCCAGGCAGTTGCTTCTAGCGGTCTCACAATTAGTGAAGAGAGATATATAAATGTGTCTCAAGTGAATGTAATAAAGACACTTGTGTGTGAATCAGTTAACTTGTGTTAATTAGTCTTTCTTGCAACAAACCAATACTCTATAAAGTAGAGTTTAGATTGTCTGCCAGACCCAAACCCAATCCAATGCCCAACCCGAACCTGAGTTGGGTCGGGCCGAGAATTTTCACCACTTTCTTTGGGTCCTGTCAGGGTCTGTGATGTAGTGTGATGAGGTAAGAGGTCTCCCTCATCACCAAAGCTGTTGCTGGGACATTTAATGTTCTGTAAAGACAATTGTTTTAACAAACACATGGAGATACTTACCTGAGAACGGGGTTCCAAAGGACTGGCAGCCATTACAGTTCCTCTTCTTGTACTAGCCAGAAGGGCCCATGGCAGTGCAGGAGAGGGGGGAGCTGGAGTGAAGAACCTGTAAAAGAAAAAGACTAAGTTAATTAAAAAGAAAACTTACCGGTAGATGTTGTGATGTAATGGCCATTTCAAATCTGTATGAGAATATGTGCACATTGTAGAAAATGTTAATATTTGTATGTATTTAATTAGGATGTTGTAACTTACCTGCTGAGATTTGCATTATAATGCTAAGTTGCATTATAGTCCTTTAATTTTTTAATTCTTTATTTTCTCTTTTTTTATTTAAGTACACTTTTTTGAATAAATTTTGCACTTTGAACTTACCTGGAGGTATCCTTTGTTCTTGGTGTGGTGGACTCCGATCTCCGTCCTTGGCGCTTTCCGCGCGTAAATCCTTAAGTTCCCCTGGTTTCACACACCTTCCAGTGGAGAACTTCTACATGTAGGCCTACATTTTTTATTCGACTGTTAATTTTATATAAAGCTATGGCATTATAATCACAATATAACAATGTACCAAATCACCCTGTGATCTTTGTGATGTTGCACGTGTTAGAATGTTATAATCATTCAGAACTGGCCTGTGCAGTGCATTCATGTCTGCAGTCAAAGCCTTCTGCACGTTTACATTATATTATTATACTGCTCATTTGGAGCGATGCGCACCTAAAAGGGGTAAGATAATGGAAACTTTTGGGGGCAGAAGGAAGGAACAGGTACCTACAACTCGGAATTGTAGGTAAAAGATCAGTTTTTAACGCTCTACTTACTAAAATAACGTTGTATATATATATATATATATATATATATATATATATATATATATATATATATATATATATATATATATATATATATATATATAGCCTATATCTATATAGGCTTATAATGACTGATACTTGGAGTGGGCCAGGGCGGGCTCAGGAAGAACGTGCACAGACTCAGGTCGGGTTGCATTTTTTGGGCCCGATTAAACCTCTACAATGAAGGAAAATAAAAGAACACTCTATGCAACTCTATGCACACAAGGAAAGGTGATTAAAGAGTTATAGTGTCAGGGTGTGTGAAGCAGGGAAACGAGGAGACGCAAATGCAAATATTTAATGACAATAAACAAAAAACACACAATAGAAATACTAGAAATAAAACGAAATAAACCAAAACATAAAAAACAAGGAGTAAACTGATACAGGAACCAAAGAATATTCAGTACCAAACGTAACATAATGACTGTTAATAAAGAATGGGTACCTACTTACTTACTTACTTATGTTTTTACTCTGTTCACCCTAAGAGCCTTTTGGTTTTCTGTGCGAACCTAAAACAAGTGCTCAACATTTTGTTAAGGACAAACATTCTCAGAATGGCTCTGGACCACTCTGAGCTTGTTAAAAAGTCTGAGTGGAGTGACCAGGTAGGGGACTTTTGTTGTGGAGACTGTTCCAGTCATTAGTCCACTCTTTTTTGCTCTCTCTCTCTCTCGGACCACCCACTTGGCTGTCCATCATTTTGCTCTCCAGCTGTTGGCTGGCCGTGGCCCGTTTGTGTTACTTTGTTTCCATGTGGCTGAGGTCAGTGGGCCTCCCCCTTCTCTCTCTCTCTTACTTTCTCTCCCTCTCTCTCTCTCTCCCTCTATCCCTCTTTCTCTCCCACAATGGGCCGAAAGCACTGGCCTTTGTGCCTGGTGCAGGTGTCCAGGGCATGAAAGAAGGCCAGGCTAGACTAGCTGCCCCGAGGCGTCCATTCACCCAAACACCCACCTGTGGCAGAACCCAGACCCGCATGACTCACCAAGCCTCGCTCACAAAGAGCAGCGCTTCATTACTGATGGCTGCGTGGGTGGAATTCATTCATTAAACTTGCATGCACGATAAACTGAGCCAGTTTGGAGCGCTGGCTAACCAGGCCTATCGGCAAGCGGCACTGGCATAATTCAGCACAAGCGTGTTTTAACTCTGCAGCCGAAATGTAGCGTTAGAAAGCTTATCTATCTTCTAGGTCAGAGCCTGTCTCTAAGCCATGTCTCTAAATTAGTAACTTGACAAAAGAAGAAAGACGTTGTTAAATTTTACAAGATTTTATTCCAATGGAATTTTGCTTCATTTCTGTTTGACCATTAGTAATAAAATGTTACTTTACTTTACTTACTACTATGAATTATTATTATTAGTATTATTATTATTATTTAGTACCTACTGTGTATTATTTCTGAATATACTATGAATTAATCACAATTAGTTATTCAGTGTCTACTATAAATTATTAAATGCCTACAGTGAATTATGCTATATATTGTCGCTGTCCAATGAAAAACAAGTATCTCCAAAACAGCAAGTTAACAGGAGAGTGAAAAAAACCTTCTAAACTTTTAATGGAAGTCGAGGTAAAAAAAGTTTATTTCAGGTCATTTTGAATTACTTATATTGGTTGAGGAAATCAAAGAAAAATAGAGCTACTTGTTTTGCATTGGACAGTGACTATACGCTATGAATTATTCAGTAACTAATATGAATTTTTCAGTATCTACTATGAATAAACTACAGTAACTACAGTGACTTATTTTTTATCTACTATGACATATTTAATGTATACTACAAATTATCTGTTTATGTTCTTGATTATTCACTTAGGTGGACAGAGAAAAATGCAAGGAGGAAAGAATTAAGAGACCACTTCAGTTTCTGAATCAGATTTTGCTATTTGTAGGTACATTTTTTTCTTTTTTTTTTTGAGAAAAAAGAAACATAGTTGTTTTATTCTATAAACTACAGACAACATTTCTCCCAAATTCCAAATAAAATATTGTCATTTAGAGCATTTATTTGCAGAAAATGAGAAATGGCTGAAATAACGAAAAGATGCAGAGCTTTCAGACCTCAAATAACGCAAAGAAAACTAGTTCATATTAATACAATTTTAAGAAATCAGAAATTAATATTTGTTGGAATAACCCTGGTTTTTAATCACATTTTTCATGCATCTTGTTTTCCTCTCCTCTAGTCTTACACACTGCTTTTGGATAACTTTATTCCTGCACTCCTGGTGCAAAAATTCAAGCAGTTCAGCTTAGTTTGATGATGTGTGATCATCCATCTTCCTATTGATTATATTCTACAGGTTTTTAATTTGGTAAAAAGATGAAACACATCAGAGTGGTCTCTTATTTTTTTCCAGATCTGTATATACTGTTTATACTTTTTAAAACAAATAAAAATAAAAATGTATGATTATGATCAAATATATAAAGTAACCTGTAACTGTAGTTCACTGTGCAATTGAGTATCTGTTAATGTAACCCCATGATTCTTTTGTTGTGGTTGAATGTACAGCATCTGAAACATCAGTCTGTGGAGTGAAGTTCTTTCATAGAGTAAAAAGTCATGGTTATGCATGATTATCCTGAGTCACATGATCAGGGTGTGTGCTGTTTCTAGGAGACGACGTTGCCGTCGTGAAGCAGCGGAGCTCCAGCAGAGTCTGGAGACAAAGCCGGTGCTCCTTGACTCTTTTCACATGACAACACACACTCCCCCACCTGCCTTATTCTGCTTTCAAGAGCTTCAGCTCGGCACAAATGAGCAGCAAAACAGCTTCAGCAGAGTGGATGATTCACCTACAGCTCAGCTTTAACAAACACACACTTCATCAACTTCTTAACTTTTATTCAGTACTGTTCTCTATTTACTGATTACCAGTCACCTAAAATCAGTACCAGGCTTAATGTTACCCATCCCAAAGTCCTCTACTCTATCAGGCCCTTATAACAGACACATTACTTTTATTTCCTCTCATACATAGAAAGAAAGCTTGTGATGTTTCAGATTTAATTGCATATGGGTTGCACTGGTGCGACTTGTAAACATGCAGTACCAGTCAAAATGGACACTTATTTAATTCAGTGGGTTTTTTTTTTTCATCATTTAAAAATGTTCGGCATTTTGATTAATACTTAAGTAATCCGAACTATGTAGAAAAACACATGGAATTATTTAGTAAACAACAAAGTGTTAAACACATCGATCTAAAAGATTTCAAGAACTTTGAAAGTATCCTCATGTGCAGTCAAAAAGACAATCAAAAACATTATGATGAAACTGGCTCTCATCAGGAAAGAAAGACCAAGAGTTTATCAGAATGACCAGCCTCAGAAACCGCTTCACACACCCCAGATGCTTCACACAGTATTTTGGTTTCTTTAACACTTTTAAGTTACTACATTATTCCTTATGTGTTCCTTCATATTCTGGATGACTTCAGTATTTATTTAAAATGTAGGAATAACTGGTTCTGGTACTTTACCTATAATCATCATCAATTACAGAAGTACATTCATTTGCAAAAGGTCTGAAACAAACTTTATGCAAGAACACAAATGCAGATGTTTCGAAGTACACAGACTAGATTTACCATGTATTTGCATTAAAAAATGCTTTACAATACATTGCAGCAAGATAGGCTTTGGGCATTGGCATATGGGTTTGTGTACTTTCGTAAAGTATGTTTTGGGTCTAACCCAAATGCATTAGTTAATGTAAAAAGTACAGTACAGAAGAGTGAAATGTTGGACGCAGGCATGGAGTTACAACTGTATATGAGCTCTTAAAGGACAACAAACACTTTTTCTTAAAAAGGCAGAATAACAGTACTGTTTGCATTGCGGGGTACTTATATTGAAAGTCCATTTCAGGTAAAGTGTTTCTTTAAAATAAAACAGAGGTTACCTGTTAACACTTGTTTTTTTTTTGTTTTGTTTTTTTACAAAAAGAGAGAAGAAGATTAAACAAAATATTCAAGCACTTTGAAAGCACCCTCAACTGCAGTCGCAGTTGGCTACTGGCTCTCATTAGGAAAAAAAGGCCAGGCGGTTTTCTTTTGCTGTTTTTGCAGCTATAGCTGCACAGCTGCACCAAGAGATGTGTGGGTAAAAGACGCATGAATTCTGATTTGAGCGTTTACATTGATGTCGCGTGTCCATGGATCAGATACAGACCACGTAAGACAGTGATTTAAATCGGATAAAAATTTTATTGGATTTGGCACATTCACACACAAAAAATCAGTTCAAATCACTTCAAAATCAGAGTCACTTTAGCCTGTAAATGTGAATGTAGTCTATCTCTAGAATGCGACTTCATCCTTTCAGCTGACCAGACAGCAGCAAACTCTCTCTCTTTGTTTCTCTTATTTTTGGAACAGCAAGTCTGCACTAATGGATGAATCCTCCTTTTTGTTTTGCTCCGATGTTCTACACAGTTAAGCGCTGTTTGCATTTCATTTACCTGATGCAATTACGCTCAGTGAGCTTTACTTTCAGAGGGAATTTTCAGACTCAAGGTGTCCAATTATCGGTGTTGCTAGACCGGGTCTGGTGGGGGCCCTTTGGTGGGAGGCCTGGGCCGTAAACCCCCTGTGCGTGTTTGTGATCTAGACTGGTCTCAGAAGAGCAGGGAAGTGTGTGTGTGGATGTGTGTCTTGGGACGGGGATGGTGTGGGGGTGGGTGGAGGGGTGGAGTTAACACATCTTTAACGAAAACGAGCTGCAAGCCTTCAGCTCCAGCACCCTGACCCTCCTTAAGTTATTAAATCACTTCCATTTATTTATTTCTCGCTACCCTCTGCCTAGTTTTCCTCTTTTTTGTCTCTTCTTTTTTTTTTGGTGCACAAAAGCCGGGAAGAAAAGTGAGTGTATGTTAATGCAGCCCTGCTAACCCCCATCCACCCCCCTCCATCCATCCCTCTATCCACCCCTTCTTCCCTCCCTCCCTCCCTCCCTCCCCTCCAAGCTGCTTTTTCTCCGCTAATTGCAGTCTGCTGGAGTCGCCTCAAAGGGAGCCCCCATCACTCTGCACTGGGGCTGTGAAATATGTTGTTCAAAGCAACAGTTTAGCCTCGCAATTTGACATGATTCAGAATTTTAAAAAAAGTGCTCTGTAATTACGCTCTGTCAAATGAAATTTGTTTTAACAATTAGCGCTGATGGTGATTTTTTTTCTTTGGGGGGAGGAAGACAGGAAGAAAAAAAAAAGAAACGCGTATTGCTTCGAGTAGCGCCCTTAATTTATTTCAATTTCAGTCTTTTAACATGAATATGGATTTAGAGCTGGCCTTGTAAATCAATCTTGATTCGGTCATTGTGATTCTGCCTCCCAGCCTCAGTCTGCATTAGCATCAGCATTAGCCTGCCTGCTCTGCCTCATTCAACAATTAGTTCTATTAAGAGTGAAAGCTTTAATCAATGCCTGGCCTGCCCCTCACTGCGGCTGACCGGAGAGCATACAGACTCCATACGGTCCGTGTGTGTGTGTAAGTGTGTGTGTGTGTGTGTGTGTGTGAGCACACACCTAAAGAGGCACTTAAAGACCTGCGCAATGCAGCCTGTGCTCAGTCACAGTTGTAAAGCTGTACAGCAAAAAACAGGGATATTAAAAACTGAATATTTTATAGAATCATTTTCTACTCCTCCATCACTTTCCTGAATATAGTAGTAAGGTGAGGTTTTGTAAATACCCAGGTGAAAAAAAAAATACTTAATTGTCCTTAAAATATATTGAGAAATGCACAGATTTATGTACTTACTAAAATGTATTTTAAAAGTACATTAATATTATGCTTTCATCAAATGTTTGAAAGTAAACTTTGATCATACTCCTTAAAAAGTACAATATAGTGTATTTAAAAAGAAACTAAACTACTATGAAGTACACTTTTAATTTAATGTAATTTCAATATACTTCTAAAATACTTATTTGAAATAGTTCCCATAAAGTACAATGTATCATGTAACTTTTTAGAAAGTAAATTAAATTACTACATTGGTACAATGTTTTCAAAATATATTTAGCTATTACATTAATATAACAGTTAAAATGTATTTCAATGCTTTGCAATTATAATTAGGAAAATGTAAATATAAGTAAATTTTAGGATTTAGTGTTAAATACCATTTAAATTTGTAACACGCTAAAATTGTATGAGAATATATTAAAATATATATTTTTATACCCAATTAAGTATACCAGAAGACAAGAAGTGTGCAACCTACAAAAGACAGGAACAAGAAGCCTATTTGTACTCTAATATAAATATATTTAACATCAATTCTTTGTATTCTTTCTAATATACTCTGTGTATAATAGTGATACAGTTGTAATACTCATTAAATGGATTATAATTTTACTGTAAGCATATTTAAAATATGGAGTTACATACATGAAGCAGTTTATGTATGTTTAAATGTTCCTTAAGTATATTTAAAATAGTTTTTTTTCTTGTATACAATTAAAGTATAATAAGTACAAAAACGTTTTTCCATTTTAGTATTCTTTAAATATACTGATTAATAATGTGACTACAAGAACACTTTAGTGCACTATAGCATAATAATGCTTAGTATACTTTAATCTACTTTTTTTCACTAGGGTCACAAGGTCACCATTCCCAAAACCTTCAGTATTTTTGGCTGCAACTCATTTTGCTTTGGAGCATCACAGGATTGAAACACTTTTCAAATCAAACCTGCTATTTTAGCACCTTTTACTACATTCAAGATTAAAATTAAACAGATAATAGTGGACTGTTGCTCTTGCTTATCATCATGGATCTAATTAGTGCATACTCACACACCCTTTTAGACAGACACAATTAGATTTTTACTCCTTCTATTTAATCAGTTGATAAATTATGTTTGTTTTTCGTTAATCTGTGATTTTTAAATGAAAAGTGGTTTTCAAACATTTCACCTGGTAAAATAACGGTTTAAGCAGCTGAGCCGGTGTTCTGCCCAATTGTCCTAACCATCGATACATGCTTCCCAAAGGTACTGTGCATGCGCTGACCTACGCAATTTAATTATTTCTCGTGTTTTTTTTATTTTTATAATTAATCTGTTTTAGGGGGGTTTACATACATTAAACAACCTGGATGTTCTGTCACTGCACAAAGGTGTAAATGGAAACTAATAATTACAATTATTTTCATAAATAAATACAAAAGCAGTTTCTAATGAGGTATATTTGCCAAAACTTTGCCATGATACAATGATTTATGCAATCCAAATCTAATAATAATCTAATAATAATCTACTGCAATTTCACTGGGTACATGCCCTAAACTAGTGCTTCTTTTGTATTTTTACACTTAAATATACATTAGAGCAGCACGGTTCGACAAGGTAGGACAATTCGACAGAACACCGGCTCAAACAAATTACCCGCCACCATGTTTAACATCAAATGATCTATTTCCAGCTATTGCTTTTAAATGGAGCTGGTAATAAAAAAGGACTGGTAAATTGTCTGAAGCTTAAAATAAATGAAGATGTTGAGCTGTCAGTTGTGTTTGTATTCATAGGAACACATTCACACCCACTCAGCCTGGGTTTGCGAATTTTTCTGTTTACTGCTCTAACTGGAAGATTTGACACCGCTCATTATAATGTACTGGAGGTTATGAAAAACAAAACCCCCAATCCGGTGCTGTACAGAATCAGAATGAGCAATTTCCTTGTTTAAACATACTGTACATCTGTTCACATCTGTGCAAGCTGGCTATGTTGTTTCTCGCATTAGACATGTGATGTAAAAACTAAAATAACGCTTAAATGCTGTATAAATCTGAAGAAAGTATGCACTGAATGAAATGGTATGCAGCATGACACTGATCAGTGTTTTTTTTAAGATATGACATAGCCTAAAACAAAAACGTATGAAAGTCTTTTCCTCTTCTAAATCTTTGAAGTGTCTGGACTACCACAATTCCTCCAATAGCACAGCAACAACTCAACCAAGACAGTAGAACTGCAGGCCTCACTCACCTTAGATAAAGTCAGCTTTTTATGATGGTATCTGTGAGAGATTTAAAATGCAAGAACACAGCTAAACACAACTAAATAAAATAAAAAACCCCACAAAAATATTGCACAAATAATTATAAGCTAGGATGAGGTGGAAACATTAGGACATCACTAAAGATACAATGCAAAAAAAGGATTTAAAAATTATTTTTTTTTTAATAAATGAAGATGTAATTTTGATGTGATTTTGAATGCACTACTTACATACACACATAGTTCTATTCTTACTCTTTCACATACATTGAATACACAATGATAAACTGCTCACTAGGCTCAGAATACTCGCTACACTCACGACAGAGTGGCCTAGTCTTTGCACACAATTCCAGCTTGTGTTCCAGCGATGATGATTCTCTTATTATTCCAGTGATTGGAAACGACCGGTCCTATAGGTGGTCCGATCATTACACACAGCTTTTTTTTAGGCTGCCTTTTCAACATTATCAAATGTTTAACGCAAAGCTAGTCTACCAAATGGTTCTACACTATTTCACCAGAACTGTCTGGTGTGTTTGTGCTCCCAAGAGTGTTATACATTTTGTTGCCAGGGTTTCACAAAGGTGTCATCTCGCTTGTTAGGTGGGTCATTGTCTTGTCCTGCCCAGTGCCTTTGAACTTTAAACAACACAGTCTTCTTTACATCCTATTTCAGTGTCTTTTTTTCACTGTTTGTCTGCTCCAATTTTGGAACTGTGCATATTGTTAATGGAACATTTAATTAAAAATAGCTGAACATGAAGACTCTAAGACACATTAAGACATTAAGACACTTCACACTAAATAAACATGTTTTGCAATTATGTTATGTTAATAATTGTCCAATGAATAGTCAGGAAATCATGTGTTACATCCAGTGTAAAGCGGGGACTATATCTAGGACAATAACATCATATCAAGACATCATAACAACAGTTAAACATGGTGACGGTAGTGCAATTTTGTGGGACAGGGGAGGAGAGGGCAAATAGTTTTTCACAGTGACGTAAATCATCTATGGAGGTGCACATAAGGACAAATTGCTCTATTAACAATGTGTGTGTGTGTGTGTGTGTGTGTGTGTGTAAGAGAGAGAGAGAGAGTAAGTGTGTGAAATGAGCTGTGGTGTATGATTGTGGCATCAGCTCTGTTGCAAATATGCAATCGTTTGTTTGCACACATGAATGTGTGTGAGAAGTGTCTGTTTGTGAGGCGTGGGTGGTTGTGTGTGTGTGAGACAGACTTTGTGTGTATGGGTCTGAGATTTGCTCTACTGCAACTGCAGTGTGTATTTGTGTTTATGCTGTGTGTGTGTGTGTGTGTGTATGTAGAATGAACCTTTTAGTATGCATATGTGCAGCTATGTGTACACAACACAAGTTTAACCGTTAAAGTGTGTGTGTGTGTGTGTGTGTACAGTGTATATATAAAATGGAACACAAATGTTTGTCCACCCCTGCTTTAAATACCTGTTACTGTGAAAATTTAGGTAAGTAGAGAACAAAATAATAAAAGATTCTTAAAACATTTTAAACACAATTAAATTATTATATTTGTTGCATGTCAGATAAGAAAATAAAAATAAAACAAATAAAAGAAGCACAAAAAAGGTACCCCAACATTTTAAGGAAATTTTTTTTTTCCATTTTCTTTACAAGTTTCAGACCTAAATTAGATTGTTAGAGATATGACTTTTTTTCCCAAATGATTGTCTCACCAATCAGCAGCCACAGGCTTCTTTAAGCAGCTGGCTGACACACCTTGAAAATAAAAACAACTGATGCTCACAAAATAGAAGGCAGATATACAAAGAGAGCCAAGAAATGTCAATTTAAAGAAACAAAAGGAAAAGAAGAGCTCTACCATACCTCTGTTTTACTGCAAAAAAACTTCCAAAGATTTAGCAGACGCTGGAGTTGTGCACTGTTCTACTGTGCAGCAACACCCGCACAAATATTGCCTTCATAAAAGAATGATCAGAAGAAAACGTTCCTACATCATCGTCACAAAATCCAGCATCAGACGTTTTCAAAGAAGAAATAAAACTCCAATAGGTTGATGAAGTCTGTGGGTTGACCTCAAAAGAGAAAGCCTGAGAATTTTTAACAAAACTAGAAAGCTTTTAAAAATGAAGAGTGGGTGTAAATACCACAAACAAGAACTGAAGGAATCTTAGATACAAAAAGCACTTAATAGCTGTGATAAATCACCACAGAGGGTGATCAGAGTACTGACCATGCAGAGGGTATGAAACATATGAGCTTTAACTTGCTGCTGTTTTGGAAATCAGGTCATCTTGTACTCACTCAGCTATTCACTGTAACTTTGCCTGAAGTGTCTAAACTTCGTCCTGCAACTGTATGATGAGAGTGGTTCAGTCTTTGTCTCAGAGGTACCTGTAAGCCCCGGTTGGTCTCGGTCTGATTCAGCTGTGTGTAAATTGTCACTCACAGCGGAGTGTACAGCCCAGGAGACAGCAGAAAGCACTCACCACCAGAAAGAAAACACATCAGAAAGACATCAGCAGTGCTGCAACAGAAACCCATTTTCCTGCTCCAGAGAAAAAAGAACTAAAGAAACCACCAGCTTTAAATCAGCTATAGATACACACTTATTCTCTAAATGTAAAGTTTACGTTTACATAAAATGAAGACCAATCATAGTGTTAGCAGTTCATTCTTAGGCAGTAATGGAGCTGGATTAGTTTCATGCATCAGAATATGCTATATAATATACTCTATAAGGAAACACTGCAGATTCATACTGTATAAAAACACTCCACAAATATAACTATCAGGTCATTAAAAGCACACACATAGATTAAAATCACTGTAAAAACTACACACTGCAGATTCATACTGGATTAAAATCACTTCACAATCATTACAGTCAGACTGTAAACACTACATACACTTCAGATTCATACTGGATTCAAAATCACACCACACTTATTTGTCAGATTGAAGAAACTGCACACACTGCAGATTCACACTGGATTAAAATTACTTCACAATTATTACTGTCAGACTGTAAAACCTACACACACCATAGGTTCATACTGGCTACAACACATCCCTCAAAATTATCACTACCAGATGTAGAAACTACACACAATACAGATTCATACTGGATTAAAATCAGTTCACAGTTATCAGTCAGACTGTAAAAACTACACACACTGCAAATTCATAATGGATTAAAATCACTTCACAATTATTAATGTCAGACAGAAAAACACAGACTGTAGATTCATTGTGAATTAAATATCAGTCCACATTTATTACAGACTGACTGTAAAACCTACACACCATAGAGTCATACTGGTTATAAAAAAATCCCTCCAAAATTGTTACTGTCAAACTGTAAAAATTACACACACTGCAGATTCATACTGGATTCAAAATCACACCACACTTATACTAGTGGCGTGCAGTTCAGATAGTGTGTACCTCTTCTGCAAAACTCGCCCCAACAAATCTGATTGGTTAGACGGTCCTGCGACTTTGCTAATAGACTCATTACTACACCCTTCAAAAATCAGTAGAGGGGTCACGCAGACACGTAGGCAGAAGCCATTTTAAAAAGCTTTGATTGGTTAGAACAGCCAGTCAGTCAGATAAGAGTCCCGTAACTGAAAAACGCAAACTAATTATGAGTTAGTTGCTGATTGTTATTTTAGTTAATTTATAAAATATATGCTTATAGTTTACAATAACTACAATATATATTTTCTGATTAAATATTATGTAATGATTTACATGCACCTATTGTCACCCCTTCTCTGAAGGGTTATAAGGGCCTTACTGCACACCACTGACTTATACTAAATTGAACTTTTTAACTCATACTGAATAAAAAAATAATAGTGCACAATGATTACTGTAAAACTGTAAAAACTACACACACTGCAGGTTGATACTGGATTAAAATTAATCCACAATTCTCACTAGAACTATTTACAGGATACTGGAACGATACACACGGTCATTTTGACAGACTGCACTGCACTACAAGCAGTATATGCATTCATTTGGCCAAGGTGAGAGGAAATACAGCATAACGGTTGATTAGCTGATTAATTGAAAAGCAGCCAATAGATTCATCAGTTGCAGAAATAATCATTAGCTGCTGCTGTCATGGAGCCTATTAAGAAAGAGTAAATGATATCCTGATGATATTGGTCTCTCTGAGAGTTGACCTCAGAGGCCACAGCCTGCATCAGGCAGAAATTCACACTCACATCCGTCAAGCTTATCCTCCAGTGTCCTCCATCAGCAGCCGGACAGAACGCTGCTTTTAGCCATTAGCAGGAAATGAGCAGGGAGGGAGTGCTGGAGACGAAGAGAAAGAAAAAAAACAACAGGCACTGTTTAGGTTGTGCTCTTCCTCCGCCACCACCCCCTCCCCCATCACACCGGGTATCTGGTCTCACTTTACATCTAAACTTAACAGAAATGCTCCCCATAATTGTGTTCTCTCCTGCAATTTATTATTGATTGAACAAGCCCTGCATGCGGCCAACGCAGTCAAATGTGCCCCGTTTGGGTTTTTACAGGGCCGGCGATTTAATGCGATACATGATATCTTGGCAACATCAAGCAGCAATTAAATTATTCATCTTTAAGTTATTGATCCCTGCTCATGATCCCTGTTCATCTAATTCATGACCGAGTTAGAAGCTTTGATACTGCGGCGCCTCACGCCAAATCTGCTGCTCAGAACCTTTTAGTCTCGGAAGGCAGAGGGTAATGGGACCGCACATCCATTTTACATGAGCACTGCGATATACTGAGTGTCATACACATCACACAGCAAGATT
Source organism: Astyanax mexicanus (assembly GCF_023375975.1). Classification (NCBI taxonomy): domain Eukaryota; kingdom Metazoa; phylum Chordata; class Actinopteri; order Characiformes; family Acestrorhamphidae; genus Astyanax; species Astyanax mexicanus. The sequence goes on from NC_064410.1 coordinate 36,400,188, forward strand.
AAAAATATTAGCATACATGGGAAAATTTTAATGAAAGTTATTTTCACTCTTCTGTTGTGCAGTCTGTTTAACATAACTGAAAGGCCCTACCTGATATGCTTTTCATGTGCTTTATTTCTCCCTCTACTGCCACTTCTAAAATTTCTGACTTTTGCTCACCCCTAATCACATGCTTCTACCAGCCCTGAAACAGTGTATGCAAATATTTGCTTACTCCAAGTTACATAGAACCAGCTAACCCCAGCTTTTTAACTGCTGCTATTGCAGCTTTAATAAACACTTAAACATGCTTGGAAGAGAACACTAATTACCAGGTCTGTTGTATTAGCTCAGTAAGAAACTTGCACAGGCAAAGTGATTATGTAAAACCAAGCCATCCACACACCTAGATAGAGTGAGGTTAGTTATGCTTTCTGGGACTCAAAGTCACAGATGGCTGCCTGTGGCATCACCCAATTTCCAGATGATAGTGCCAACACTTGGGCTACGTTCACATTACCAGGCTGAAGTGATTCAAATCTGATTTCTCAATGTGACACAGATCTGATTTTTCTCATGGCTGTGTGAACATGCCTAATCCGATTTTTTTCAAATCAGATCTGAGCCCCCTTCCATATGTGGTCCTAAATTGGATACGTATCCGATCCATGTACATGCGACATGAATGTGAACGATAAAATCGGAATTTATGTGTCTGTTTTCTTTTACGCATGCGCTACGTGCTTCTCTCTCGTACCCACACTTCTCTTGGTGCAGCTGTGCAGCTATAGCTGCAGTGTGAAAACAGCAACAGCAAGCCGCCTGGCCTTTTTCTCCTCCTCGACCTGAGCATGTACTTCAGACCAGCTGTTTTCTCCCCACTCCAGCAAAAGATGCTCCACATATGAGCTGCTAACAAACTCATCCATTTTCCTTTATAAAACTACGAGTCATTTCTCAAATATGACATTTTTTGTTGTTGGTGAAGAAGGTGACATGTACACGTATTAATGTGTGCATGTGAGGCATTTCAAGGACAGATTTGTTCACATTACACAAAGGTACAGGTCACTTACATTTGTAAATGTGAACAGTTAAGATAGCAAAATCTGATCTGAGCAAAAAAATTGTACTTGTGAAATGTGGCTTGTAATGTGAACGTAGCCTTAGACAGTTCCGCCACTTATAAATAGTACTGCCCAAATGAATTACACCTAATTCAAATACAATGGCTTATTTGCAACCCATTTAAAAGTAAAATTTGTTTGTTAGAGGAGGAATGCTCCTACAGCGTAGAGGAACAAGATTGAGAAACACTACGTTAGGCTAGGAGTGAGGAGCAATGTTGAGAAACACTGCATTAGGCCAGACCTTCCTTTATGGAAGGAAAAAGGAAGATATGGTTCTTGCTTGTCATCCCACACAAAGATATTTGTATTACTGTCTTTCTAGGGTTTGCTCATCTCCTTCTATGTAACTGTAGATAAATATTAGTATAGAAAAATGCTAAACATTTTTCTTCAACTTCAGAAATGAATCAATAAAGTTTGGCCTCTTATTCTTCTTTAACTGAAAACTGCAGATAAACGCCCCCACAACATCAATATGTTCCTGTTTACCATCATCCTGGAGACATTTAGTCCTCACGAAGAGCTAAAAACACACACGCTCACACAGCCCCATTGCTCAGTATTGCGGTAACCTGTCACAGAAGGAGGTGTAGTAGGTTTTGCATCTGTCAAGTCATTTGTTCCCAGAATGTGAAGGATGTTGTGCTTTCACCCATGATGATGATGAAAGTGGTTGATATCGACTTCCCGCTTGATGTGACACATTTCTTTGTGAATCAGCAGTTCATCACTTCTCAATTCATTCAGCTCCATCTGTACTTTCACGTCCTCCTGTGTGACTCATTTGTCAACAGTCCTCGTGTTTGTCAAATAAACTGGGTGATATGTAACCTAACTTACTGTAGCCATGCACAGGCAGCGTAACTGAAAACTTTTTTTTTAGTTTGTCTCTTTGCGGAAACATTAACTGAGGAAAAAGTCTTTAACATAAACAAAACACCATAAACAGGAGGTACAAGCGGGAAAAATGGCAAACCTAGCCTAGCCGAACCTAGACCACCATTGGCTGCATTGAATCGTCCTTGGCATGTTAACAATAAGAATTTTGAAAAAGGTGTTGTGGCTTAATAAATGTTCGCCTCTTATGTTTTGTGTACTATTTTATGTGATCTGGTAACATAACGTTTTGATAACCTGGTGACAGTATCAAGCCTTGCTCTCAAAGTCTTAAGTGAACATGGCTTTTGTGACTAACACTGGGGTAGTGATGCTGGATGAAGCCAACAAGCTAATATAAAGGGTACACTGTAACTTACGTGCTAAGCCATTTAAGGTGGAATTTTAGGTTTAAAAACAGGTGGAACATAAGATAAAATTACTTTAATCCTAGACCTGCTTCAAATCTTAAATCTTCAAATCTTTGCTAAATACCTTTAATGTAAATTACCTATATAAGTAAACAATGCACACTGACAAAGTAACAATGACTAGCCTACTCATTTAACACAAACTAGTCATTTAAAGAAGAAAAACGAAGGTGTACTAAAATAAATAATATGTAACTATATATCATTTACTTATTGCTATTAGCAAACTTTTATTTAGGAATAAACCTAAATTATTATCACAAAATGAACGATTAATAATTCGTATAGGTACCTTCATCGTTTTTCATCGAGGCTGAGCATTTTCCCTCGGTCCCTCATCAGCGCAGTCCCTTTAAAGTTCCCGCTGTTGTGTTTTTTCTTATCCCACTCACTTTCACACAAACCCCGCCTACTACTTTTCGATTGGCCACTCCTGTCCTACCCCCGGCACTGTGATTGGCAACTCAGCACACACTCACGCGGGCCGGCCAATCAGAGGGTAAACGCGGCTGGAGGTTGCAGTCCGAGCAAAGTTTCACCGTGTTCAGCGGTTGCTATGGTTATGCGAGCGAGTACGAACTCAGCAGGAGGCGGGAGCGCGCCGGCAAACCCCCTCAAATCCTGGCTCGGAGGGGGCGGAGCTTGACTGAATACGGGTGGGAAAACAGGCACCACCGATCCGCCGCGGCGCCGAGGGAAGAAAGAGAGCCTTGGTCTTGTTCATATTAGCGAGCCGTGGTGCCGGAGAGTTCGCTCATCGCCTGCTCAGTTCTATCGCTCAAGCCAGAAACGCGACCACATTGTTTTTTTACGTGTAGATGTTTTTTTATTTTATTTTAATGGTTGTTTAATATATTTATTTCGCAATAAGATGTGACTCTGGCCGTTAAAAAAAAACAACACACACGGCAGAAAAAGAGAAACAGGCGTTTTAACGGTTAATGTTTTTTTAAAAGCCGGGATATGCCAGCGGTAGCTTATCTCGTGCAACACGCTAGTTAGCACGCTAAACAACTAATGGAAGTTATTGTTGATGTTTTTAAACTATGCTAGCGTCCAGCTTTCTCTGCTCGCTATGGACCGCGGAGTCGTTTTTGTGGGATTTTATTGACAGTGCTGAGCTGCAGAAGGAAGTTTAACAGCCGAGAGTGGGGGATTCCTAAATAACTACTCGTGCGAGCAGAGGCAAAACTCACACACGGGGATTTAAATCGTGTTTGTGTTTTTCTTTTTTTGTTTTTTTCCCTCCCCACTGTTTTTTGGAGGTTTTGCACCGGAGACGAGGAGGAGACGCGAGAGACGACCAAATTCATGTGGCGATTCTTTCCTTAGGGACACACGTTTGGGATTTTCTTTTTTTTTTTATTATTACATTTTTTGCAGGATGAGCAAGGAACGGCCTAAGAGAAATATTAAGAGAAATCTCAAGAAATACGTAAGTTTACACACTTAGCTGTTACGTTGTTTTCTGTGCTGGCGGTGCGGTTGAATTCTGAGTGCGAGTTCTTGTGTGTATGAATCTGTAGTGAGGTAACCTATAACTGCTGTGTTTGTGTTTTTGTGTGTTTGCCTGAACTGGGTTGAATACAGGCATAACGTTACAAGTTCTAGTTAAGGTTTGGTTTGTTTGTGAAAAAGCTGTGTTTATGTCCGAACCCGTGCAGGGCTGAGGAGAACCATGTTGTAAAGCCTCCAGAAGATTTTTTTCCCCCAGAGTTTTTTCAAGTTTATATTTGGCTGGTTGTCGTACGGTTTTTGTTGTTTGCTTCACTTCACGTAATAATAACCTTGGTTAGTTAATGCTGCTACTCGTGGCAAGCAAGCAAACAAACCTGGCTGAATGTTATGGTTAACGTTAGTTAGGTAGGTTAACATAACCTAGATAGGTTAGTTAATAGCTAGCTTAGCCTTTCACACGCTTGTTTTTTTAACGCTTGTGAAGGACCGATATCTAGCGTTAACATGGTTAGCGAACACCCAGCAGCGATATTATTATTATTAAACCTAAGTATCACCAGCTCGGCTTTTGTTCGCTTCAGTCTCTCGCGGAGCAGCAGAGAGAGAAAGCAGCCATGGCGCTTTAACTAGCTGTATATATTCCGAGTTCCGTTTCCCCTCAACAACAAAAGTAGCTAGGTTAGATAAACAAAAGCTAAACGCACAAACACACATTACATAAACTGCTTTAAAAAAAACACGTTTTGTCAACACACCCTGTTCGTAGCTTAACTACTCTATCTACACTCTGCTGAGGCTAACCTAACGTAAGCTAGCTGTGGGGCTCCTGCCCGGCTCATTTTTTATTTATTTTTTTAAATATAAATGTCTACCCCAGCCCCACGGTGTGGGAGAGTTTCTTTTGTCCAATGTTTTAGGGGGTAAATAAATACTCCAAAACTGCCCTTGTAGGAAGTTGCTTGGCGTGCATTATTCCCCCCTCGCGCTGCTCGCTGCCTTGCCAAGGTTGAGCTAGTGGAGGTCATTTCTGCAACATTTCAGCCTCTCCACAGGGCTTTTTTTGTGTTTCTCTCTGTCTCTCAGTCTTTCTCGCTCCCCAAGCAAATTTGGGATGTTGGCTAGCTAGCTGTTAGCTTAATTGGCGTAAATCCCACTCGGAACCTCCTCGCACTGCTCCATCTGCATCATGGCATACACGCCATCAGCTAGCTAGCTGATTAAGCTTGCTTATTTATGGGGGTCGTTCTTTTAGCTAAGGAGGCATAAAAGAAGAATATCCAGACGCATTGCAGTGAGAGGACTGAAAGATAAAGCTAAAAAAAACCTAAAACATCTAACCGAAGCCCTTTTCAATTCCAGTAACACAATGAATGAAAGCCTCGTGCTGAAGGATATGGGACAGTCTGCCTTGTTTAACTTTATTCTGGCCACTTGGCTTGATTAAGAGCAGCCTAACAAAGCCCTGTGTGCCTCAGTAGAGAGCCAGCTGTGTGAGCCTGGAGCAGTTTAACCCTTTAAAAGCCCAGGATTTGTATTTTTTAAGATTTCTGAATACTGTCTACTCTAGTTTAATGCTGGAGATATGGACAGAGTTCCTACAGTCATGAAATACATGGAAAACACATGGAATTTCAGAATAGTAATTTCCAGTCCTGGATGTTTTGGAAAAATCAAAATATCCAGAATTTTTTTGAAAAGTCATGGAGATTTGCTCTACAGATCTTTGTGTTTCCATCTATTGATGTAGAAAAGCTGTTTTGTGCTAACAAATAATCAGCTCAGAGTTAGTTCAATAATTTAGCCTTACGATAGAGGGTTGACACACATTTTATTATTGAAGATTGTGTGTCAGCGTTGCTTAAAGAAATGTTTTTTTTTTTTCTAAAATTAATTTGAGCTCTGCTGTAATCAATTTTGATTATAGTTTGAGTTGATTTTCAGTTTTATTGTCCATGTCTGCACAGATGTTTTAAAAATCATATGGTCATGAAAATTTCCCTTGAAGCTATGGAAAAGTCATGGAAATGTATTGGTTAAAAAGTGCATTAGACCTGTATGGAGCATCACAGCATGTTTATAAGGCACTGACTGAAATTAGAATGCATTTGCTTGAGGGTAAATGCTGGAGTCCCAGAGCCACAGAGATGTTTTTTTTCACATTCGTAACTCAGAACCTAATTCGACATTAACTATAGCTCCACATTATCTCTCTATACTGTTGCTTTTTTTGTTCTGTTATCTGTTTATACTGTCTGGGTTGACCCGAGGGGTATGGGTTCCTCTAAGTGAGTCTTTGTTCCTCCTAAGGTTGTTACCACATTTATTTGGCATCTCTGTGGTGCTGTTCATAAGAGGCTTGGACTGGTGTTTCTCTGTAAAGCTGCTTTGTGACAACTTTTGTTTGAAAAGGTGCTATATAAATAAATTTGAATTTAATTGAACTTTAAATGGCTTGTAAGAGTGAGAAGAAAAAAGGATAGGAGTTTGCTGAAACTGAAGCAATCACGTGTGTCTCTGCCCTTAACTTTTCTTAGACATGCAGGGTTGCATTGGTCACTTTTTGTTTTAGTCAAATTATACTGGCCAAATCAGTAGTAGTATATTTACCTAAGGGAGCATGTGTCACCATGTAAACAAAATCACGATCAGTCAACGTGGGATTATATTTCTTTACATCCATATTACTTATTGGTAATATCTCTGCTTTAACCCGAAAACTAACACACAATTTGATGCCAAAATGTGTGGGACACTGACCACATGTGAAGAAGTCTAGTCTATAGTGTATAAAGTATTGTATAAAGACTCAGATTTCTTTTTACAGTGTTACAAAACACAAACCTAGCCAACTATCTACTATCCAGAATCACTGGTTTTATGTGTAATGCTTACAGTAGTAAAGTAGTGGCAAATTGTATACAAAAGTTTTATTTTTGATCACAAATATTCCATATTGTATTGTGCCTGCATTTTAAAATGAGGTTTTGGGTCAAAAGTGTCTCAAAACTATTGGAATATTTCATGTTCTTATGGAATTAAACACTTTAGGCCACATCTGGTTCCTATCAAACCACACTTTGACTTGTGTGTTTCTTTAGAATTGAGCGTTTCACACCAAACTGCTCTGATTTTGTTTAATCCCTTGAACTCTATGTTTATTATTCAGTTCTCAGTCCTAATGCAGAAGCTTGTTATGACTTTTTTTTTTGTGAACCACTTGGTTGAGCATATCTTGCGGAGTCCCACAGGGTTCTATTGTGGGGCCTCTGAAACTGATGTTAATTATAACAGTAATGTAAAACAGATGTAATGAGAGCAGATGAGTAGTGTGAGCTTTCAGGGCAGGGTCTGAAAGGTTCAAATTTAACCACAGAATTATCCAGACATTTTCAAGAACATATGGTATTGCCCTTGATCAGCTGGCAACAGGTTAGTTTGGAAGAATCTGTACAATAAGTGCTTTATGGATGTACATGTGCTTGCATGTGGGGTCATCTGCTGTAGTTGGAGGTTGCACTTCTTTTTTTAAGGTGATTTGCTGCAACTACAACTTGAAAATGTTTGCGTTTAAGTGGACGGGCTGGGGTGGCCACATCATGACTGTCTCTCTAGGTAAAGAACCAGAGCACACGTTTTTTGAGGCTCAGCTGTAAACTTGATATAAATGAAAGTGCTCTAAAAGGCTCTTTCTGAAGGTCGTTCATCTTTCAGTTAGCTGAATTTATTGGCAAAGGGTGTTTTTTCCCTCTGGTTAGAGTTGGCTCATAGGAGCAGGCCTTTGAAACGGCGATCTCTGCATGTGAGCAGAACTGAAACAATGACTGCTGGTTTAGATTTTGTTCTTTTTTGTTCAGTGTGTGGCCAGTAGATTTCAGAAAAATGATATGCTTAATATTTAATGTGTGTGAAAATCAGGATGATCAGGTTTCTCACAGCTGGGTCGGCTGTAGTGGATTTGGTGTGCTTAAGCTGTATGTAGAATAAGGAGTAGAGTTTGATTGAATTAGTTTTTGTTGTTAATATTTGTTTTATGTTTAGGATATAAAGCATATAAGAAGTAGTGACCATATTTCTTGATTTATTATGTGTGTGTTTGTGTATGTGTTTGTGTGTGTGGTGTTGAAGCGTGCAGAACATGGCCAATCCCATCACGTCTGCTCCGGGCTGGCTAAACCAAGCGAACAACAAAAACAACCTGGAGGAGCCGTCCCGTGGGCCTCCCCCCCCCACTCATCGCACAACTCTTGGCCCTTCTAATTTAACCTCCCTGTCATTAGCGTAAAACAATTATACATGCTTGGCTTAACCATATCCCATGGAACAAGAGTGGAAGTTGCTCCCCCAACATCTGATGTGCTGTGATTGTTATTAAAATTCATCTGAGAGAAAGCAGGAGGACGGGGATAGAATGGGGAAGAATAATAAAAGCAAGCATGTAAATGCTGTTGTTTTTGGTAGGTGGTTGATGGTATAGATTTAATATTTTTAGTACAGTGCTGAAAATGGTTTTAAAAAATCTATATAATTTACAGGGATTACATATTTATGTGGTTGTGCTTTTTGGGGATGAGTTTGGTTTATTAGGCTGATTATGTTTAAAAGCTTCACAGTTTGTTCATTTAAGCTATGACTGAGAAATATGGGCAAATTTTATATCACAATATCCTAATATTCCTTAAGTTCAGTTGTTGCAGTATTCTGATTATATTTTTAATCCATGGGAAAAACCACCAAGGACACCAGATCAGGTGTGTCAGCGTATAAACTTCTAAAAAGTAAAAGATGCTGTAAATTTATATGTTCTTGAAACATTTTCAATCGCAATATATTTATATATTGAATTTTCTTCCAACACTAATTTGAGCAAAAGAAACTTAAACTTAAAAAATATAAAATACTACACACGTATTACACCCCTAATAGATGCACGTTTTTAAAAGGAGAAGAAAGTTGGCTAGCACACTTCTTCCCACTTCTGCTTTCAGAATGACCTCCTTTAGAGGCTGCGAGCAGCAAGGCCGTCCTGGCGCGCCCCCTCAGAGAGACAGCGTCTCTGAGTAATTATCTTTGACGGATATTTTAGATTGGGGAGCCACGCTGGTTCGGAGTTGAGGCCTCGGCTAATGAAGGCAGTCGCTGCGCTCATTTGTGTTCTTGTTCTGTTGAAGTGAACATGGCACACGGAGCAGGGGGAAAAGGGGCCTACCCATGGCCATTCTGTGTGCATGTGAGTGAGTGAGTAAGTGTGCATGTGTGTTCTTACCCCCCCCCCCCCCTTTTTTCTTTTTTCCACATCTTCCCTCTCAGGTTTTTCCTCTTTTTCTTTATTTCTCCATATTCTGTCTTGCGCTCTCTCGCCTTTACTCTCTCTGTCTCTCTCTCTCTCTCTCTCTCTCTCTCTCTCTCTCTCTCTCTCTCTCTCTCTCTCTCTCTCTTACTGTGTCTCACTCTGTCTCTCTCTCCGCTCAGCTGGGGTCAGGCTCTGATTTGTGTGTGTGTGTGGTGGGACGAGCACAGCTGCTGCAGGGGCCTTTGCAAATGTAAAGGAGCTGTCAGTGTTTGTTTCATCAGGCACACAACTGATGAGGGCCAAGTTGAAAAATCCGCTGTGTGTGCGTGTGTGTGTGCATATGTGTGTGTGTGTGTATGTGTGTGTGTGTGTGTGGCACAAAAAGAGGAAACAAAAATAGAGACCATGGCCAAAGCCCCTCGTTGCCCCCCCCTTCTCCTTCACCCCCTCCAACCTTCAGCTTTACAATGTAAATGTGGGCACTCTGACCATTTGTGAAGAGAAAGCTCTCTGTGTGTGTGTTTGTGTGTGTGTGTGTGTGTGTGTGTGTGTGTGTCTCTGCGCACACATGCACCAGTGCCTGCCCCGTGCGCTTCATTTAACCCTCTGTTTTAATGCAAATGGTCGTTTTTCTAAAAGGGTGTGACATGGCAAAATTCATGGATCAAACCTCAGGAGGGCTGCTATTGTAAAGGCTTAGGGTTACAGACTCCGTTCACTCCGAGTTCACTTCACTCACGAGTCGTGCCTGACCCCCTTTTTCATTAAAAGTGCTTTGCTTTCAAGCTGGTTGTTAGCCTGGGTTTGTAACCGTTTTTTTTGCGCTATCACCTTAAAGAGCACATGTCCTATTTTAGTACCTTACTCGTTCACATGTTACCTTTGTGGTCTTTTATGTGTCAGAAAGGGATGTGTTTCCTGTACCGAAGCATTTTCACACCTCTCTATATCTGTAAATTAAACAAGCTGTTGTTGATAAACGTACATTTTAAGCGGTTGTGAATTATTTTAAAATTGTGGTAAATGATTGTGGCTACAAGTTGTTTTACTTTATTCAAGCAGCAGACTTGTTAAAACTCAGCATAATTTCTGTATGTAGATTTTACTCTAATAGGAATTTAGCCTCCTGTATTTTACACTAAATAGTCAAGCGGTCTTCATTGTGGTGTGTGATGGAAACAACTGCTACTATTACTAATTAAACTTTTGTGCTCAGTTGAGCTTAAAAAGATGTTGCTTTGAGAAGTTGGTGCTCTTTGAAAACTTTATTCTGAGTGGGATTTAAGGTCATAAAGTTCAGTTTTCACTTGATTGTGAACAGAACATACGTAAGTGTGATGGTTTTCATGACACTGTTTTGGTTACAGCATAGTTTCTCACTCACTGTGTGGACTTGGGAATTTTACATGTTCACTTACTGCATTAAATTTAAATTGTACAAAAAAAGGACGTTTCTCATATGTATTTATAAATAAAAAAAAAAATATATGAATTGATATGTTTTTAATTTGATGAGGTATTAAATAAGTCTTAAGCCGAATGCTTGTGTGCTTTTTTTGTTGTTGTTAAAACTGGAAAAAAGCAAACAGGAACAATTATGAAAATATAAAAATCATTATATTTCAGCTTTGTTGGCAGAGTAAATGTAAAACAGAACTGCTTGTGTGTGTGTGTGTGTGTGTGTGTGTGTGTGTGTGAGAAAGCTGGCCGTGCTCCAAAAAGAAGCTGAGCCAGATCTCTTGGAACGCAGTAAGCTGGCAAACGTGGCCGCTTTAATAAGTTTATATATTTATTTCTGCTTTTTATTTTGTCTCTCTCATCTCGTCTTTTTTTTTCCCCTCTCTCTTTTCCCTCTGCAGTAGTTGTCTGCCAACTGACGATGTTCCACTGTACTGCGTCACGGTGGAAGTTCCGTAGTGATGTGCTCCGAGAGCGAGCTGCTGTTTTTGGCTTCTCTCTGGCAGCTCTGTGTTTGGGGCCGCTGTTTCACTGTGCTGCGAATTACGCAACCCGACCTTTGACTCCTTTGCTTTCCCTGTCGCGCGCGCACACACGGGAGCACAGTTCCTCAGCCTTGGCCGTTGTGAGACTGAACTAGAGTGTACACACGCGCGCGCACACAAATACAAGCAGGCTACATATGCGGATATGCTCATGTAACGTGAGGAGTTTGCTCTGCTGACATAAAAGCAGGTGCGGCATGTCTTTGATATGCGCTCTGGCTCAGAAAGATCAGGGCTCTTTTTCACGGAGGTGAAGAGGTTGGCTGACACCATGGAGCAGGTTCGCTGTGAGCTTAATGCTGGCCAATATTGTTATCAAGCTCAATCCGTCAAACGGCGCTTTTCAACTGTATCAGATGTTTAGATTAGCTTTAATAAAGGTAGTGAAGTCAGCCCTACAAACCTGGCTTGTATTGATTGAGCTATTTTCTTCTTTTTGATTCTTTTTTTTTTTTAATGATCAAAAGAAAACCTTCCACAGTATTGAGGCAGATGGATGCGAACCACATTTCCAGAAAGAAAGCTGAGTAGTTACTGAGTTTTTAAAAACAGTTTTTTTCTAAAATGATCAGCCAACAAAAGATTTTAGGGGTTTCTTTTATGCTAACAAGACAATGAGAGTGGATAATTTAAGTCCTGCTATTTGTGAGGAACCTTTTAAAGCATCTGCTGATTAGCATATTGGTTGTATCTAATTGAGGCTAAGTTCGAATGGTCAAATCGGAATTCATGCAGCTGTGCATCTATAGTTGCAAAAACAGCAAAAGCAAACCGTCTGGCCTTTTTTCTCCTCCTCGACCTGAGCATGTACTTCAGACCAGCTGTTCTCTCTCCATTCAATCAAAAGATGCTCCACATATGAGCTGAAAATGATTTTATTTCCCTTTATAAAGCTAGAAGTCATCTTTCAAATATGGAAAAAAAAAAGTTATTTGTTGGTAAAGAAGGCAACGCTTATAACACGTATCAATGTGCACAGGTGAGATGTTTCAGGGACAATGTGAGCAATATAATGTGCTTGTAATATGAAGGCAGCCTAAGTTGTGATGGGAGGTGTTTATGTAGTAGCAAAGACATTTGCAGCACATCCTTAAAATCAATGCGTTCACTGGTTTGCTAATTGTTTCTGCTTGGGTCACTTTTGTTAGATACTGATCACTCCACTCGGTATACATGAGATCTGCCTGTTGTTTTGAAGATGTTCTGACCAAAGTCTGTCAAAGTGCCTCAGATACTTATATGTTCCCAAATTTTTATTTTTTCACCACATTAACTTTAAGAACAGATTTTTCACTTGCTTAACTCTGCCTAAGACCAGAAACATACTTTTATGCAGGTATGCAAACACAAATGCACGTGGCACCTGGCCAATGCTCTAAAATGCACAGTCTTGCTATACAAACTCAATGCTTGGCTATTGATGTAATGCCTCTTGCAGCAGTGCCCAGACTGCATAGTTTAATTGTCTGTAACCACATTTTTTGGACTAATATAAACATTCCGCCCTTTTGAAAGGTGCCACTGTCACCAGATAATTGTTAACTGTCAGTGGTTGTAATGATATGGCAGGTTGGTGTAGAAGCGCTAGGCCGCTGGCTTCAAAATGCTGCTGAATTGCTGAACTCCTCTTCAGGGCCTTAAAAATGACAGAATATGTAACAGCAGTGACAGTAACAAGCTGGAGTATTTGTGTATCTGTGTATGTGGGCTGCCGTCTCAGCTCCAGTGTTATCCACTCAGTAAACAGTGTGGAAGTGGATCTGTCTTTAGTTTGGGTTTAAGTTCCTTGACAGTGCAGTTTAGAGGAAATTTAAAGATGGTGTTTAAGCTGCTAGTGCTGTCCAACACACTGCTTTATAAAGTATCTATACAAGCCTTGTCTTCTTCTCTTCTTAAACGTAGTCTAATTCTTTACTCCCAAATTTTCTTATGTCCACCTACACTATGCCAGGCTCTGAGATTAACATGCGCTGCATCTAGAAGCAGCACTCTCAGACTTTATCTCACTCCAAAAGAGAGACACCTAATGCAGAGTGTTACTGAGTTGCTGGCATGCTTTTTTCAGTGCCATGAATGGCTGGTTCCTTTTTTCCCCCCTCCCATAACCTTTCAGTTCCCTTCTGCAGCTGTGAGTCAAGAACGCAGAATTGATGTATTCATGCTCCACCCACAAGTGCATTCTTTGGTAGCAGTTCCAGAGGCTCTGCTGGGTCATCGGGAAAGGCAAGTGTAGGATGTCTCGAGTCTTCAGCAGATTTGCTTTGATTCCTTCATAGAGGTGTAGACTTGGATTAATAAAGCTAAGATATGTTGCTTAATACCACATGATATGATTTGAACAGTTTAAACAAGATCTGAACTGATGAGCCTGGTTGAAAAGTCAAGCTACTCAAGCATTTTTGCAGCAGAAAAGCACAGCACAGTCAGAGCATGACTAGGTCTCTCACAGGTGTGCCTGAAAGTTCAGTCTGATTTTGGCTTTAGCTGGAACTAAGTCAGTTCTGGAATCAGTCATTCTGAGCACATTTACTGTAATGAGCAGAGTAAACATACACTTTAATCATTTCATGTGTTTGAGAGAAAGGAATTTTTTTTTTTTCAGAAGGATTAAAGTCTTTGTCAGGTGGCATCGGAAATTGGCCTGCTACTTTGCTTGAGGCAAAAGATGCCTCTGAAATGGTGATGTATAAGCAATAATATCGCCAAAATATTTTGCGCCATAAAAACTCCATATTGCGATATTGCAATATTCTTGAAAGTCTATCTTGTATTAATTTAGCTCTTTACTCTATTTACATGTAATTGTTTGCAGTTAACATGCACTAAATATGCTGCATTTTGCTGCTTTTTTAGTTTTGTGGTAGATTTAGTGTTTGTGCATTACTTATTTTTATTATCTTACACAAATTAATTTAAAAAAATTTAGTTACTGTTTGAAATGTTTTTAAATGTTTTTAGATTTTTTTTGTTTCTGCTGAATGTAAAAACTTATAAACTTATAAATGTATACTAAGCAAAACTTTTAAATATGAACTTTCTTGCAGTAGTATATTTAAATAAATAAAATAAAAAATAGTTAATGCTTTGTCCTATCACTATCACCAAGAATAATCTTCAGGCCATATCAATTTATATTCATATCATATGTCTTTTTTTCTTTTTTATTTTTTATTGTATTTTATATTTTAAGTTCAAAAACATTTAGTTTGTGTGGGGCAGTAGGTAACATCACTGGCCTCCCTGTACCAAACTAAGATTTGATTCTGTATCAGACAAACATGGTAACTGCTTCATTTATTACATTCATATAATTAGCACTGTAATGTTTCACACCAGCAGATATATTATTGGTCTGCTTTGTACGACCTCAGTGTGGAGTACAGGTAAAGAGCAAAAATATATTTTGGGTCTGCTTTTGGTGTGTGCAGCCCATGGCATTCTAATGTTTTCAAGACAGGATTTCTAATTTAACCATGTAGGTCAACTAACATGTCTGTAAATAGCTTGTGTTCTCATCACAAATAAACAGAAACCACTTTAACCTCATGGCTTGTGCATTGTGTCCGGTGTGAAATAAATGGCCTACACTCATAACACTTCATTCACATTCACCTACCTGTGTAACATGATTTCAGTAACTGATATTAGTGGTTCACAAAACACTGTTTATATACTGTTTACATAGCAGTTTCACACTCGCAATACATTCTTTCTATTTAAATATATGTATATGTTCTATTTTAGACTATATAAATATAAAAACACTGTTTTTGTTAAAAGAACAAGACACATGGCACCTTAACCTAAAAATAAGGCTCTTATTAAAGTCCTTAAGCTGAAAATCACATTTCTAACACTCTCAGGCATTTCAGGCTTTCAGGCTTTTTGTAAGAAGTTGCGTGTTACGTAGAGCATTCTGGCCTGTGTGTGGTGTGAGTATGTGTGTGTGTGTGTGTCTGTTCGCAGAGTGCCATGTGGCTGCTATTGTTTGAGTGCAGTGAAACAGAGGCCGGGGCAGATAGGGCCTCTTTCAGGCCCAAGGGACGCTGAGGGAAAAGCGCTTTGTCCAGTGTTTTCAGCTTCAGAATCAGGTTTATTCGTCATGTATTAACTAGAGCTGCACCATATAGCTGTTTTTATCATCACTTATGTTACAACAACTGTTCATAGCATATGTTAACCTGCTTAACCTGATTAGCTTTGATATATAATCAATATTTGACTTTTGTTTATCACAAAAAGATCTAGTAAAGAGGAGGTGGATTTTTATTAGATTTGTTTTGTTTAATATGCATTATCATGTATTTGAAATTTGCCTGTGTTAGTTTGTTGTTTTGGTTGAATGTAGAGGATAAATAGGCTTAAATCTAGCGTGTAAACAGAGTCTCGGTGTATGTGTGTCAGCCGTAGATCAGCTGTGATTCTGAACAGCGTGTCGCTGTGGAGACGCCAGCACGGCAGGAATGGCCACTGCTTTCAGAGCTTGAATATTTACGTAGTGTGAGGGCGAGTGAGAGAGTGAGCTGTGTATACAGTATTAATCATCTGTTTGGCTGCAGATCAGACTGTGGACACGTGCGCTTGCTTGCTGGTGATTCTCTGCCTGCCTCTCTGCCTGCCTGCTTCTCTCACTCATGTTTTTTCAGTTGTTTTGTTTTACTGGGCCAAATGAAACTTTGGAAGCTTTCCCTGTTGCTAGCTCATGCAGCTCAGCCTTTAAGCATGTGAAGCACTTTTTCTCTTTCTTCCAGCTCGCACTCTCACTCTCTCAGCTTACTTATTTGTTGTAAGGCTGGGATCACTTATTGATTTGTTCATAGTTACCAATAACAACAGTGTGCTGCCTGTTTATATTTTTATTTTTTACATTTTCGGTTTTCAGGCCTACTTTTCAAAAACTACAGTTATACATAATTTTTATGCACATGCACACACAAACTGTGAGTGTACTAAACAATGGGTAATAGTGGGTATTTATTTTTAGACATGAATCATTGTAGCACCAAAATAGTAATTACAAATCACAGAACCCACTATATTGAATTAGTACTATACCTAGTAGCCTCTTGCACAAATGGAAGCATTCCAAGATATGTTAAAAAAAAACATTGAAAAGGGAAATCATAACTGATGATGATGATGATGATGATGATGATAAATTAATTAAAATGTCAAGATTCAGTGGTAGATTTGTATTAATGATTTCTTTACAACACTATTTTAAGCATTTTCTTTACATAATCATATTCAGACATATTTCTCCTTGTGAATCACGCATTAAAAAAAAAATTCTGTTTAGCAGATCACATCACAGCCATCCACCAAACCCCCCCACCCCACCACCATCACCACCACCACACACCCAAAAGGTAGCTACCTCCAATTAATGCCAGCTGACAACTGTTTTGTGGCTCTTAATTGGATATTCATGTGCTTGCTTCAGATTTATGACACCCGTAATGTATGTCTAATGAATATAGATATGGTCTTAAATGGTCCGTATAATTGAGCATAGGAAGAAAGGTATTTCATCCCGCGCCGCTAAACCTGGCTAGTTTTCCTTAAAGGATTAGAGCTGTGTGATTCTATTGCCCGGATGTTAATTGATGTTATTGAGACTCTCCGTGTAGATGGAGAGGTTTATTGTTTTTATTTGCACATTAGGTTTACGTGCTTTTGCAAATGACATTCCTGTAGAAATAGTCCAATAATTGCATTTTGGAGATGCAAGGTTTAGTTACAGCAGCAACAGTGCATTCCTATTAAAATACATATAAGTGGAAGAAACTTCAAGTACCGTCATTAGTCACTCTTTGAGAAAAGGGCATTCTGGTAGACTGAGCATTCTATGTCTGGTCTGGGCAGCCTAAGTTCTGAAATGCATTGTGTAAGCTATATATTGTTAAGCTGTGTCTGAGGTGAACTCTCCACCGTCTCGGATAACAGCCCTCCAGGGCATGGTCTCAGACCCCTCTGACAATCAAAGACAAAGTTAACGGCACGTAGATAATATCGCTGGTGTTCGGCCCAAGATAGAGTTTCAGTCATTTTGACTAATGAGGCACTTAGGGCTCTGCAACGCTCCAAATTCACGTTTTACACAGCGGCCTAACTCGGGAGAAGTGGAGAGACACATACACGCACGTGCACTTGCCCAAGTTAAAGTTCTTAGTCTCTACATCATAGAAGGATGTTCCAATGTGAAGGAAACTTTATATTTATATGTAAGATAAATTTATTTTTGTGAATTTATCGTTATATGGGGTTTTCACAATGAACACACAAAGTGCTGCAATAGTATTGTGCATAACAGCAAACTTAAATTTAATTACTTGCAACAGAGGGTGCAGACTACGCTTTACGCTGCACACTGTGCTCACATGACTTAACTGGACTGGAGGTAGAGTGAGGTAGAGCTAGATACAGGTTCACAGGGAACACACCCCAAGCCTAGGAAAATTTTATGCAGTCAAGAAAAGTGCCAAAAAAAATGTTTTCTGTATCATACATATGTACTTCATATACAGGTGAGGAGAAATACAGCTAATGTTCTGCGCAAACTGTAGGACGCAACTAATGTATGTATCCTTTGTCGTCCTTGGTTACTCTTAATTCTTGCTCATATTAAGCAAAGGAGGGAAAAAGAAAAGCAGCGCTACAAAATTAAGCAGAAATGACTCGAAAAACAAAGCCTCCAGAGTTTAATTTAAAATATTGTCAAATTATTTCTGTAAAGAAATGAAAAAGCACACGTGTTCTACCCTTTAATGTCTTTAGGTGATGTTCACACAAGCCGTCACCATGAATCCTCATCCTACAGAGGACCCGTCCTACCTCAGCTGCAGCCTAGGCTTTGGAATGCAGCTAGAGATTAATGCTAACTAAACAGAACCGGCACTTTAGATGAGTACACATCATTTAAACCCACCTAAAGACTATGTTACCATAGTGACCAAAAAAATCACAAAAAAGAGGGGCCTCGCCACCATGTTGTCATAGCAACCATCATGGTGCAAGCAGACACACACGCACACTCATTCTCTCTCTCTCTCTCTCTCTCTCTCTCTGTCTCAGCTTCTCTCTCTCTCTTTTCTGAGTCTGCACTTGAGGGTCTGAAAATAGTGACCATAATGAGCTCTGGCTGTTTTTTCACAGAGAGAGCATGAGTGTCTTGGCTGCTCCGTCATGAATCAGCTACTCGACAAATGTACTGCTGCTTTTGGGAGACACGCATGAAACAAAACCATATAATTGGCCATTTATAAAATGATGAATTTCACTAAACCACACGCGTTTAACTGGTCCTCAAGGCGTTCCCGTCCTGTTCTCAGCTGCTGGAAGTTAACCTTACAGGAACACTGCAGCATTTTTCTTCACTAATCTGCTGCATCTGTTGCGTACGCTCGATTGCCGTAGAGTACAGCTTCAGTGCATTTGGAGAAAGAGAAGAAAACGCATTAACAAAACACCTGTAATTGAAGCCAGTGGACAGATACAACTGCCCGTGGGTTTCTGTTACAAGTGTTTTGAGTGCAGCTGCCCGCTTTGGCCTCTGTTACCAAAGTGAGTCAAGTCAACAAGTTTTCTGCTGTTTTCTGTTGAGTTTACAGAAATGTTTTTAGCATGATTTAGGTCAATCTATTTAGGTGTGTTTTAATTATTAATAGTTTAGGAGGATATACCTTGAACTGTGTGCATGGAGGTGCCATTATTAGTTATGGTCATTGGGCCTCCTTTATCAAGCATCTCAGAGTAAAATTACTGATCTAAGATTTGTTTAATAAATATGGGCCATGGTGAAACTGCCTTAAATTTTTGTAACTCTTAGTCAGACTGAAATCTGATTGCTGTGTGGAATAGAATGTGTAATTTAGCTGTACTGGGCAGGGTTTGTGCTGGGTGGTTGTTGACTGCAACTTGAAGAGACTGATGCGTTAACGTTGTTATACAATGTGGCTGAAATGCTTTTTGAATCACCTCCTGAAGTAGTTTGGGTCATGGATTTGTATCTGATTTGAATTGGGTTTCAATGCATTTTGGATGCGTTTACACTTACACTTTTATTCAGCTATTCAGATATAATCAACATACTTGAGACTGAGGTGGCTGGCTGTTTGACTTTCTTTAATGGGTTCAGTTGGTTTTCACTTAAAGTTCAGTTAATATTTGTATTCTGCCTGGTGGTGTGCAGAAAAAAAGGCCTTGAGCTGCTATTGATCCAAGGATCTAGTGTTAAGTAAGCTGAGATCTCTTTAGAACACGTTTGCATCCAGCCATCAATTTAAGCTGCACAGAAAATGTCTCCAATCTAACATTTGTTTTTCTCTGAAATTCAGTATCACCAGATATATCAATTTACCATGAATTATATTCTATGTTGACCAAAACAAAACATACTATGTATGTAGTTGTTTATGTATTTATGAATTTATGTAATCAACTGCAGACAGCTAAATTACATCTTGCAGTTAATTGTTTTGTTCATATCTATCAATACTGAAAAACTCTAAATAACATTTGGCTGTAGAGTATCATTATGCCATTATGGATATATGTCATTTAGTTTTCTTTAACAGATCTGAGCTTCACCAAGTAATATGGTTTAATTCACCTTATACTATCTCACCGCTACACCTTCTGTAGAGCACCTCAATTGCATTATGAAGCAGTTTTGTGTAATATCTGCATTTGTTGACATTAACTGCGTGTTTTCCAGTAAGATTTTCTCAGTGTTGGTAGAAAGCAGGGTAGAAAGTTACAGGTTTTAGTCACTCTTTCTTTTGGAAGCCGGTAATTTGGCTGTCACAAATTCTTCTGAATTTGAATCTTCCAAAGCATCAAAAATTAGTCACGGTCTCGCATTTCCTCGCAGTAAGTTGTGTGTGAGAAGAGTTTTTCTGCCTGTGTCTTCCTGTGGAAAGTCTCAGCGACAGGAGCTTTGTAGCCATGATAGAATGTGAGCTGATGGAGATGAATTTATGTGCACACATGAGCAGTAAACCTGCCCTTTATATAATACAGTAAGACATTTAATTCTGAGTGTAGGTGGTATAATACACCACTGTTCTTAAATGAAGCGTTCACTTCTATTCAACTAGGAAATAATGCTGCAAACATAACATTTTAATTTCTAATTAGGTTTTAGCAGTGTAGGATTGCCCATTTATATTGAAGTTGCAAATAAGCTTAAGCTGGGTCTGTTTACACATTTTAGATTTAAAAGCACAATAAAGAAAAAATAGTAAGCGCAAGAATGACACAAAGATGTAAACTGTTTTTTGTTTTTATTATTCTAATGTACCAGTGAACAATATTGCTGCTTTGGTGAATAAAATTAATTAAACAAATTTAGAGTAAGGAAAAGAAGGGTACTTTTGAGCAAATGTTTATCACCCACATTTGTGAAGCTGTTAAGTAAGGCAAGACTATAGTGTTAAATTCTCATTCTCACCTTCCCGCCACCATAAAGCTAATACAGTGTTTGGGGGATGTGTGACTGAGTGTGTCAGACAGTGTAATTGTGTATATGTGTAATTACAGCATATATACAAAAGTAGATTATTTGGCTAATCAAAGCAATGCAGACTGGTTTAACTCATGTATGTACACTTATAACGGGTGCAGTAAAATCAGAATTCAAGTTTTTGTCTGTGTTTGCAGCCTTGTGTGTGTATGTACCTTCTCTGGGCATCTTTGCTGAAAGCTTCTGATGTAGATATAGTGATTTGACCCATGAGGTGAAAAAAATTCTTAATTGCTAGGATTTGGCAGCTCTGAGCTCTGAGATTGGTTTATTTTTGTTCAAGCAAAATGTCTAAGTGGGAGCCAAACACCTTGCTTTATGTGCAAGGCCTAATCCAGACAGATCATATGAATTTGGCTCCAGGTCAAAAGAACTATTGTAACAGTGTTTGGATAATTTCAGCATTTTTAACCTTACTGTTCTGAATCGCCATATTTTAGTTAATTTTTACACAGTGTTTGCATATATATATATATATATATATATATATATATATATATATAGATATAGATATAGATATAGATATAGATATATATAGATATAGATATTTAATCAAATTAAATATTTAGCACCACTTGCCATGCTTTTCATGCATCATCATTCTTTACAAACCATCTGTTTTCAATTTGAAAGATACAAGCTTACAGGGTTAGCTGAGGTAACAGTGAAGACTGCCTGCTTCCGCTGTATAAATTTTAGGTCAAGTGATTACTGTGTCTTTCTTTGGACAA
The DNA here is from genome assembly GCF_023375975.1 of Astyanax mexicanus. Classification (NCBI taxonomy): domain Eukaryota; kingdom Metazoa; phylum Chordata; class Actinopteri; order Characiformes; family Acestrorhamphidae; genus Astyanax; species Astyanax mexicanus. The sequence continues at coordinate 36,421,609 of NC_064410.1, forward strand.
ATGGGGTATGGTGCCACAATCAGGAATTGAGCAATACCTGACATGATATGCGGTAGACAACTTCCGGCAGACCTGGAAAGTCTGCAGTACTTGGGGTATAACTTAATGTTAGCTAGTTTTTTTCCTTTTCTCTCCTCCCTGTCTTCCTTATTTCTCTCTCTTCCTCTTGTTACACTTCCTTAATTCAAAAGAAAAGCCTCTGGACAGTTTTAAAGTAAAGATGTCATTATATTTAATGCAATTTTAAAGATTAGCAGCAGCAAAATGTTGCTTTAGATGTAGGCTAGTGGAAATACTGTGCTACGTACACTATATAGATGAATGTGTGTTTCTACACATTTACTGTGTCAAGTCACATCATCTGAGTCACAGTAGTGGGCAAAATTAATTGTAAAAGAGAACCATATATGCTATCTATTCTTTGATTTCAATTAGCACATGCTCAACACACGCTGTGCTGTAGGAGCAGTACACACAGCATATAGCAGTATGCAAAATGGATGAGTAATAGAAGCGTACAGCTTGACTGTGTTCTCTCTCAATAAAGTATAGATTTTAGCTCAGCTCTGTGATAAGTGATGTGTAATAGGAGAATATAATCGTGCTGCGATCCATTAATTTAATTCCACTTATGACCGTGGATACACTCAGAGGCAGCTTTGAAGCGGCTAACCGATACTCATCTGCGGCTGAATTAAACACGCTTTTTATACATAGTCTCCCTCATTCCACGCTGGAGTGTTTTAGATCAGCATCTGCCTTGATGTCTTCCACACCAGGTATCTCTGTGTAAAGCTTTATAATGTTCTTTTACAGCTAGAAAAAAAAAATCTATTTTGGGGTGTTTTGGGCCTGGTTATTCATAGGGCAGATTAAGAGGGCTATGGCAGAGCATGCACAGTAAACACGCTACGAGTGCAAAAGCAGAGCAAGAGCGCTTAGCCTAAGTAAAGCTTGATTTCTGTTTCTGTGTGTGTGTGTGTGTGTTCTGTGTGTGCGAGCAGGCAGCAGGCCTGCTGAGGGGCCTCTCTGTGGTCAGCCGGCTCATGTGCTCCTGTCAACTGTCACTTTTCTGCTGCGGTTGCATCCCTCACCGTCAGAGTAACTGGTAATCTTATCACCCTGTCCATTCGCCTTATTCTCAGGCCGCACAGAGAGCGCCTGTTAACCCCTTACGCTCCGCACCATGGCCTCTGTCAAGTGCTTTCTAGGGCTGTCACTATATATTATATCTGTAATTGCGTAACATACTGGTTATTTTGACAGGAGATTGAGTTTTTCAAAGAGCAAAACAATAGAAATTGACTTGCATGACTGATAACTAAGCTTTTTAAATGTGCCAGTAAATGCATTTATTTTCCTGGGTTTTTGTATGTGTATCAGTCCGCTCACTGTCACTTTGTCTCCCTCAGTCCTGATGAGTTTTCTTGTCTCCACAAACTCACCCACCATAATTTGGGATGCACCATGAATTCTTAAAGTAGAACAATAACAGTAAGGAATACAGTTTATTTCTGTTGTTAGTTTTTACAGTAAGAAATCTTTTAGGCTTGAAATAGAGCTGCAGTGAAAACATATAGACTGAGTATCTATCTATCATTTAAAGTCTGTGTGAGTCAGTAATACAAATAGAAATACAAAATAATATATTTTTTTATTGCCGATCCAGAAAATACACCAGCGCTATTAAACAGGAAGGCACACTGTTAGAAAATGAGAGCAGTCGTCATCAGAATCATTGATCCTTGGTTTTAGAACAGCACATATATTTTCAGTTTTTTAATAATTAAGTGTTTTTAGTTATAATTTTAAAATCAATATCTTTCTTCAAACAGTGATTTATTTTTTGCTACAGAGCAATTTTCCTGTTGTCTTTATAATTGAAGAGAATGATGCATATAGAAAAAATGCTTTAAAAAAACCCTAAAACATTCTCTGAAATCCAAAAAAATAGAAACATTAATTAACAAATGGAGTTCTGCGCTTGAGGGGTCTTAAAGATGTGGACCCTTAACCTTATAGAAGCTGTTTTAAGCCTTTTAAAAGGTTCTTCACTTTATTACACACATCTTTAGTACAAATGTTGTAGTCCTTCAATGGCATTACTCTGAGAACCTTTTTCATGGAAAGAATGGCGGGTGCATTCCTGTTTTACACCCAGCGTTTCCGGATATGCTTCAGCTCCGCCGCGACCCTGACCAGGACAACAGGATAAAGAGATAAAAGGAAATGAAACTGTGGCAGCTCTCATTGATTTTATCACAACAGAATATCACTTCGCTGTCAAGTCACGCTGCATTTCTACTACTGGCTCCCTCTCTTTATTTTCTGACCGCACTCGAGCCAGAATACAAGCTTGTAATGCAGTCTTCGGAACGGAATCGCCGCGGCTGTTTTGAATTGTGCGCTCGATTTCTTTCTCCTTTATTTTTTCCCCTCTTCTTCTAATTGCAGGCCAGCTAATAGCTGGTGGTTTGTCAGCCGCAGAAGGCTTTTGTCCGAATTCCCAGAGGAGAGCCCGTCCAAGCCTCTGAGCTGACCTGAGATCATTTTACAGGCCTAAACTCCTTTTGGCTAGGCGTGAGCCCAGCTGTGATTGTTCTCTTCCTGCAGCTAATGCACCGTAATATGATGTAACATAATCATGTAGTCTGTGCTAGTCTGGCTGCATATCCGTGGCCCATCTTCAGCTCATTTTATGGGGTATGAATCCGCAGAATCCGTGCCGACGGCTGCTCCTGGCTGGCCTCGCTAGCTCGTGCAGTTCTTGTGCAGTAATCTGTGTTATTGATATTGCATAACGTGGACGCTGTTTAAGCGGCAAAGCGGTGCAAAAGGCCGAGCCTGTGAGAGCGAGCAGCACGGCAGCACGCCGGTCACAATGCTTTAGTTATTCAGGCTTAACTAAATGCGAGAGGCACATGTGCGAGCTTGCGCATGATTCTGCCAGTGTGTGTGTGTGTGTGTGTGTGTGTGGCATTTCCATGAAATATGTAGGTCAGTAAGGGCATTTGTAGGTCATGGAGTTGTTCTGTAGTAATTTCATAGTCTTGCTTATGGTGTTACGTGACTATTTCCATACTGTATTGTGTACAGTGCCAGAAATCATGTAAGCAAGTATATTAAAGAGTATATGGTTTACCAACACGACTGAATTTGAGGTGCGTGTAAGATTAATTTAAATATTATGATACTAATTGATGGGTGTGCTTTATATGCTTTATCTTCCATTATTTGTTAACTACTTCAGCCTTGTAGCACCAGATATATTGATTAATTGATATAATTGATATATTGATTATATAATATCGATATATTGATTTATCATACAATATATGAGCTTGACCTCCAATATTTTTGCTGACTTCAATATTGCCTATTATGTTTACAATGAACGTGAAAGGCCTGTTATGTCTGTTTTTTGTTTAGGAAGTGGATTTAATTTATTTACATATGTAGGATAACATTTTATATGCTGCTTACAATATTTGAAAATGCCTGATAATTAACAGTTCATTGCTCTTTAAAAATGGCTTTATCATACATTTATATGAACATTATATCAGATGCATAAATTGATCTCAAATAATATAATTTAACGCAATTGTAAATGGCCTAGCTTCAGACACCCAAGCGTTTCTCGGCTGCTAGACTACGCTTGGCGTAAACCAGAAAAAAAAAAAAAAACTGAACATATAATTTTTTTTCTGAACCATCACAGCACACTTTTGCTGGTAACTTGAGACCTGCCTATAGAAGCCTTGGCATGCTGGGTAATGTGGGCGGCTTGAGTTCTGCATTGAGAGACGAGGCAGTCCTTCCTGCCCTGACTCAGCCAACGCTCCTAATTGTGTGTGTCTGTGTGTGTGATGAATGCTGATGCCTGCAGCTGTCAGTCAGGCCCTCTGAGCTCAGAACAGCCTCTAGCCTGCAGCCATGTCCTGTGCGTCTGGCTGTGGCTTGTAAAGCAGCTAGGAAGAGTGTGTTTTACAGACACAGGAGCAGACGTACACACACACACACACACACACATGCGGAAACTGTGATGCATGTGTTTAAATGCGTTGTCTTGTTTTTACAGGTTATTTACGTGTGCTTTTACGAGTGTTCATGGATGTGGGCACTCAGATATTTTATCATTATTGTGAGACGTTTTGTTATCGTGGTGATATGCTTTTCGGAGCTGCATGATTAGCATAATTAGTCCTGTTTAATTGGATGCATTGCTGCGGTTATGAATCAGATTTTAACAGCAGGTTCTAAAATCTGCCACATCTAGTCAGTATTATGTGATATTTGAGCCATATTGCGCATCCTTAATGTGTATGTTGGATGAATCCAGCATAAGCTCCTATGCATGTCTATCTCTGGGTGTGTGTCATTGCTGCATTTTCCTTTACATATTACAACTCTTGAAGGAATAGTTTGGTGAAAATCATATGAAAAGGGTTTATCTTCTACTCCAGATGCTGCTGGCAAGTGAAGACATGTTCGGCATGTGACTTGCTTCTTTAGTTTACAACAGGAAACGCCATATTTAGATTTTTTTTAAAGAACACAAGGACACTCATTGTAGTTTGGGTGTTGCGGCTGGGGGGATTCAACTAGTTGTAGAACAGTGTCTGTGTAAGTGTGAGGGAAGAAGGGAGTTCAAAACTACATTTATGAACATTAATACATAAACATTTGTTCATTAAATAAGACTAATACAAAACCCCCACATTTATTTCAGTCACGAAAAAATAATTACAAAGCAAATGATTGTTTCTTTTTTACAAAAAATAATTTAATGTGAAAATTATGATAAAAATACAAAAATAAAATTCAGTCAGTTGCCTTAAGAACTACTAAAACATAAAAAGACAAAAATAAAATGTCACATTATTCAGTTATTGTGTGAGACACTAATTTGATTTATTGATTTGCTTTCAATATATTTGGTCCAAATATATTTGGCTACAAATGCTGAAACCACAGGATTATTTTCTGTTTTATTTTTATATTTGCCTTTAGTTTTTGCCTAGTTTTGAACAATAGGCAAGAACTAAAGATGTATGTTAAAGCTCCATACATAGAATGTGTGGTGTGACTGAAAAAATAAATGCACAAAGCAGATATTTTACACAATTTAAAGAAATCCTAGTCAGATACATGCTTTTATATCCCAAAAAAGGGAACACATCTGAGGGGGGGAGGGAGGGGGGAGAATTCTTGGTCACCCTACATTATGCTAATGTTGCTTACAAACCTAGGATGTAGATTTTAATTGTTGTGATGACGTGATTATGAAATTGGGACCACTGACAGTCTAAGTCCACTGTTTAAGGATTCTCAATTGGCAACTAAAGAAAAATAAAACATATTTGCTGATTGGTTGCATGGGATTAGTAATAAATCATGTGTGGGTTTTGCACCATTAGATTACTTCTCTTTAAAACTTTAAAACTAACTTACAGCAACACTTTATTCTCTATCAACTTACCGTGACTATATAAACTGACACATACAGGCTTTTCTCCGCTCAATATTCCCCTATACCTTTTTTCCACATTACTGTATTCAGCAGAGCTGCTGGAAAAGAAGATAGACAGACAGGCCGTGGTGTGCTCCATGAGCGTGGCCTGATTCTGCTCTACTTTCTCTCTCAGTATTGTCTTAGTTATTTCAGCTGTATTGACTATTTATTCAGCGGTTCTCCTTGGTTGGCAGCACTGAAAGGAATATTTGAATTTTGCCTAATATTCTGTTTTTATTGGAGCTCATTCTCCACCATTCATTCCTCTCCTATTTCTAGTACCTTTCAAGGCCTCATACAACTGGTACCACTCAAGGTCTGAGACGACTTTACACTAGCTTTTTTTTCTGCTTTCAGGAGGAACGAAGCATAAGAAGTTATTTTCATTTCTATTCAGTCATTTTACTGGGACCTATGTGTGTGTGGTTTTTTTGCTTTCTTTCTTTTCTTCCCCCCCCCCCCCCCCATGTCCTTAACTTTCTAATGCAAATGTAAATAGAGCTGCAAAACAAGGCCGTTAATATCTGAATGGACTGATATAGACTGATATAGAAGAATGGCAGATGTGTCCTTCTACATTGCTCGCACTCCTCTCTCCTGGATTCATCTGAGTGATGGCTAAATGGGGCCTGGAGCTTTTTCAAGCTCTTTTCTTCAGCTTTTTAGCTGTTTTTGGCAGGTGCTCTCTCAGAACTGGCTGCTGCATGATTCTTGTGTTTGCCTGTCAGCAGGGATTTGAAGGATTGCGCTAATTCTGGAGGTTGTTCTTGGTGCTCGCTGGCAAAGGGTGAATCAATACTATTGAAGAAATGGATGAGGTGCAAAAGAGGGAGATCCTGTCATATAAACTAATTCCTTCCCTATTTTTTTCTCCACTGTCTTTGTCATAGTGTCTGTTTTCTCATGTATCTTCCATCCTGCTTCCTCTTCTTGTGCTGTCAGACTTTTTCCTTCTCCTTTTGGTCTAAATTAAAAGTAAAACTGCAGATCTAGACATGTGACTAATCACAAAGTAAATCAAGGAATTAGTAGATAATAATGACTAAAATATTACAAATATGTAAATCCTTTTTTGTGCAAGCAAGGGCACAGAGTATGCTTATAGGAACCTGTTAGTGTACGCATGTGTCTGAGCAGGTGTGTATGACTTTCAACGGTTCGTTCAGCCAAGCATGCCCGTGTAGAGACATCCTGTAACATGAGAGCCCTCCACTTCAATCAGGAAAATCACGGTGATTACTGAGAACAGCCTTCATTATATCCAAACTTCACCTGTCTGTCCATATGGAAACTACCACTTTTACCGAGAGGCCAGATAAAAACTGTAATTTAATGGAAACTCATCCCCACTGGACCGGTCTTGTTAACTGAACTTGGAGAGTACCTGAGTTTTTTCTTTTTCTTTTTTTTTTGCTGTTTTCCTGTTTTATTGCAAAAAAATAAATCAACTGCCCCTTACATTTTCATACATTCCCACAATGCTTGAATTATGATTAATTCTTATATATATATATATATATATATATATATATATATATATATATATATATATATATATATATATATATATATATATATAATGTATGTTTGCACTTGTGACCTGTACGGTTATTTTTTAGACAAGGGTCTGTTCTGACAGTGGCCACAAACGACTCGCTTTGCATGGCTGCACGCTGACAGAAATCTTGATTTGATTAGATTATTGCAATAAATCAAATCAAGCGAGTTGTATGAGTGACGGCAGTTAAAGCGTTAAATGTTCAATGTTCCAGAGCATTGATGCGCACAGAATAATTAAGGCCCTGATATACGAGACCAAATGCACCCCTCTACCCACCCCTCCCAACACAGCAGAGATGCGGTCAGTATGAATGTCTGTGCCCCCTGGGCCTCAGGGTCACCACTGAACCACTTAAGACCTGCACAGACTCCGTACTACATACTATATTTAAAAATAAAGCTGCTGATTGTTTTTTTTAATGGTGATGTTAGTCATAAAAGAACCATCCTTGGTTTCATAAAAAGAACAGAACTTTATAGTATAAAGAACCTTTTAAGTTGCTTATAAGAACCTAAAGATTTAAAGGGTCTTCAGGTACAATAAATATTTTACAATGGTTTCAAAATGGTTGTTGTGGAACCAAAAAGAGTTCTGTTAAAAATAAAGGTGCTCCATGATTACATGATTACATATGTACACTTTTGTTTAATTTTTATTTTTTAAGATATAATAGTGTAAAGACCATCTCTCTCACTTTCTTTCTGATCTGTCAGTCTGTTGTTAACACGTCTCTGTGCTGAAGGGGCCTCTCTTTCCCTTACGAATAGAGAAAGCGAGAGAGGGAGAAGGAGCGAGTGAGAGACCGAGATGGGGTGCGGGAGGGAGTGTGAGAGCCTGAAGCATGGTGATCGGTGATGACGGCCTCACCCTTGCCAGAATGATGCATTGTCTCTTGTTTGACTCTAAACAGCTCTGCAATGGTAGATTGTGATTGTTGAGAACTGTACTTTTGGTGGTGTAAATGCCTTTATATTGTGACATTATATTAGTATAATTACCTTTTACCCCGTTATTATTATATCTTTTTTTTGTGCTGTTTGTACCTTTTTTAAATACCATTTCTGTTCTCAACAAACATGATGAATGAAAACTAGGTCAGGACGGAGATCTTGTTTAGACAGAGGGAGTTAAAGAGAGTAAGAGGGGGAGAAAAAGAGAGAGCTCTGCTTGGGCCTCTCAGTGCGTTTCCTTCCTCCAAGACGCAGCATGACCTCCCACCACCGCTGCCCTGCCATGCAAGGGGCCCAAGGGGCTGCGTGAGTGTCTGTATGCGAAAGAGAGAGAGAGTGTGAGTGAGTGAATGTGAGTCTGCGCAACCACAAAATTCTAGATTGGTTTCTATGCTAAGTCTGGATGGTACCAGCACTCTTACTGTTACCAGGAAAGAGAATGAGAGCAACTGAGTACCATGTGTATTAAATCTCTTCCTTTCTCATTTTTTTAAATATTTTTCTTTTATTCTACATTGTCCACATTTTATTTAATTTAATCAGACAAAGAGATCTGACAAGCACAGGAGAGACTGTATGTCCAGTCAGCGAATCACAACTCCAGCAGAAGGACGAGTATAATTGAGAGAAAGAGAGAAAGCATGAGAGCGGTTGGCTGTGAAAGAGAATGAGCAGCACGCTGCTGTTGTTAGGTAGTGAGTGGAGAAGAATGGGGCGGAGTCACAAGGCTGGTCCGTCCAATCTGTGTAGGCTTGCCTTCTGTCTGGGGCCTGTGACGGACTGCAGCTGCAGAGAAAGAACAAAAGTGCTTCTGCTGAGTGAAAAACTCGCCCTGGCTAGCCGTACCTGGCCTGTAGTGGGCCGCTTCTGGAGGCTTTGTCTGGCCTTGAGTTGATTAATAAAAGGCAAAGCTGGAGCTTAAGTCCCACAGATTGTTCCAAATACTGCCATACTGCACATTTAGACTGGGTGATATAATATTTCTTTTTTTAGGTGTATGACCAAGTTGTAATGGCTAAAATGCAAAATGAAAGAAAATATATGGGGACATTATGGATTGATGTTTGAGTGAACTGTTATTGAGCAGTTTCTATAGTGTATATATTTGTTGCTGTTGTTTTTGGTGTAAAACCTGTCCATAAGTAATAGAAGCAATGATGATACAACTTTAATAACGGTCATTGTTCACATGTGTGCTACACAGTAGCTTGTGTTTCCCAGAAAGTGTGATTACAGATATAGATATAATCGCTGTTCTATTATTAGCCTATCACATGTTTATAACTATTGAGATTATCAATCTAATCGCTATATTAATATTATTGCCCTTGTTAGAGATAATAAACATTATCTAATCGGTTCATATATGATGTATACAGTTTCTGCAATAATGCTCCTGATACTGAAGTTCATAACAATGCACCAATACAGGCTTTAAATGGTAACAGTCAGCATATTATCAAGACTTTTTCTGTCACTTCTAAACGTGGCTACATCACACTCAGTTTTATGAGTAATTCTGGGTTTGTGCTTTATGAGTAAGTTTCTTTCATAGGCCTATATTTTGAAGTGTTTATTGGGATGCTTAGCACCCCTTGCTTAGGTCATTAATATTGTATTTCAGATAATTTATACAATTAAAATAACTAGTCAGTTATATTGGGTAATACATGTTTCTCTGAAGGATGGCATTTGAGCAGTTGGAATTATTAGAAGACTATTGTTGACTACTGTTACTGTTAAGCTGTTTTTCCTTGAACTGAACTGAAAAAAAAAATTGCCAGCTAAAATGTTCCTGTTTTGTCTGTAAGCTGGCCTCAACTTGCTTGTAACAACTCAAGGCAAGGCAGAGAGGATTGGGTATGATTTTTATTATTATTATTATTATTATTATTATTATTATTATTATGATTATTATGTTTAAATTACCCAATTCTACTGGCATCATGTTTTGTTTCAGTCTGCATCATCTGGCTACATTAAATTCTTTAAACAGACACAAATATTGTTCAATCAGTTTATTTGGCTCCAATAAAAACACTTACAGTCTTCCCCTTAGTGCTCGCAGTCTCTGTAAATCAAACGCAGCGAGCGCTGTGACAGAAACTGGTGTTTAAAAATGCAACACGTACATCAGCGAGATTGGCTTTAATTCAGATGTTCAGGATGACGGTGCATCGTTAAAGGAAAAGGGGAAAATGTGTGACAGGTTTGCCGTTTTTTAAATGAGTTGGATCAGGTCCCAGCTCTGGCTTTCCGTATTTCTTTCTTGTACTCGAGTACTTTCATCCTTCCTTCGCTGCCGAGCTCTTGCTTTTTTTCCCCCGACCTGAAAAATCTGAAATCTGTAAATTCTTGTTTTTCTTCCATCCAGTAAGTAACCCACTCAGCATTCTTTTATCGTTAGCGCTCATATAGCTACTAACGCGCTGCTCTGAAAAAAATCCCGTCTTCATAACAGCGGGGTGACCTCACTCTGAGAAAAGAGAGCGGCCAAGCCTGAAGAGAAGAGAGAGAGATAGAGATAGAACGAGAGAGGTTCAGTGAATTCTCAGCATCGGGCTGTTTTTCCCCCTCCCTCTGTGTGTGTGTGTGTGTTTCTCTCCTTTGCCCCTCTCTGTTTACTGTCACTGCTTCCTCTCAGAGTGTGTGTGTGGTCGTGAGTCACCTGCTCGTCCTGTCCGCTGGCTCGCTCTCTCGCTTTCTAAACCTGGAGACTTTCAGGAGGCCTTTGAGGAGACTTTGAGGGCTGGTAAACAGCGGAGCAGCGCTAGCTAGCTAACGCTAGGCCTGGTCGGCTGCAGCTGTACTGGAGAAATGTCTGGTATTTCCTGTGGAGGATCTTTCTGCTTGTCCTGTATTGCTCGATAGGGTGTCTGGCCTGTAAACTCTAATATCCACAGTTGTCCCCACACGTTTTATAGCTATAGGTAATTTATTTACAGTATCACATGCTGTGTTTCCAAACACCAGGACGAGCGAGCGTGTCTGAGATGCGCGTGGTGGCTCAGGCATTCAGTTAGCATGATGCTAATTTGTGAGGTAAAACGCCGCTCGCTGATAAAACTCTTGATTGTGTCTCCTAAAACCGCAGCTTTACACACAAAGAAAAACAGTTTTACTGTTTTATATTTAAATTGTGTTTTAAAAACAAAAAAATATCAATAAAGCAGACACAGATACTCCAAATAAGCTGTTTTGTCTAAAATTGCATATATTACATGAACTTTTACCCAAAATTGTATTTGTTTGTAGAAAATTAGCCCACAGTCTAAATCAGAGGCAGGTAAATAAAAATGATGGTAATTGAAATATGGTCGTAATTTAGTTATTAATGTAATTTATAACCAATTGAAGTAATTGACATTTGGTCGTAATTTAGTTATTAATGTAGCAACACTACATGAAAACCAATTATTTTTATAATTTTTTACACTCATTCAAGAAAAATTAAAGGCTAAAGGCCAAGCTGTTCCTTCATACTGTTTCTAGCAAAAAACAAACAAAAAAGCAACAAAAATAACTTACATTTATGGGTCAGTTTCCCAGAAAGGGATTAAACTTATATGTAGACTATATTTTTCATTCAATAAATAAATCCCTATTCAAAAAGCATTATTTTCCAAAATTGGCTTAGTCCCTGTCTGGGAAATGAAAGCTAAAAATATTTATCGTAATTATAAATTCTCAAATACAAACCTACGAGGCTGCAAAAGTTCAAATTGAACTAAAGAAGGCAGCTTCTGAAGCCGAACATTTCTTGAATGACTGACTACGCTTGCGATAGAAGGGGGAAACCAGTGTACATTCTCAAAAATCAGCCACTTAGCCAAGTCATAAGAACTGCTATAGCACTGATACAGTGTCACCGCCCCCCGAAAAACACTTTCCCTCAGTTATAGGAAGCTAAACGGGTTTCATTGCGTGATTGCGAATTTTGACTCTAATAGTGTGATCGTTCCTTTTGATGTTTCCGATTGGGTGAGATTGTTTGTGTGCGCATGTGAAGTGGGGAGTTACGTAGAGGAGTCCCGATGTCTCATTCATGTCTGGGGAAATGGGGTTTCCCTCTGTATGCCCCATCACTTTTCTGACATTTGACAGGAAGCCAAACTGACTGATCGGAGAGCAGTTTCAGTTTGACTGTCTGTGGAGAGAAAGCAAATACCAGCAGGTCAAACGGTGCGTGAGGAGTTAAAGGAAGCCGGCTTATGCTCGGTATCAATCGTCTGCTGAAGGCCGGACAAACAGGGCTCCAGGAGAACCTGTCCTCAGCCTGCAGCTGAGGGCTGTTATTGCAGACAAAGCAAAATTACTAGTTATTACAGCAGTTATCATTGCAGTCACATAAAAAAAGGTATCTCCAGAATGGTCACATTTTCAACTTAATTGACATCACTAATGTTGATAATGGTGTATTTCTATTGGTCCATTTATCATGAACTTTTCACAAATATATAAAGTACAACCTTTAGATTTACAGTGTCAAAACGTTTTTGTCATGTGTTCCTTTATATAACGTATATTTCAAATAATAATGATCTTGACGACAAACAAAATTATAAAATAAAAAGAAGACAGAAATACACATTAAAATGCTTTCAAATACAAAATGAAGGAATTTAAAAACAATAACTGCCGTAAATTATACAAATACAAGTTTGTAAATAATTAAAGATTATCAGCTAACAAACTCCTGATTAGTCATATAAACATCTCTCTTGGCTCTCAGTGCCTACAATAGTCATCACAGTGTGTGAAGAAGTGGGAGAGGTGTTAGAAGTGGAAATCAAAAGTGGTTTGTTTTCGTGCCTTGTTTACGTTTTTGTGCATTTTTTTTCCCCTCGTTCTGTACCCCTTATATCACTTTAAAGCATGATAGGTTTAGTGCTCTGTTGCGAGCTGCGTCCGTTGGCACTGACTGTTAGACACAAAGATAAGAGTGTGTGGGTGGTTTGTGTGTGAGTGCCTGCGTGAGTTACTGAGCATCTAATGGAACCTTTTGTTGCCTCGGCTGATGGTTGTGGTGAATCTGAGCGAGTGAGTGAGTGAGTGCTGAGAAGATTTGAACATACAGTTACACATGTTTGGGTGGAAGTGAGTGGGAGTCAGAACCATGAAAAACTTGTGTACCCAACAGAATCACAGAATCTAATCAGCAGCGGCTTCCTGCTGTTTCTCAGGCTTCTTAGGGACTGCCACCAGGGGAATATCCTCCTGGCTCTTGAGTTGATGCAGAACAAGTTTCCAGCCAAACTGGAAGTGCTTTCAATCGCTCGGAATGAGGCCTCGAAATAGACACGGCTATATTTGGGCTTGATCTTTGGCCTGAACATGTACTGTAAACATAAAAGAAGTTAAGTTTAATTCTGGAAATGCTGAAAATACTATATGTTCTGCAATTATGAGCGTGAAGAAATTAATAGAAATTCATTTTCATTTTTGTCATTTTTTGACATAAATTTGATTAAATAATTGTCATGATTTAGAGGACAAATAAAAGTGTCTTAACATTTCCTGAAATATTTTATAATATTTATAAGTTTTGTTACTTAGACATTTTAGCTGCGGTCCAATCTGAAGGGAGCTGCCTAGGTAGTCATTGCCTTCAAAGGCAGCTCCCTCGTTCGGCAGCATTTTCACCCATAAGGGATCTTATAAGGCAGCGCGTTCGGGACACGCTCTGGAGTCAGCATACGTCATCGCGTCTAGCGCGCTGTGCCCGTGAGCTTGTTTATAAATAACTAAAGTTAATGATCACTTACCTCGGGATAAATCTCAATGCAGCGGCAGCTATTTCTCTTTTACTCATCCAAATATTACAGATATTTAAATATTCATGATTTACTTTAATTATACACTTTTCCTCACTTCATTCTCAGAGTATGGTCAGTTTTATGTATGCATTTATTTTATTTTTGATTAGATGCTTTGTAGAAATGCATGAGTAATGAAACCATAATATAATAAATATTTAGTATGAGCCAGAGCTAAATTATCAAACTAAGCTACGTTTCACACAATAGTACATTCATACACAGTCAGCTAATTTTTATTATATCTTTATCTTTTAGTTGCATAAAACACATGATTCATAAACTTTATTTTTTTTTTATTTACCCATACCCACTAGTTGAGATGTGATACTACAATAAGCATAGTGACAATAAACACACAGCAAGCAAAAATAATAATGTTAAGAGAGAAAACTTTATTACATTCAAAGAAAAAATATATATATTCATAAAGGGAGCTAACGCTGCCTCCAGCCGGTCTGACCAGAGTTCACCTTCCCCGGCCCACGTTCATCCCTGTGGAAAAAATAAATCTGAATTAGTAACAGCGGTTTATAGAGAACACGCTCATAATTCCACTATTTACACATTAAATCACTCAGTTACAGGTAACTCTAGTTATTCCCTCTAACAATTAAACTATTTACACATTAAATCACTGAATTACAGGTTATTCTACAGTGTTACACTATTTACACAGTAAATCACTTAGTTATACGTAACAGTGACTTAAAACAGTTAAAACTTTTTACACTGGACGGCCAGGGTGTCTTTGTTTCCTAGCGGGGGTTTCCTCAGCGCTGCAGCCGCGTTTGGTACTCTGTAAGTCGGCTAGATGCGTGTTAGCTTACCCGGTAAATTAGCGCGATAAGCTAACGGTAGCTTCCGCCGGTCAGGTCTTACATTAAATGAAGTACAGGCGAAAACAACGATGGAAAACAACTTAAAACAGTCTAAAATATGCTAGTTTGATAAACCCACGCAGCGGTGAGTGGAAATACAGGAGGGAATTACTCACATTTGTACAGAAACTCCCTCGCAGTGCCGGCTCCGTCCGCCATGTTTTTAAATCTGAGCGCTGGAACTCTGAGCTGGTGAAATGCATCATGGGATTGCCTTCGCCGTGAAGGATACATCTCACGCTGCCTTCAGAATCGGGGTAAAATAAGGCAGCTGCCCAGGTAGGCAGCACATGCCACCTTCCGAATGGGACAGTCCTTTTCTCGGGAGCGCGCCTATGCTGCCTGAAAATGCTGCCTAGTTGGGCAGCTCCCTTCAGATTGGACCGCAGCTTATATCTGATGGCAAAATTTGACTTCTTTTGTTTTGAAAATAACATTTATTTACATAAGAACCTTTTTATTAAAAGCAAAAGCACAATGTAAGTCTTGTAATAGTGATATAAGCTCTCTGAGTGTTGTTCTTGACATGACAACACATTAAGTTGATAACCATTATCTGATACTTCCTTGTTGTTGCTTAACAATGCTTCTGAAGATGAATGATCGTTTGTCTTTGTTTGTGAACAGTATAATTAAACGGGGTTCTGAAGTAGCTCCATTTATCATGCAGTTTCAGCTCTGCTTCTGAATGTCTGTGACATGTGTCCAGCCCCTAGGCCAAGTCGAGGTGATGTTATCATCCTCCATCCTGTCCAGGGACTCTGCAGGATGTTGATCGTCTGCCTCAGTGTCTGAACGGCACTCTGTTTTTTCCCACAATCCCCCTTTTCCACGTCCAGTTGCCCTCCCACTTAGGGTCTAGAGGTTTAGTTGGAGGTGACGCTATATCCGCCTAGCCTAGTCTGGCCTTACCCCCACTCCCGACCCCCTCCTGCACTCATTCTTTTCTCTCCTTGTCCCTGCAGGATGGGAGGGATCGAGCTGGGCTTTGTCACGTGTGGGTGACCGGCCTGGACAATAAGAACACTGTAGAGCTGTTTTTTTCCCTCCCCAGCAGAGTCGCCTATAGTTCTTTCTGCTGGATTGGAGGAGAGATTTGGGTGGGAAGGGGCCGGGACGATCCGTATCCCGTTTCTCCCGCAGCTCTGTGCGGCTCAATAGACCAGTGTCCGTGGTGAGAAAGCCTGGCTGTCTCGCCCCGGTGGATTGTTCGCTCGAGTTTCGGCTCACAATGACGATGACTGAGTGAATTTTCTCCTCTGCCAGGCAGAGCTGGGGCATGGCTAACTACAGGAGGTGTTACGATACGAATATGATTTTTTTTTTTTTTTTTCCTCTCAATTTCAGGTTTTGTGAGATGATATGCGGTGTGAATCGAATGCATTTACTTTTTATGCTATGCACATTTCCACACAATGCAAGCCTAGACTGTGCACGCACGCACGCACGCGCACACACGTCTCTTTTATTCAGAGAATGCTGCCAGGGCCTGAAGACGCTGGGATTTAACATGTCGAGATGTGCTGGTCACATGGTTTGCCTCCAAACACGGCTCTCATAGGAGTATTTATAGTCCGTGCTGGCTGGCTGGCTACTCCTTTGATTCACTGCATCCAAAAATATTCTCTGGCCTTCCCCTGCAGACAGCTTTTTCTCATCCCCACCAACTTCCCACTGTATACCAAATACAGAAGTGGGCAGTGAGGGGTGGAACATGATCTGGAAAGGGAGAATAAAAAGGAACTGTGGCATTATGCAAGTCTCCAAATCCCTGTAAAGCACAAGATAAAACTGTATATTTCTTCAGCTGTTGCTCTTTAGTATTGCACTGGATTTAGGTTTTATCCAATACAGTGAATAGGGCTTTGGTGACACTGTCAGTCACAATATATTTTTATATTATACAATGACTTTGTAGGTTTTGTGAAAATCCAGAGCTTTTAAGTTGTCTCTAACATGGCTTTTGTTGGCAAATTATTGCAGTGCAAATTTGATTCATGCGCTGGGATGAGTTGTTTTTTCCTGTGAGAAAATAAAATCCAAGTATTAAACTTTGTGTCTAACTTTTTAAATGTGATCACTCAAACCACACCAAGGGGTGGTCTGAGACCCATTCGAATCAAATGTGTCTTGGTTGTTTATACACTTGCTTTGTGTATGCATCTTGGCCTCATCTGGAAGTAATTGCGATACTTAAGATGCATGAAGTGACCAGGTGTCAATGGGTTTAAGAATCTGGTGTAATTAGCTATCATGCTAATCGCTAACATAACCCTAAAATCCCCCAACTGTGAACAATATGGGACTTTTGGTAATCAAAAAAATCTGTACAGCTCCAGTCATGACAATTTTGTAAGATAACACCAACTCTGGCTTTTAAAATAGCCACTGTCTAAAGGTGTGTAGTGTATTACTCAACCGAAGACAGAGCTCATGATCCTGAATATGCTGTTAAATGCATGGCATTTTCAATCATTCATTTTCATTAACAAAATGAAAGCCTGAATTAAAAAAAAAAAAAAAGAATGAGAATGTGGTTGAAGGTACAGACAGTATTCTACTTCTACAGTATAGCTTCTACAGCTTCTGGACTCCATCCATTCACACTGTAAAAGAGCTCTACAGATCAGCTTACGCCAACACAGAGGAGTGTCTGGCTCGGTGGGTGGTGGGTGTGTGCATGTGTGTGAGAGTGAGTGAGTGAGTGAGCATGGTAGAGAGAGAGAGAGAGAGGGGAAGTCTGTGAGAGTCTCCACAGCAGTGTCTGAATTGTTTTCTCCTCCGTCGCATCCCTGATGTCGCATGTCTGTCATGTTCATAGGTGATGGTTTTTCTCTTTCTTCCTCGTTCTCCTTTACTCTTCACTCCGTCACTCAGGCGAACATTCAGATTCAAAGGCATCGTCTAGCCTCAGGAATTTCTGGAATGAGCAATGAGACTGACAGTGTGGCCTAAAAAAAATACTTAGAATTTTTGGATTGAGATTGGCTTGAAGCTTTTTTTAGCCATCTTAAATTAAGTATTAATTTTACATATATACTTGATTCTTTTGATTCCAGACTTACATATCTTAAATTAGTGCATTTGTACTTGTTTGTTTACAATAAATAATACATTAAGCCTTGTTTACCTTTTAACCTTTTAATGCTTTTGCTCTAGGGTTAGAGTGGATTTTTACACTGGATGGCAATGAAGAATGAGGTTAGGTCAATTACATAATTAGCTTTTTGCCACCCACAGATTGTGAAACATGCAGCACATGCCTTACAGAGTGTGTACCAAGATGGGTGTGTTTTGTGCCTGAGAATTGTACACAACGTGACACACATTATTAATGTCCTTAACAGTTTTAGTGTCTGGATGTAGATTCATAATTATTAGTGCCTTCCTGGCAACTGTGGGACTTCCATTCTAGTGTCAAATTAGTTACTGAAAAATGTATTATAGGCATTTAATAATCGGTTACTTACCTAAACCTAATATGAATGTAGCCTCAGTGATTACTGTAGGATTTGCCTTTGGAAAGCTTCCAGGTGACGAATTGTATAAGGTATTTTTTACACAGCCTATTAAACCTTTTACAGGAAATCCATATGATGCATATTATTTATTTATTTATTTATTATTATTATTATTATTATTATTATTATTATTACATACGTACTTGTGTGGCAACTCCTTAAAAGTTAATCACAGGTTCTGCGTGTAAAATTCACCACCACACCTTCCGAAAGAATCTCCCTTCTTGCTTTATTGCATTGTTTTCACGTCAGCCTTAATCAGGCTAAAACAAAACACACGACACATGTATGACCCCATGTCCTGACACCGTATAAAAACCCATCTGTGTGCCACAAAGAGCCCTGCTTTGTAAACAAACTGTGGATCAGCATATCTCAGCCTGGCTCTTTGAGATAAGGCTGATAGATGGTGCGGAGGGGAGCTCTCCTTACACTTTAATTATGGCCTGCCCCGGAACAGGAGTGCCCCACTGAATAAAAGAGAAGAGGAAGGGAACAGGAGGAGGAGTGTTTGGAGGAGGACTGAAAGCAGAGAGGAAGGGGTTTGCAGTGATGGGGGAAAAGCGAGTGATTAGGAGAGGTTAAATCCAGGTTACAGCCTGAACTCCACCCGCCACTCGCTTTGAACCAGAGGGATGGACAAGAGCCCAGAGGAACAGCTGGATATACTCTTTTTCTTTCTTTCTCTCTTTCCCTCACAGCCCTGTCCTATCGCTCTGTTTGTGGTCTCTCTTCAGGTTTCAAGTTTAACATTTAACAGTATCATTATATCAGACTGTTTATAGACTTTATAGAGGAAGTGTTATTTGCGTTTTAAACCAGATCTTAAAAAGGACACTTTGCACATGCAGAACAGAACAAGCATTTAAAGTAAAAAAGGCACGTGTTCTGTTTAATGTGACTCAGGTTAAGACGTTTTCACAAGTGTTGTCCTGTCCTGTCTGCTTCATCAAAGTTACATAGTTCAGTAGCATGATGGAGATGATATTCTCCCATATACAAGTTATTTGTTAGTTCAATACTTATAAATGCTATACATATTTATACATTTATAAATGCCCTAAATTTCCTACGGGATAAATAAAGTATCTGTCTGTCTCTGTCTGAATGACAGGAAGACATGTCAGGGCTTGCTGATACGGTCTCTGATGATCAGATGGATTTGTTGGAGACTGTATGCCTCATCCCTTTTCAAAGGTGAAAATGAACTAGGGTGGTTTAACTAGGCTAAAAGAGCTGGTAGACTTATACTTAAATGACTAAGTGTGTGAATGTAATGTGTGAGTGCACACAGAGCATAAGACCTGCCCCCTAAGCCAATGTGAGACTTTCAAAAGTGGAAGGTGCATCAATAATGCAGTTTTAATTCTCTGTGTACAGTTTCAAGAGTTCTTTTTTTTTTTTAATATTTGTTAATATTTGCTAATATTTGCTTGAGAGGCTCCCAAATAACCCACATCTCTTGTAAGCCCAATCTCTTCATTTTCTTCTTTTTCATTTTCATATTATTTTGATTGACTCCATCTTTCCTGGCAGTTTGAAGTCTTTAACTCTTTCCCGAAAACCAAAGTGGAAAACCAGCAGTCGGATTTGGTCATTGGCCTCTCTGCGGCTTTACAGAGGATGTTTTTTTTCTTTCTTTCTTTTTTTCTTTTCATCCATGCATTTATGTCATCCTCCTGTGAGTCAGCAGAGGAGAGGTGACGCTATGCAGTTGGTAGAATGACTCTTTATTTTTGTGGAAATGAGATGAGTGATGTGGTTTTGGGTTTAAGCCTGTGTCCTTGTTTCCTTTCAGTGTGTTTTCGTTCGTGCTGAAGTGATGATGACTTGGGGATGAGACCCGTTTATGAGGGGAAGTCTGCCCTAATCATCTTGGGGAAGTGGAGGGGGGGGGGTGATTTGTCCGGCTGTGTGTGCGGTTGTACAGAGGTTTGGAGGGGGCCTGGTCCACTAATTGGACAGAAAAGATTGGCGAGACTTGAATAGGGAGTGTGTCATAGTGTGTGCGTGCGTGTGTGTGTGTATTTGACGGTCACATGCACCGTTTAACGATGGAGCCAGTGATGGAGGTCCAGCCCTGACCACCTGGAGAGAGCATTCCTTCTAATCATAGTCATTTAATAAAGCAGCTGAGGAAGGGAATTAAAGAGTCCCCCGCAAGGCAGGACTGTGTTTTAAGCTCCCACAGTGCGCTCACCCTGCAAACCTGGCGTCTGAGTGGGCCGGCCACTGGTCTGCAGCGAGGTGAGACATGAATCTGGGTGAATGTGTTTTACATTTTGACTTAGAAAAGCATGTGTGTGTGCTTAAAGATTTGGGGACTTCAGAGATTTGGGCTCTGGTTTGTTTTAAGGGGTCTATCTCTGATATTTGGACAATTTCTGTCCAAATGTTTGAGGACAGATTTTCTAGTGAATAAGGTCCACCAATCACTGATAGAGCTTATATAATCTCTGCCCAAAATCAAGTGTGGTTTAGAGGGCTATAAAACCCCCAGAATTGACCATTGAGCAGCAGATCTTTTGTAGTGCATCTCTGGTATGAATTAACTCTATCCAGAACATTTGGGATTTTGAGAGTTGGTGCATCAAAATTAAAGGAGAACTGCGGTGTAAAATTGACTTTTGGTTGACTTTTTGGTTGATAAAAAGTACTTTTCTTTGTTGAATAGCACACCTCTGCCCTCCCACAGCTTTCTGAGATCCAGTAATTCTGTACTTTTTACCCAGCACTCTGTACAACAGTCGTTTCGGGGCATAAAACGCCAATAAAAACTCTTTTTACACCGATATCAATACTCATAGTAGCTTCACACCACCTTGCTCGAATCCGGAGAGCCCTGTCATTTAAAACGAGGCATTACTAACTTAAAAAGTGCACAAGAAGCTTATTAAAAAACCCTGTTTACATCCCGTGCCGCTAGCTTTCAGCTCCGTGCGCCGTCATCATTGTACTGAAAGACCTGGTATTGACAGACAAATATACAGAGACTCCACATAGCATAGCAGCCAACGTGCTTCTTGTGCACGTTTTAAGTAATTTAGTTTTTTTAATGTCAGGGCTTTCTGGATTTTAGCAAGGAGGTGTGGAGCAACTTTAAGCCTGAATAATGATGTAAAAAGTTACTTATCTGGGCAAAATATGCCTCAATACAGCCGTTGTACAGAGTGCTGGGCAAAAAGCACAAAATTACTGTGTCTTAGAACGAAGCTGTAGGAGAGGGGAGGTGGGCTATTCAACAAAGGGAAGAAAACTTCTGGAAACACTGTACAAGGCACAGACAATCAGAGGAGACTGTAGTCAGGTATGAGACAAGGTCGAAGCGTACAGTCATCTGCGCTTTAGTTCTTTTCTCTGGCAGTTCGGGTCCCTGCCTTCAATAGCACAGCAACCTCAGGCAAAGGCAGGCGGAGTGGTGGACGAGCAGATGAAAGGAGGGGAAAAAGAAGCGCTTGATTTCCTTTTTTTGCGGTCCCCCTGCCTGCGCCGCTGTAATCCCGCAGGTGAGAAGTGTAGCAGGAAAGGAGTGTGTGAGTGGTGTTAACAGCATTAGGAATAATTTAGCTGATGATTGATGTCTGCATGTGCTCTGTGTTAAGCTGACTCCACACACACACAGTAACTGTTTTCATAGTAACTGGAGTGGCAGCGGCAGCAACAGCAGCAGAGCAGTGGTGAACACTTGTAGAGGTGTGTGTGTGTGTGTGTGTGTGTGTGTGTGTGTGTGTGTGCGCGTGTTGGGGGGGGGGGGGGGGCAGTGGTTATGAAAAAGATTGTCAGTTTGTCTGCTGGAGTTTAAGAAATGTTATGACTTGTGTTATTCTGGTTCTATCGCTCTCTTCTATCTGCCTTTTGCTGTCTTTTGCTTACTATTGTTGCTTTACTCATTCTAATATTTCTATTTCTCTCTTATTTCTTTCTCATTTTCTCTTTTTCTTTGTTAAGTCTCTGGATTTCTTACTCGCGTCTCTCATTCTTAACTTCTGTTTTAGACTCTTGTGTTTCTTCACTAAGTCTCGCTTGTTCTTAATTTCTTTCCATCTTTTTCATTCTTTTTTTCACTCTCTTGCTATGGCTTTTTCTTTCGGTCTGTTTTTCTCTTCGCACTTCTTTTCTATTTCAGTCGCTCATGTTCTCACTCTCTCTTGCTTCTTTTCTTTTTTTCTTTCATTCTCTTTCAATCTCTCTCTCATTTACATTTTAAGTCTCACTTGTTCTCTCTGTATCACTTTCTCCCTCATTCTCTTTTTAAGACACATTTACTTTCTTGTTTTCTCTCTTTCATTTTCTCAAATTCTATTTCAGTCTCTTGTTCCTGCACTAAGTCTCGCTTGTTTTTAATTTCTTTACGTCTTTTTCATTCTTTTTTCACTCTCTTGCTATGGCTTTTTCTTTCAGTCTCTTTTTCTTTTTACACTTTCTTCTTTTCTATTTCAGTCGCTCATGTTGTCACTCTTTCTTGCTCTTTTTCTCTTTTTCTTGCATTTTCATTCTCTTTTAATGTATATCTGTTTCTTCACTCTTACTTTCTGTCATTTTTTTCATTGACGTGTCGTTTTGTTTTTTTCACGGTCACTTTTTCTCATTCACCTTTTTAAGTCTCTTGTTTTCTTTTTGTCTTGCTTTCTCTCTCTGTTTCTCGTTCTGTCATTCTTCCTTTCATTCTTTCTTTTTGTCAATCTTGTGCCCTTTGACTCTTGTTCTTTTTCAGTCTCACACTCATTCACACACACAGTCTGGTGCCTCAGTTCTTGAGTCTGACCGTGTACAGGCAGTTGTGTACATACGCTAAAGGCCGGAGCGCTGATAAGAATGTGTGTGTGTGTGTGTGTGTGTGTGTGTGTGTGTGTGTGTGTGTGTGTTTCTAATGCACTGGGTCAAGTGTAAGCTCTCTCACAGGACTCCCTCCATTAGCCACTGAGTGCAGGGTGACTTAGACAAGCTGTAGCTTTTAGAGAGAGAGCGAGTGAAAGAGAGGGAGAGAAAGAGAGCACGCGAGTGAGTGAGTGAGTGAACAGTCATCTCTGTGTGAGTGTGACTCTCGAGTTGTACAGAACAGGCTGCTGAACGCAGTTCTGACAGCTGGATTCAGGTCAGGCTCACGCTGCCACATTGGAAAGCCCTAATGGACTGCTGTGAGCTTGTTTTATTTATTTATTATTTTTCTTCCCTCCTCTATCATGCATGACTTTCAGCCATGGCATATAGGTAGTGTGTTAGAGTTCAGTGGTTAGTTCAGAGTGGTAAATGTTAAGAGTGTATGAGTTTCAATATGTTGAAAAAAGAAAAATAATGCGACCTGTGTCGACACTCATTCACTGTGTTTAATGGAATTTACAAAACTACACATCTGCTTACATCTGTAAATGTAGAGTGGGGAGGCTCGAGTAGGGCTGCATGATTTATCGTTTAAGCATTGTCATCGCGATGTGTGCATGGGAAATGCTCACATTGCAGGACTTGAGATGTTGCCTAAGGCAATTAAATCAAACATGTCATGTTGCAATGTTTAGTGCTCTGCACTGACTCAGCCCTTGATCGGTCTGGACACGAGACAGCTCATGGCTGGTGACTTCACAGGTCCTGCATTGTTTAAATATTGTGCAGCCCTAGGCTGGAGTTTTTCTTAAGAAATTTTAGGGATGCACAGAATATTTGGCAGAAATTTTGCAGTTTTTCTGAGTTTAGCAAAATAAATGAAAAGACAAAGTAATTCATTCCAAACAATGTAGTGTGGCACCCACTTTCCCCTTCACCAGCTGTGTTTTGTGTTGGAAAGAAGCCAAAAAGCGGACTAACAGTTTGTAAACGGCAGGTTTAAGTTCATTTTTCCGCTCTACTCAAACTAAATAAAGCGTTCAGCATGACTTATCATTCTTGGTGTCTTTTTGCTATAGTAATGTTAGCTGAGCTTTCTCTATTATTATTTCTCTACTCTTGCTTGATATTTAGCGGCTTCTTTAAAACTGCTGTGTAACTTGTGTGGTCGTGATTGATGAAGGGAAGTCTGGCACCTTCAACAGTTGTTTGGATTTGGCTGGATTAAATGGTGTGTTATATTCAGCTGCAGAAATTGCCTGTCTGTGTGTGTCTGTGTCCGCGCTGGTCTGCATAATGTAATGTCAGTAGGAGAGCGACAGTCTCTGGAGTGCGAGCTCCTCCACTCATCTTCCCTCAGGAGGGCGGACCTTCCGGAAGCGCTGCTTGTATGGGTGTGCTTTTGTCTTCAGGCTCCCGAGCCGCATTTTTGCTCTCTGGCCGCACATCAAGAACCTATCACAGCCTGTCTGCTCATTGACTCGCCTGCAGGACACACACACACACACACACACACACACACACACACACACACACACACACACACACACACACACACACACACACACAGCAGTCTTGTACCCGGCTGTGTGACAGTAGCCCAGGAGACAGTGCTGCACAGGAATGAGAATGAATAATCAGTGCACACGTTCCAAACAGCAGCAGGAGAACTGATGATGAGGTTTCCCTTTCATGCTAATAAGAACGTGACTGCACATTTTTTAATGGAGTGTGTGTCTCTGCGGGCTTCTCAGGGTGGGTAGCAGGCATTGATTCTGTGAGTGTGTTTGGTGTGCATGTGTTCTGCTACATGATTTTTTATTTTTTGGACCTGATTGTCAGTCTGTACGAGTCTGGTGCTAGACAGTAGGTTTCAGAGGGGTCACAGTGTACCAAACATGCTTTATTTTTTCAATTATTTAGTGACCTAACCGTGGATGTAACCTAATGGTGTGTACAGGTTCCATAAAGAACCAATGAAAAGCAAGAGCATGAAGAATGAAGTAGCTAGAGGCGGCATTGCAAACATACGAATTGTTATTGCAAAAACATGCCCCATCAACCAAGACTGCTATGCAGAGATCTATTTTTATTCAAGTCTGGGTCTCTAGTTCTATATACAAGTGCTCTATCAAAAAAGTGACTTAAGTAGAAGTTGAAGAGTTTTTTAAGCTCTTCACCTAAATGAAAGTATTAAAGTATTTATCTTATTTTGTACTTAAGTGTTGCTTATAACTTAATTTGTTTTAACATGTAGTGCTTAAGTACTAGGGCTGCACTTTTTTTCACCGATATATATCACAATATTAAGTAATGCAGTGCCTCTGATGTCATCAGCTCTGCCCCCACTGTGTGCTGTCTTGCGTCCGGACTAAACAAGACCCGAGTCTGAACCAAGCACTCAAAACCCGAGGAAAACGGCAAACAACAGTAAACGGCCCTTTAATCAGGCATTTAAATGGCTTTTTAAAAGTGGAAATATCTGTGCAAAACTGTGCTGAACCAAGGCACACAGCTTTCCACACGTGCGTTTACAAGCACGTGCCCGGCCATGTGAATGAAGGCATGCGGTTACCTCGTGTTTACTCCTTCATTGCTATAAATCTCTGCTGCTATGGGACACTTTCCTTGAACTTTGTCACAGCTAAATAAAAACATATGTTGTTACACACCTGATCTTGCTCCTTGGGGGACTTCCTGGAGGAAGTGGGGGCCCAATTCCTTTCTTTTTTTTTTTATTGTAGCCGAAGGGCCTGCAGCTAACTAAAGGAGTCTTATCCGTCTAAGGACCTGTTAGTGTTAAGGTTGAATGGAAGAAGTGGTTGTATGGGGGAGAAGCTTGTGCATGTCCTGCATGAGGCTAGATTGATTTATCAAGATACAAATGGTGAGAAAATTATTAACAAAATAAATAAATGTGAGTAAAACATTAGAAATTGAACAATAAATAACTGACAAAACCTGGTCTGTAAGTGGTTATAAAGGTCTGTTTTGATGGATTACCCATGCCGACATTACACCAAACGATTTTTTAAAGTGAGAGTCGGGTTGCGGTCGTGTTCGCTCGATGGTTCAGTGTAAGGTGGTTAGGATTGAAGGTTTAAGCCAGTCTCATCCTGGTGTTCAATATTCTTATTTAATAGTTTTGAGTCTTGCCTCACGCAAATAGTGATTATTAACAATGTCAACAACCAATAGGAGAGCTAGGGGAATCCGCAAGGCAAGCGCGGGAACGTTTTAGGAATTGGACAGTTAAAAGTATGTGGCTTTTAAATGTAAGAGGGTGTCAAATTTAGTCTATTAAAAGTCTTCTCACAGTCTTTTTGAAGTCGTCTGGTTAGCGTCTGGCTCTCTGCTAAACTGGCTTGATGAAGCAGTAAGAGATGGTTTCATCCAGAGGAGAGCTCTCTATATCGAGTAGCTCACTGAAACAAGCAAATCCAGACTGGTCAGGGTTAAAATGTAGCTTTATGTGATGTGTATGCACACACAAACACACACACACACTCACTCACTTACTCACGCACACCTGCAGTGCTTTGGTGTTTTTATAAGGCCTGTCATCAGTTAGGAAACACGGCAGCGGCTGCTGCAGGGACAGGATGTTTTGGTGACCCCACAGGAAATGGAAGCCCTCGTGTAATTAAGGGGAACCTAGTGATTACCTTGTTGTTGTGGGTTGTATGTGTGTGTGTGCTCATACGGGCCTTCCTTATTCACCTCAATGCACAGTGTCAACACACCGTGGCTGTTAGATCTGCACAGTGTTGTGATATCAGTGTTGCACACAAAAACATAAAAACAACATATAAATAAATCAATCCTAATGAAGTCCTTGACTGTTCTATTTAGAGATCCACTGATAAGGGAATTGTGGGATAATATCCGATAATTTACAAAGATGTATCTGCTTTTTCCAGTACAATAACATTGTCAAAATGTATATTGCTTTTTTTGCTGCATACAAAGAAAAAAAATCATAATTCCTATTTTATAGTTCTCATTTTACATGACTATATCTAGCAGATTCACAGTTATATATACACTTAATACCAATTTATTACACTAATTATTGATACACAGAATACTTGGAATATTAGGATATGATGGGGGCAATATACATCTCTGGAAAAAAATAAGACCACTTTTGTTTCTTTAGCAGATTTCCTTGAAATGTAAAGTGCATTACAAATAAAATATATTAAAATGTATTATTAGTAATTAGTTTTTGAATCAGTTTCTCTGATTTTGCTATTTATATGTATATGTTTGAGTAAAATGATAATTGTTTTATTCTATGAACTACAGACAACGTTCTCCCAAATTCCAAATAAAAATGAAAAATTACTGAAATAACAAAGTTGCAGAGCTTTCAGGCATCAAATAATGCAAATTAAATAAGTTCATATTCATAAAGTTTTAAGAGTTCAAAAATCAACATATGGTGGAATAACCCTGGTTTTAATCAGTTTTTATGCCTCTTGGCATGTTCTCCTCCACCAGTCTTACACACTGCTTTTGGATAACTTTATGCCTGCCCTCCTGGTGCAAAAATTTAACATTGTAATTCATATTACGTGTAGTGCTCACCATGTCTGGAGTGTAATAACATGGATGAAACTATATCTTTTCACTTGCTTTCAGCCCAGAAGTGAAGTGTTCCGTGTAATAGCTGCTTATTAGCTACAATTAAAGTATAAATACAGACTCATTACTCATTTGTTACTGGGCTAATTGGCTTGCAAATGTTTGCAGTGGAAAACTGGGCTGGGCTGAAGAGAGAAAGTGGGCGTGATGTCAGATAGCAGCGCGACCGTTAGCCTGGTGGTAGATAAAGTGGAAGCGACAGAATGAAGTGTGTTCTGAAGCATGATATTGAAACGTAAAGTGAACCCTTCCATGAAACCATTACTGCAGACATGCAATTTAGTGCTCAGCGTACATATTGGGTCAATTTGTGAAATCTTATCCTTTGCCTAACCCTTCCTGAATTTAGATATTTATTTTATATTCCTCTCCTTCAATCTTTGTCTTGTTTGCTTGTTTCTTTTATATTGAGAGTGGCAGTTTAACAGAGATCTTTGGTTAAATCTTTTAATATGTATTGGGGAAAAAAAGCTTTTTTACTTTATTCTTTAAAGCAACATCAAAGCTATTAGATTGAGGTAAAATTGCTATGAAAGTTATTTTCATGGAATATTCTGGACTTTACTGTGGAACTTACTGAACAAAACTGTGGACATCTTTGCAACTAGTCATATTTGTTTTAAATATTTCTTAATATTTATGGCCCTATGGTTTCCCTTATATGGAGGACTTGTAGATGAATAAGAAGGATTCTGATTGGCTGTCCTGCATTGGGCCTCATCTGTGCTGAGAAAGTACAATGTGAGTGGGTGGGGTCTAAACTGCTAAGATGAGCATATTTGTAACTGAATGTAAACAATTTGCTTTGTGCCCTCAAAACACAGTTATTAAGCTATAATAAAAAAGGTCTCACTTTAATATTTTGTTGGACCGCCTTTAGCTTTGATTGTGTCACGTGTTTACTGTGGCATTGTTTCGATATGCTTCTGTAATGTCACAAGATTTATTTAAATCCAGTGTTGCATTAATTTTTCACCAAGATCTTGCAGCAGCATTGATGATGATGGTAGAGTCTGACCACTGCACAAAACCTTCTCCAGTACATTCCAAAGATTCTCAATAAGGTTAAGGTCTGGACTCTGTGGTGAACTCTCTCAATCCATGTGTGAAAATGATGATCTCATGCTCTCTGAACCCTGAACTCTTTCACGATTCCAGCCCCATGAATCCTGGCAGTATCATCTTGGATTAAACCCGTGCCATCAGGGAAGAAAAAAAAAATCAGATCATTTGCAACTTTTTTGGACCAGGCAGTGTATTATATTTGTGTGGAACTTATGTAAATATTTGTGAGCAAATCGGTGTGAGTAAAAATGTTCTTTTGCAAAGCTTTCTCTCTCTCATTTGTATATGTATGTAATGGACCCTGAATTGCAGTTAGTGAGGGCAGAAATCGGCCCTTAAAACCTGATTTCCCGCCCTGCCTCCGGCTTGTGCTGAATTGAGCTGATTGCATTGAGAAACACTTGACAGAACGTGTGTCTGCACCTTAAGCAGCTGACATTAGTGCTGGCTTTTCTGCTGTTTTCTCAGGGATCAGTGGGGACCTGTGGAATAATCAATGCTGGATTATCTGATGGCACCTCCTGGGCTTCAGGGAGGTGGTCTAATCCGGCCCACTTATTATTACCATTGATTAGACAATGCGTGAGCGTGTGTGTGTACTTCTGTGTGTGTGTACTTCTGTGTGTGTGTACTTCTGTGTGTGTGTACTTCTGTGTGTGTGTACTTCTGTGTGTGTGTTTTAGTTTGAACTTGTCGGACTGCAGGTGGCTGGCTGGCTGGCTGGTTGGAGTGTGGGTAATTAGTGATGCCGCTGGTTGGGGATCTCCTTCAGTGCTGCTGCTGCTACTTTTTAAACACCTTTGATTAGCCTGATCAGAGTGGACGTGTTCTGCTTCTTTACTAATGTCAGAACATTTTACAGACCAAAAAGCATGGGCTAGCAGTGTGTAAACTGGTCATTAAAGGGACTATTTTGGAGCACCCACACCTATAGTTACAAGTATAAACTGTGAGATGTTATCTTGTGAGCGTGGATAAATACTGGTCAGTGTGCTCACGGCAAGGTGAAATAAATTGTATGAGTTTAAGCCAGGCCTGATTGTGGATAACAGATGGATGGTTTTTCAAAAGTTAATATTTTTATTTATCGTTTTTATATAAATGCTGAATGTTACTTAAAGTAATTGCAGAGTGCTCTCACAGCATGTCTTGTTTTAAAATAAAGAATCGTAAAAAACACTCTCCATCTCGCTCTCTCTCTCTCTCTCTCTCTCTCTCTCTGTCTATCTCTGCATCTCTGCCTCTCTTCCTCTCCTCCACCCACTCCTTAATGCACTATTGACTTATTTCAAGGCCATCTCTCTCTGTCTCCCTCCCCCTTCCTTCTTCCTGAGTTATTCCCACCCTGCTGTAAACTATTGTTTAAAGCAGTATTCTCTTTCTCTTGTGTTCTCTCTCTCCCTCTCCCTCTCGCTCTCTCCTGTTTTCTTTCTCGCTCTTTTTTCCTCTCATGCTTTTATTTTACACCTCTCTGTCACTCTTATTTGCCCTGTCTTTCATCCCATCACTCCTGTGTTGAATTTAATAGGAGTTTTTTTTAATTATTATTATTCTGTTGGCCTTCAGTAATACACACTTTTTTACAGAGCCTTGTTACAGACATATTAGCAGCTTTGCTACTGTTGAGTTTAGAAGGTAGATTACATTTATTTATACTGAACTATGGATTCAATCTCATATCCAAGCTGCAGTGGTGTTGATTTCCTTCAATAAAGCGCTTTTTTGTGTTTGATGCTTAAGCGCTCCCTAAAACTTTTACTCGGCAAGTTTTCCACAGTTTATTTATTTATTGACATTAATTTTGGTTTTCCTCCCTTTGAAAAATACATAGAAGCACCATAATTTTTCTTTATTAGTCATGATTAATCACAAACTTTTATTGAATGACTCCTTTTTGTTTAATGATGTTTATTACTCACAAGCCCTTATACTTATGTTTGAATGGTTGCTTTGATTACTTCTTTATAAGAGCGAGAGGGAGACAAATGAGTAAATACATGAATAAATGAAAAAAACAAAAAAACAATTGAGCAATTAAGGTTTTGCTGTGAGACTGAGACTGAGGATGGGCTGACCTGTAAGAGGCTGTTGAGATGTTGGTGTGTATATGGATGGACAGAACAGCCTGTAGGAGAGCAAGAAACAGAGAGAGTTTATTGCTGGAGGAAAGCAAGCAAGCAAGCGAGTGAGTGCTTTGAGCACGTCTGAGGGAGTCATTCTCTTGGCGCCAGGTCACCCCCTCCATCCCCCCCCCAGTGTAGCTAGCATTTGTGTGTCTGGGCTGTAGCGTTGTGTCTGAGCAGTGTCTCGGGCAGCGCTGCTGGAGGAGAGCATGTCACACAGGTGTAAAAATAAATACAGCACAGATAAATTTGTAAAACATGACGTCGGCAGAGAGCACAGACTCCCAACACCACAGAGCTGTCTTGCTCTTGCTTGTGTGTGCTCTTGCATGTGCTCTCACTTGCTCTCGGTCTTTAGCCCTATCTGGACAGGATTAGTTTCTCAGGGGGCTTCAATGAAAAATGTTACACACTTCTACTCAGTGATAAAACTTTTGCACCCAGACTGCAATTGAAAAAACAGGAGGACCAGTGAGTTTTTTTTGGCTTTCTCTGTCACGTGATATCACGTTCAGTAGCTCCTCCATTTCCACTCCCTGTTGTGTTTACGTGGATCTCTGTGGAAAAGCCAGCCCAAAGTGTAATTACGATGCGTGGCAGTGGACAAATAGCTATTTTATTTTTATAAATGCGAGGTGACGAAACTCAGAGATGTGCGTCCGGACGGGACTAAAATTACCGGAGGACCAGGGAGTTCGGCAAAAAAAAAAAAAAAACAGATAATTCAGCCTGTAATTTTCTCAGAGGATTCTGGGAAAAACACATGCATGGTTGTTGACACAAAATCACAGAGGACCCCCACAAAAGAGAAAATGAATAATCCCATCCGGATAGAGCTATATGTCTTTCGTTTGCTCCCTCTCTCTGTCTCCCTGTTTTTAGTATGTCTGTGTCTCTCTTTTCTCACTTTCTCTCTTTTTTTCTTCTCTGTCTCTCATGCTCTCTGTGTCTCTCTCGCGCTCTCTGAGTTATGTGTGCTTTCTCCTGTACTCTGCAAACTCATTAGACCTTGTCTCCTGGCCTGGCTGAATGGATGGCTGTTGTTCTAACTCCCCCAAGCCCCCCACACACACACGCACACGCAGCCTCCTGCAGAACAGCTCTGTGTGTCAAGCTTCTGCCAGCCACTGGCCACTTTATTGGCCTTCTTAATTGTGGACAGGAAATCAGGGAGTGCAGTGCCTCCTTGTGTGTCCTGTGTGACCCCCACAGGGCTGTGACTGGAGCACAGAGCACAGTGTATTGTTGGAAGAGAAGGGCAATGCCTTGCTGTTCAGTACAAGAACCACACAGTGTATCGTTGGTCAGTTTTCATCATGAAACTGTGCTTAGTTCTGCCGATACCTGTGAAGGCCTCAACAAAGAAATCAGCCTTCCAACATCTCCAATAACTGTGCTGCAATCCTCCTGACCAGTCACAGCTCAGAGATGCCTGTTCTGTTCTTTATTAGAAAGGCAAATTGGCTGGCTTATCATATTGGATGAGTTATCCTATATTTATTGATCCCCTTCCTTCTCTAATGATCTGCTTATGAAGATGGCCTGGCTAAGGAAGTTAACGGCCGGGTTTACCAGAACTGTTTGAGTGGCTCTCGCGAATGCAGCGCAGAGAAAACAAGGCCAATGTTAACCATATGTCTCTGTGGTCAGGCTGTTACACGAGGCTTAATGTCTTTCGATTCCTGTATTTATTTTTTCCCCTCGCAAATAAACAAAAGTTCTTTTTACCCGAGAGCAGCGTTTCTAACTGTAAATGTCTGTGTAATGGAACTTGACAATTTACCAGCGTGGAGCTGCTTTGCCATTCATAGGGAAATTGAACCCAGCACTCGAATCGATTCTGCATGTTCAGACATCTTTACCGCGTTTGTTTTCCAAGTGTCTATTTATAGCCGGCTGAAGTCGCCATGATTGTGAGTGGCGTGCAGTAGTTTTTTTCACCCCCCATCGTTTCTGCATAGCTCCTTTTTTTTTTTTTTTTTTTTTTTTTTTTTTTCCTCCCCTTCAAGTGAAAAAATCTGAGCCCTGCAGAAGCGCTGGAAGCGCACGTTGGGCAAATACAAGGAAATGATTGTGAGGCCGGTTACCGAAAAACAGTTTAAATTAAACGACAAGTTTTACGAAGCTCCATAAATCACGTAATGTGCATAAGAGTCATCGTGAGGGAGCATAAAAACGCCAGAATAGGTTTAAACGCCTTGTAGGGCTGAGTTAAAGAGCAGCGTCTGATGGGCCTCAGACCTGGACAGGAAAAGGCCGTAAATGTCCCTGGCATATACGCTCATTATTAGCACCTAGACTGAGGGAATTGTTGCCTTAAAGTTTAAATGGCTGCGTTTTGCTGCCGAGCGTGTGTGTGTGTGTGTGTGTGTGTGTGTGTGTGCGTGTGTGTTTGTGCTGCTGGCTAGCAGTGTAATGGGCCCATTAGCTGCTCCGCAGCCCTGGCAGGGACGAGAGTGAGAGTGAGGGAGCATTGACAGTGGTGTGTAAAACAGGCTGAAGGCTAAAGGCACTAAATGAAGGAGCGGAATCTCACAGTGATGGCGGAGTAATGAAACGCTAACAAGGAGCAGCTCAAGATATGAGGTGTGTGCATTTGTGTGTGTGTGTGTGTGTGTGTGTGTAAGAGTCTTAAGCACCTTTTATCTGGGCAGTAAGTGTTTATTTGCTAAGAAAATAAACCCTAATATTGGAGTAAGTAAAAGACATTAGGTCAAAAATGTGATTTTATTTTAGTCTTTTATTCGTTCTTATCCTTCTTTACTGTAGGGGTGGTGATTCATTTTATCATGACATGTTATGCTTATGAGTAGTATTATAGATATCATATCTCTGGGTGAGCAGACTGCACTCTCTTTCTGCTTATCATTTATATTGTGGTGCTGGTCAGCACAGGCATCTGTTGGCTGATGCATCAGAGCATGTTTTACCTGTCTGTTGGTGAATTCTGGAGCTACACTTATAGAAGGAGGAATAATTTTAGTGTTGGAAATATCACAAGTGGTAAAAGTCATAATGAGAGGCTATTTTAATTAAGTGGGGGGAAAATGTAAGGCATGCAATAAGTACTGTTTAAAGGAGCCCTCGCTCTTCAGATCACTCAGTCCGTCACTTGTTGAGTGCTGCGGTATCTTGCAGTGCCCTGTTGGCATAAAAGGAGGTCACTTTTTGTGGTTCTCTGCCAACAAAAAAAGGCACAGATCCTTCAAACGCATCCAGTACAGCTGCTAAACATCAATGTGCAACATATATACAGTTGTGGTTGGATGTTTACATACACTCATCATGGGCAGGAATGTTACAGCAATATTGGTCTTTCAGTCATTTCTTTGAACTGTTCTTTGTCTGCGGGCTGAATGAGTGAGTGTACAGCATACATTTCAAATAGAACTAAAACAAGAATGCAGAGCATACGTTTTCCAGGTTTTCAGAAATCAACAAAAGATCAAAAATATACATACAACACATCTTATATTTGGTTTTAATGGCCCTTTTTGTATTTGGTAGGTGGAAAGTTTTTAACACTTAACATTTAAACAGTAAATATATGGCAGAGTAGGTAGAGGTTAAGTAACTGTTTTTGCAATAGTTCCAACTTTTTAAACATTATAGTCAAAGGATGTTTAACTCACTTGACTGTTGACAGCAACATTAGTATTCCAGCATCTTCCAGTTCATTAAAAGGTCTGTGCATTTATGGTTCTCGGGTTGGGTTGTTGATCATATGAACCAGACAGATTTCTTTTAGCTGGAGGTGACATTTTGACTATTTTTTAAACTATAGATTTTAACTAAAGGAATCTTCAGGTTTGCAGTTGTTTATAAATGGTTTCAAAATACCTTTTCTTAAATCTACTTGGACTTTCCCATTATGCTGTATGGTGTTAATACAATGAGTGCTGTGACACAAGCTCTTTTGTTGTATGCCTTTCGATTCCACCAGCCGTAGTCAATCATGATCACTAACAGGAAGTTAAGATGCTTTAAAATTGACTTAATAGACTTTAGATTTTATGTAGACACGCGCACACACACACACACATTCACATGTTATACACACACTTGTATCAGCATGCTGATGCCTGCCTGCCTGCCTGCGCTCCCCTTGTTGCACTGCTGAGTTGAATTTGCTGCCCTATTTATTTCAGAAGTGGACTGAGGCTTGGAGGAGGAGAGAAGCTGCAGGGGCTGCATAATCTGGAACAGCTCTCTCTCTCTCTTTCTCTCTCTCTCTCTCTCCCTCTCTCTCTCTCTCTCTCTGTCTCTCTCTCTCTATCACACATGTACACACACACACACACCAGCAGTAACAGCAGGGGTCTGATTTTACCCAACACACAACTCCTCCTCTTCTCCCTGTGTGATTCCCCCAGACAGGTGGTGGGCTGGTGTTCAAAACTGAGATTCAGTAACACTGCAAACTCATGCAGCTTCTGCAGCTAACAAACATACATACACAAACACACGTCGTTACTGGGATGGTCAATCAAAGACATCCAGCAAATTCTTTTCTAAATGAAACAGAACAGTCACTAATTAATGTTATCATGTGAATGGAGTAATGCCAGTTGGTACTTAATGATAACATATTTATTCATTCAGTCATGTTGCCTGGCTTGTGTTGACATTTCAGAAATGCTGCACTCTTTATAAGCAGTAGGTCAGTCAGAGCAGCTAATGTGGCTACTGTGAGTGATGGTGACTCGATTTAGCAGTATGTAAAACTAAGAATGCTCTGACGTTAACATCTTTGGTACTAACTGAAATTTATGCGGAAACCAAACACCAGATTCAGAAAACATTTTTGTCTTGTTTTTCAAATAAAAAGCTAATTACGAAACAAATACTAAAATTAAAAAATATTTATTAAACTCTTAGCTTTTCAATATCCCAGCAGACATAACAACAAATCACAATATGACTTTAAACAAATTTAGGAAAAACAGAATAAAAAATGCCCCCAGTAAAAGTAGCAATATCAGTATGACTACAATAAACAATAATTAATAAAAATAATAATAAAATGCTTCTCTGGGGAGTTGTTTTTTTTTTTTTTTCCTTCCCTGGCCGTGTCCCAATTCACTAGCTGGGACAGCGGTAGTGTCATGGACCGCGACCCTGATGACACGGGTTCAATCCCATATAAAAAAACAGTGTGTTTTTATTTATTTATTTTTTCCTTTCTTTTTGGGTTTACTTGCTTTGAGATCAACTGTTCTGAAATTGGGTTCAACAACCCTCTGGGCTGGAGTGCTAGTAGTTTGTAGCACTCCACTCTATTACACTTCATTTTATAAAACAGATTTTTTTATGGCCTGCCCTGTAATGGCTTGGAAAATGGCCCGCGGCTTAACTTAATTGCCGACCCCTGCTTTAAAATCATTGTGTCATTAAAAATGGCGAAATTGCAAAATGCAAAAATTGCCATTTATTACAATATTTCCCTATTTTCTGACAAATATTTTTTGATTTGCCAAATATATGAGGCATACATATTTAACAAAGAATCCCATGTTAAATGGGGGCTTACTTACAGTTGTATTTGGTTTTGCTGATCAAGCTAATTTTGAGGGACATGGAATGTAGCTGACGTGTGTCTGCAGGGTGAGTACTGTGTTGATTCACTCTGTGAGTCTGTGTACTCTTGTTGTAGTTTATAAGGAGGTGTAGTTGGCTGTAACTGGGCCTTATGTAACTGCAGTTGAACAGAAGAATTGCTGGCAATAAAATGTGAAGAGCCATAAATGTGCATTATGCAAATCCAGGCATTTTAATTGGCCGCTGATAGCTATTAGTCATAGTATCATACAGTATTTGCAAGAACTGTTCTTTTAATTATAATAATTGGAATGTGGCCTACAAGTATGTACAGTATGTGTGTGAGGTGAGTGTGTAGTAAGTGATTACTGTGTATGGAATGTGCCTGTTCACTTGGTTAGACTGATACTGAACTGTAGTAGTTCATGATGGGTCTAGTTTAGCTGGTTATTATGTAACCCAGCTTAAACAGGAGTGTATGTGTGCAATGTCAGTGATTTGCTCTGCTCATCACGGGGGTCCAATGCTCTGTACAGAGAAACTGATGTGTTCCAGCTTTGAAAAATAAAATAAAAAAAATGCTTTGGGGTGTCTTTAAACACGCTCAGTGAGTTTCAGCTAAATGATGTTGTTGTAAAGTTCAGAACTAGTTATAAAAATATCTCTAAGATAGAAGCACATGTTGGGAAGGCTCTCATGCTGATTTTCTTGATTTTGTAGCTAAACAGGTTCTGGAAGTGTTCGACTGAAGGAAAGCCTTCCATACGTTTTTTTTTTATGATTTTAATGAACTGTGTGAAATATGTGACTCAGAGGGATGGAAAATGTTGTTAGGTGAAATTACTGGTTAATTAGTAACTGGAAAGGCTAATGTTATGCAATGCTGATTTGCAGCAATGAGATTTGTATTCTCAGAACTGTTCAGTTTTGGTGGCACATGCATGGTATTGTGTTTTTGTATATACTCAGCTGGTTTTCACTGTTTAAAATTAAGGTTCTTTAGATTCTTAGTTTAATACCATAGAAGAACTACACTAGTTCCGTAGGGACATGTTTTTATATGTGAACATGAAACTTTTTAAGCAGCCAACAAAGAATTGGTGTAGAAGACTGCTGATTTTGTTGATTATACAGAATATTTTTTGCATAGTGTAATTTCACACATATCTTTCACAGATCCAATATATGATGAGTATAGAGTGAAAAGGGACTTGTAAAAATGACTTCTGAAAAATATGTACTGAATAGTGCATATAGCTCTTGTGACTTTGGGCAAAGTCTAGCGCATGCCTCCTCCGATACATGTGAAGTCAGCCACCGCCTCTTTTTGAACTGACGTCGAGTAGCATCACATTTTGTGTAAACTAATGTGAAGTAATGCCCTAAAGGTTTATGAATAATAAATAAACATGAATCATATCTGTATAGAAGGATTCACACACTAGCTGTGGTGCGCACCATTTGAAAATGAGTGAAATACACCTACATGTTGGGTATTTTCATTTGTACGTAAAAAACAAAACATCCCAGTTAGGACAATTGAACCCAAACTCCAACCCCCACCTTTGATATGTGCTGATGTGGAGGTTTTATTTAGAGGACACAAACGGTCCCGTTATGCAAAAGCTACCAGATTTTGGATGTGGTTCTAACCCTAAAAGAAAGTGTGTTTAAGTATGGTGTGTTGTGTGGATGGAGCACAGCCGCTCTTTGGTTGGACGTTCTCTTTCCTGCTGCTCGAAACCACCGGAGCCGCTCAGCTGCTCAAACACACATCGGGGCACTTCTGAAGCTCTCATCTGCTGGGCTTAATGTGAGTTCTGGCCTCGACACACAGCCACTCTCACACCACCACCTCCGGGTCGCTGCCTGCAGACAGCTGTGCGTCGCTGTGTGTGTTCTGGAGTTCTGGAGGAGGCTGAACAGTATCGTGTTACAGAGCGGATTGCTTTTGTGGCCACATAGTGGTCTGTGTTTGTGAAGGTGGTTGGAAACTCTGTGTTTGGTCAGTGGATACTGAGCGGTCAGTTGAATACTTGCTCTTGTACGTTCTTTTTTTTTTCTCTCTGTGGAGAGAGATAGCAGCATGTCATTTGATTATGAATGCCCACATGCCCATTAAACACAGGCCAATGTGCTCCTGGCAAGGTGATATAAAAGTCGTCAGACTTTGATCGAGGTCTGATGCATAGTATCAGATGGCTTGGGATGGATTTTTTTTTTATTTTCATTCCTTTCTCGATCCAAAGTGTTACATGTATACTTAAAATACATCATTAAAACGTCATAAAAACAGTAAATCATCATGACCTGCAGTGTGAATTGGCTTAAGATGTCCATGTGAACAGACAAGCAATTTTCTTTATATTAAATGTAGATGAAGGCGGGCTTCGAGTGGTTCAGAGGGCTAAGCGCTGCCACTATGATCAGGAGATCGCCGGTTCGAATCCTGTTCATGCAGCTTGCCATCGTCTACCGGAGCCCTGAGAAAGCACAATTGGCCTGTCTCTCTCTGAATGGGTGGATGGTGCTCTCTCCCCTCATCACTCTAAAGGGTGATGTTGATCAGCACGAGGCGTCTGTGAGCTGGTGTATCGGAACCGAGTCGCTGCACTTTCCTCCGAGCGCACTGCATCAGCAGCAGTTTGAAAAGAGGCGGTGGCTGACTTCACATGTATTGGAGGAGACATGTGCTAGTCTTTACCCTCCTGGTGTTGGGGCATCACTAGTGATTTAGGGAGTCCTAATGAGTGGGTTGGGTAATTGACCTTGTAAATTGAGGAGAAAATGGAAAAAAAAAATGTAGATGAGGCAAAAACTCATATCCTGCAAGTCATATCATTGGAGCACCAGTTATTGTCCCATAACTTATTGCATGTCATTGTATATAAAGTAATGTGTAACATATATAATAACCAAAGTCTGAGGTGCAGTGTGTTTGTGAGTATGAAAGAATGAAGTGAAGCTGTGTTTGTGTGTGTGTGCACCATGTGATGGAAACACAGCTCAGTTCAGTTCCCCTCAGCCCTCCCCCTTGTGGAACACGGCTGTTTTTTTTTCTGCCCCTCTTCCTCCCCCCAACCACAGCCAAAAGGCAGCCATGCCAGGCACCTGCATGAACTGCTGCTGCTGCTGCCTCCGCCTGTCTCAACATGACCGCTGCTGCCTCCACCGCTGCCCTGCTGCCAGCAGCCTCGCCTGTGGAACAAATGCCAGTGTGAGCCTAACTTGAGATAAAAGATTTTGTTGGCATTTTAACACCATTAAATGGCACTTATATAATGACAACATAATATCGTAACAACGGAATTATAGCCTTTTTTAAGGTTATACACATTGCAATGTGCGTAGTCCACCCCACACCATGACGTGCAGCCTCGGTCTGTCCTAGCTGGCCTGCATTGGACTGGCATAAAGACCC
The DNA here is from genome assembly GCF_023375975.1 of Astyanax mexicanus. Lineage (NCBI taxonomy): Eukaryota > Metazoa > Chordata > Actinopteri > Characiformes > Acestrorhamphidae > Astyanax > Astyanax mexicanus. The sequence continues at coordinate 36,461,468 of NC_064410.1, forward strand.
TGCCTCAGTTAAGTGACTACAGCCACACTGAGCCGTTACTATGTTTCTTTAAGTTGGGTTTTTGGTGTTTTTTCTAATAAAGGTATGTTTTAAGGTTCATTCACTCCCTGTGTCTGTGCTTCCACACTACCGGGTCACAGTGGCCTCTATCCTCAGTGGTGCAGTCACAATATATGTGCATTTTGTAAGCGCAAACACAGTGGACGATATCACGATTATTAAAAGGATCGAGGTCATGTCCATTTATTAAACGATAAGTCGATGATGTAATTATTGTAGCAGGCCTACATACATTTCCAAAAATAAATGCATTTTAACCCTGCCACCTTTAGACTGATGCTCTCCTGCTGAAGACAGGTACGGAATTTGCCTTGTAAATGATATTCAAAGCTTGTGTGATAGAGCTGCTTCTCCTGCTGCTGCAAATTCAGTGAGCCTGCTCTGCTCTAAATGTATAATTTGAGTCTGCGGGGCTGGAGCAGGCGAGGGGACGGCAAACACGGGCCGCGCGGCACATTAAACAGACATTGATTGATCTCTCGTATGATTGTTTATTTTGCGGCTGCTGGCAGTGATGGATGGACGTTTTTGTGCGTGTGAAGGTGTAGGGAAGATGTGGTGTGCTTTATTGCTTTCCCTCGCCGGTGACTGAGGCTCGAGGAAGAAGGCTTTACTGGAGGGACCCGTCACCACTCCTCATCTTTTGACAGCTATCAGATAGTCCTTTAATTACTCGCCATGTTCTAACCTCTTTTAATAACTGGCGCACTCGTAGGCACTGCCGTCTTGTAGATGTGGAACGCACGTTCTGGCTCCAGAGACAAGACGCGGAGCTGCGTGACGATAAGGAGAGGTCACGGGTCATCTGAGCCCGAACGACATAAAACGCTCTCCTCTAATGCCCTTGAAGAAAAGGAAGGAGGATGAGGGGGGCTAGATAAACGGAAATAAGAAATGAAGACATTTACACACTCGCACACATTCAGTTCATTGACAGTTTGTCTCTTAAATTTAGAAAGTCTGGTATGTGCCTGTATTGGGGGCTTCAGTTTTTAGGCCTCTATTTTCTTTTTCTTGTGTTTTCTTTATAGTTTGCTGCTGTATTTTATCCATATTTTATGAATATGATTCAGAAGCACCTATTTATTTCTTAGAGCACTGTCTTTGGTTCTCTGCCTTGTAAATTACCTCTGTTCTGATTGGTTGCCCTGTCATTCCACTGAAGCACTCCATATAACTTCAATTCTTTTAATAGGAGGTGCTAAATGCTGTAGGCTGAATAGCCACATGTTTAAATGCTTTAGTTTTTTCACCTTTAATTGAATTAACCCTTTAAAAGCCTGCTTGTGTCTCATTTTCAGTAGTCTTTTTTATAACATAACTTACACAAAAAAATCTCAAGTTAGGCAACTGTTTTTAATGTCATGGTTGGTTTAATGTAATGCTTACAAAATACGACAAGTTGATTTTATAAGGTTTTTTTTAAGCTTTTAAGACCTCTGTTTAAACTGGTATACATAAATCTACCTGTTCTGATTGGCTGGCTCATACTCGTACTCATTCAAAAGCATTCCAGCAGCTGCAACACTCTTTATAACTTCAGTATTAATGGGAGGGGCTAAACTGTTGTATGCTGAGTAGGCACATGTTTAAATACCTAGTTGTTCTGACCCCTTAAAGTGTTCATGTGTCTAGATTTCTCACGGCCAGCCGCTGGGAGGTGGGAGGAACGAAGCTTCCTCTTCTGAACGTCTTTATTCTGACCTTTTGATCGACAATCCCGAGATGGGATTCTAGACGAAGCACGCAAACCTCATTTCATCTCCTTCAGCGAGCTGCTCTTTTGTACCGTGTTTAAATGGTGCTTCAGCGATGACCTTGTTTTCGCTTGGATTCTGCTCTCAGTAGCAGCGGAATCCCTCAGCCTGTGTCACGTTTTTTTTTTTTAAGCAAGCAAAGCTTGAGCCGAGCCCGGCCGGCCTGCTCTCGCACACTGGCATTAATTAAGTGGAGCTGTTTGGATCAAGGTGAGGTGTAATAGCTCATTGTCAGGGGAGGCTGAGACGTAGTTCAAATGTGCTGTTATTTCATGCTAGCCTTTTTCCAGCAGTAATTGGCTGTGTTTGGTGCGCATGTTAGAAAGAAAGAGAGCGAGGGAGATGGGGTTGGGGGGGGGGACTGGTTACGTGTTTGTGACGGGATACAATTAGAGTGATGTTTCCCAGCCTTTTTAGCTCTTTTTCTTGTTTAAGAGGCAAGAAATGGATGTATGATGAAGGAAAAAAGTCACTGTCCAGCACATTAGTCTGATGTTATTGTTGTGTACTGATAGTCTGTGTAGTAGTGATAGTGAGAGTAATGTAGATCAGGGCAGGCAGCAGTAGCTGGATGTCAGGCAGCTGATCTGAAGAGCTTAAAGCCTATGGTCAATTGGTCCGGCTGGACAAGAGATCCAGTGAAGAGATGGAATTGGTTCTAAATGGATTACAGAGTACAGAGTATGTAACAACTCAAGCAGATCAGCAGCCTATACCAACCTATCTAAAAGGAAAGTGCCAGAAAGTAACACAGACATGAGGACACCCTGAAACGCTGGCATCCATCCACTATTCTGTCCAAAACTTTTGAGTGCTTGTCTGCAAGCGATGGTATGACCGCAGCAGCATCTCAGTTTACCTCAATGACGACATGAATAACCTTGATTATCTGGTTACAATGGCACCTGTCAAAGAGGGGGATAGACATATTACGCATCAAGTGAACAGTCAGTTCTTGGACTCCACAGACTTCAGAGAACCACCAGAAATAAATTTTATAGGGCTACAAATGTTAAAGAACTGTTTGAAAAGATTCTACCAGCTAAAATAACTAATTTTCTGGAAGTCCTTCATATGAAGACACTGATTTAAGTCTGTGATGCTCAAGTTATGAACATTGTTGATGCCATAAAATAGCCAACATGTTGCTAATATGGCACAAAACCCAAACAAACAAACTTCAGACACAACAGTCTTGTAGTGTTTATGCCTTGACTTGTCATAGGGATTTATTATTATGGTTAATACTTAAAAAGCATGTTACTTCACACAGCAACATTTATTACAATAAAACCAAAAAATTGTAAAAAAAATAAATAAAAATAAATAAAAAAATCACGTCTTGAAAATGTTTTAAATATTTATTAAAAGTTAAGATCTTGTGTCCTCACACAAGGACATCACATTTCTGCTTTTCTGCTCCTTAGTACTTAATAATTTTGTAAAACGTTGACACTTTGGTCTTATATGGAGACTCTACTGTATAATCTAGTGGTCACATGATCACATTCAACACTCAATTAATCAAAAACAAAAGTGTGGCAATCCCAGTCAAAAGTTTCCACAGCCAGTCCAGTCAGAAACATGGGCCAGGTACAGAATTCTTATCCAATTTTCTGTGTGTGTGAAATTAATCCTTTTATGTTTATTTACTCACTGTAGAGAGAGAAAAAAATTCTTGGACTAATTGGGTCCTTCTGATCCCAACTGGCAACAATAGTTTATAAATGTTAAGGTAAACTACAGTCCCCAACTAAGGACATTGTTTGTTTTTTGCTTGTTAGGTTCTAATAATCGTTAATTAAAAACCATGCACACCATGCAAAGGTCTGGGCTTTAGGAGGTTAATGGATTCCCATACAGTGTGGTATATTCTGAGAAATCCTACTGGTCAATTTAAATCAATATCATGATTTAAGACTGTATATCAAAGTCTTTGCTGTTTATTAAAACATCTGCATCTAAAATATTAGAAGACTCACTTTACCAACGCGCACCGTAAATCACCCAGTTCTGCTTTTCTTTTACCCGAAAATAAAGAGCTATGTGCTGTACTAGCTGATTAGCATGAATCAAACCCGGCTTTCTTACATGGCCTCCGAGGGCTGAATGTGCTCAGATAAGGCGCAGTGTAATGCGTATGGGCCTTCTACAGTGAGGAGGGGGTGGAGGGACAACCTTTGAGCCTCTCTTTTATTTTAAAAGTCCAACCTTTCAGGATGGTTTGAGGCGATAGGGGATTCTAGTACCCCAGGGGATTCTTTTTCCATTCTCTCCTTTTTCTTTTTGCTCCCCTTTTTTCATGAAATCGGCACCACTTTGTCATGTAAAGGACCTTTTCTTTAGTGGAGGGTGAAGGGAGGGGGCGGACGAGGGGGAGATGGGGGGAGATGGGGTGTCAGGACCCAAAGGGATGGGGGGGAAATGCACTCGTTTGTGATTGACGGGGCCTTTCAGTGCTGCAGCCAAGTCATTCCCGTCGAGGTGACTGGTGGGAGCGACCTTCGACCCTCAGGCCACCTGCTTGGCCTGACTTTTTAAAACCCAGAATCCCCCCAAAAACTGGACACTCCATCTGAGGAATGATCTTTAACCCGATCGGGATCTCTTTTCATTGCTTTTCCCGCTTTGTGGAGCCTATCGAAACATTGCTTGGATGAGTTTCTGCTTTGACTGACTACTTAATTTAAATTGTTCTTTTATCAGTACCTTATAGAATGGACAAGACTGATTTAATTGCTGATAGGGATGTTTTAGTAAGGATTAAAGTTCATGTTATATCCTTATGAACCTTCCTGCTCTTACTGTAGATCCTATATAAGCTAGGCCCGTCACGATAATTGCATTATCGACCTATCATACAATATAAGGGCATGACCTCAATCAGTTTTTGCTGACCTCAGTAGACCCATTGTTTTTCTTAGTAAGGAGAGTGATGTGAATTAACTGGTATTATATTTTATGTATACTTTATTTATTTAAGACATTTAAAAAAAAAGCATATTCTGCTCATTCTAACATCTGAATTGTCTCAACAATTAAAAGCGTATTGTTTAGGTTGTTATTACTTTGTTATTATAGTATCTTTATATAAAGCTCTGAAAGAAGAGACCACTTCGGTTTCTGAATCAGTTTCTCTGATTTTGCTATTTATAGGTATAAATTTGAGTAAAATGAACATTTTTGTTTCTACAGACAACACTTCTCCCAAATTTCAAATAAAAATATTGAAATGTCTGAAATAACAGAAAAGGCACAGAGCTTTCAGACCTTAAATAATACAAAGAAAACAAGTTCATATTCATAAAGTTTTAAGAGTTCAGAAATCAATATTTACGGAGTAACTCTGGCTTTTAATCACAGTTTTTATGCATCTTGGCATGTTTTCCTCCACCAGTCTTACACACTGCTTTTGGATAACTTTATGCCTGCATTCCTGGTGCAAACATTCAAGCAGTTCAGCTTGGTTTGATGGCTTGTGATCATCCATCTTCCTCTTGATTATAATCCAGAGGTTTTCAATTTGGCAAAATTAAAGAAACTCATCATTTTAAGTGATCTCTTAATTTTTCCATGGCTTAGAAAAATGGCTTATAATGACAGTAGTGTTGTTTTTATATGTTGCCCAATCTAAAATATATATTTGTCTGCTAAATACCTTGTAATATAAATGTAATCTATGATGCCATAGCAGGGTTGTAAAGGAATGTTCTTTCACTGCTTTTCACTGTTAAACACACACGTGTTGAGTTTAGGACTTGAAAGAGGGGCATGTGTCTGTACATATGGGTGTGTGTAGAGTTCCTGTTAGATACGGTGTCAATCATGTGTGTGTGTAAATGTCTTGCTGAGGTGTAATATATGAGCTCAGCTCTATTAGTGGGCAGTTCTGTAGTCTGGTTGCACCTGTCCTGTAAAAAAAAAATCAAACATTCAAAAAATTAAAAGGTGCTTTGTGCAAGTGCACGAGTGAAAGAGAGAGAAAGAAAGAGTGAGAAAAAGAGAGAAAGAGAGAGTGAGAGAAAGACATGGCCAACATATGTTCACTCCTACCCCCATTGCTCTCAGTTAATGCTGGTCCATATGGATCCAGGGCACATAATAGAGCCTGTGTGAAAGAGTGTGTGTGCGAGAGAATGTGTATGTGATTGTGAGAGAAAGAGAGAGAGAGAGTGTGTGTGTGTGTGTGTGAAGGAAGTGCTACAAATCTTTGTGTGTATGCAAAACACAGGAGCACCACAAGACCTGGCCCATCAGGTAGGGCTGGGCGATATGGAAAAAAATCTTATTACGATATAGTTTTTCATATCAGCCGATATCGATATGTATCACGATATAAATCAAATCACTTTCTGTTACACTTAAAGGTTTCTATTTTTACTCAGAAGTGACAGAATAAGGGAGTTATGGACAAAATCACTAGCAGGCTCAGAGCCTTGTGGACAGACACTAGGATGTTAACATCTTGCCAGGTGGGTACAGCTTTTAAATTAATTTTAAAAAGGGGACAAATATATAAACTAAAAAATATGTAAGACCCTTTACATTATATGTCTGTTTAATTTAAATTGCAATAACACTTTATTTATTTTTATACAATTATATTTAATCAAAAGATCATTCCCCTCCCTGAATGCAGGCAACTACATAAAGCAAAATACAAGAGTATATCACAGTGTTCATTTTGACAGGTGATTTTGATACAGTCTTAGTCTTTTCACTAAAATGTATAATAGTTTTAGTTACATTTTAGTCTATCGGATATTATTAGTTTTAGTCAGATTTCAGTCTAGTTTAATTTTGGTCATATAAAAAGTATGTATTACATATGTTTTACTGTTTTTCTATTTTCTATTTGTTGTAATTTTAGATAATTTACTGCTTATGTTTTTTTTTAAATAAGAGCCTTTAGTTTTTTTTTCATTTAAATTAAGCTAACATTTAAATATTTAAAAAAAAAAGTGGCCTATAATGGAGGTGGGAGGAATAAAGTCAAGTTTCTGAAATGATCCACTTCTACTGCAGTACAGATTTATACTAACATTACTGGCTTTCAGTAGACTAGACTTACATTACTTAAGTGTATTTAAAACTCCAGTTCAGTAACAGCAATGTTTAGCTCAGTTCAAATACAGCTAGACAGATTATATAATCTTCTGTATTTAGTAAAATATCCAGCATAACAGACTCTCTATCTGTTAAAAACTATAAAACACAAAGACAGAGGAGAATGCTGCCCTCAGGGTTTTCTAACAGAAACAGTGAGAGTTAGGAAAAAAGATGGAAAGTGCTTCCTTTCTGTGTGTTTATATACTAACCCCTCACTCGTGCTGAAGTTAACCTTAATTTACACGAAACGTGGATTAACACGGCTAACGTGCGTTACCCATTAGTTTATTAGAATGTAAAAAGCAGTGAAAGCATCTTAGCTAATGATGACAGATTGCACAGATCCCTTTTACACCTAAACATCGCTAACTTTAAACTGGAGACAAGCTAATCTAACTAGCAGCAAACAGAGCAGCGTTTACCTGCCTTCAGAAATCTGAACAAGCTCACCTCTCTAAATATCTTGGAGACGCATGCCTCATATTTAAAAGGTGAGTTTTCCAGTGTAGCGCCGCTGAATAGTATAAATGAAGTTTATCCAGTAAATGGGAGAGAAGGAGCCGCTATGTGAGGAGTTCAGAGTGGAGGGGCTCGGGGGGTGGGGCGGAGGGGGATGGTGGAGAGGGGAGGGGAGGGGTTGTACTGGGCTGAGCAGCAGTTCAGCGTGCTGCCTGATCTCGTGCTGCGCCTTTTCACAACGCTACTTAAACGGGAAATAGAAAATTTAGTTTATCGAATTTCTCGCCCCGACTTATCGCGATATATAGTTTCCTCGATAACTATCGATATCGTTTTATCGCCCAGCACTACCATCAGGTGTGTGTCTTTCTGTCTGTGTGTCTCTGTGTGTCTGTCTCTGTGTGTGTGTCTGTCTCTGTGTGTGTGTCTGTCTCTGTGTCTCTTTGTCTCTGTGTCTTTCTGTCTGTGTCTCTGTGTGTCTGTCTCTGTGTGTGTGTCTCTGTGTGTCTCTGTGTCTCTTTGTCTCTGTGTCTTTCTGTCTGTGTGTCTCTGTCTGTCTCTGTGTGTCTGTCTCTGTGTCTCTGTGTCTGTGTGTCTGTCTCTGTGTGTCTCTGTGTGTCTCTATGTGTCTGTCTCTGTGTGCCTGTGTCTCTGTCTCTGTCTGTCTCTGTCTCTGTGTGTCTCTATGTGTCTCTGTCTCTGTGTGTCTCTGTCTGTGTCTCTGTCTCTGTGTGTCTCTGTCTGTGTGTCTGTCTGTGTGCATATGTACATACATATATCTATTGCAGATATGACCCCACAGTGTATAAAAACAAAGAAAAAAAGCTCTGTGTGTTTAGTGGTTTAATAACTCCACATTTTCAGGTTATCTCAAGGTGACTGGACCTTTGATCCACCACTGTCATCATAAACTGACGCCATAAAAGCGTAGCAAGCTTTCCTCTTCACTGCTTTACTCCTGTCCAGGTCTTCTACCAGGCCGCAGACCCCCTGCGAAGAAGCACAGCAGCTTTAAGGAGCGTGCTTTAGCCCCCCGATCAGCTGATCTAGCACTGTCATTAGCATTTACCACAGGGGAGGCGAGGTGCAAGAGGATCATGCAGCAATTATCGCTACAGCTAATCAAGTAATTATCATGTGAGTGAAGTGATATGTGTGCGGGGTCTTCTGCCGGGTGTGTTTGGAGCGGGAAAGTAATAACTACTCTCACACCCACCCACACACACTTATACACGCTCTCCAAAAGCAGAATTACAGTTTCAAATGCTTGATTAGCTCTTTAAAGTAGGAAGTAGATGACAGTAGGTAGTGAAAGACGCAGTTGACAGAGCAGTTAGTAGAGCTGCTACTTGTCAGTCAGTGAATCAGGTGTGGGTTTCTTAGTCAAAGGTGGAATATGTGTTGTTGTTTTTTTTTGTTTTTTTTTCTCCCCCCCCCTCTCTTCCCCAATTTACACGGGCAGTTACCCAACCCACTCACTAGGACTCCCCCTATCACTAGTGATGCCCCAACACACCAGGAGGGTGAAGACTAACACATGCTTCCTGAGATACATGTGTAGTCAGCCACCGCTTCTTTTCAAATCCAAATTTTTCAAATCTGAATCGATTCACTTTTATAATAATAAATGTGAACACTTGATGTGTCTTATTGCTTTTATGCATGCATAAAACAACATGCTTTGGATAAATTTATTCACATTAGACAGATACAGATCACTTACATTGGAATTGTTGGTAAGGCTTTTAATATGAATGTAACTTAAATAAAGTTTATGTGGGAGTTTTAGGTGGTGCAGCTGTTTAAGCACTGGAGGTATTGTTAATGATTTAGCCATCTGCGGCTGGAAGTCCCTATACTTGAGGAGATTATACTTGGTCTTGTTCTCTCTGTGTGGGTAGAATGACTCTCCCTGCCCCCATCAGTCAGCATAATGATTTAATATTCATTGTAGGTTAGCTGTTGTCTGTTAGCTATTGTAGAAGAATTGGAAGTTAATGAAGTAAACATATGAAGAACAGCTTAAATGAAAGTTAAGTGTGTGCAATGAAGTAGAAAATGTTTTCTTTTTTTTCCAATATGTTTAAATTGTTCAATATAGGCATAAATCCAGTATACAAGCATTTGGTCAGTTAAGGTGGATATTTAAAGTTCTTACTAAATAATCCATTGCAGTAATTCAATAATACCACTTTACATTACTGCATTACATTAGTACTCTCCCTGCAGTTTAAAAGGATTAATTTCAGCCTTCTTTGTTTATCTCCGTGCGGATGTTGTTTTCCGCACATGGGTAGGAGGTGGCTGGCTAGTAATTGCCCCCCTTTCCTGCCCCCCCTCCCCTCAGCATGAATGGGACGATGGCTGAAGTGTCACGGCGTGCCCTGGCCCGTGTGTTGCCCTCCTCTTTGTGGTGTGATTGACGCGTGGGCCGGCGTGGCGCGCGGTGCCAGGGCCCGTGGGTAATGATGCAGCCAAACACTCCTGAAGGGAACGCTTGTTACTCCCTGACAGTTAAAGAACCACTCACCCTGCCAACGTGTCCAAAGCCAGCTGATGTATATTTATGAAGCTTGTTAGAGAGAGGGAGAGAGAGAGAGAGAGAGAGCGAGAGAGAGAGAGAGAGAGCGACAGACGAGGAGAGAGAAAGATGCGTCATTGAGCACAGTTGGGATGAACCCCAGAACACACCCAGCAGTTTCTTTACAGTACTCTGCAGAAGTCTGCATTACATTGTAAATGTCCGTTGTCTCTGTTAGGTGTTAGATTAAGGGTTATCTAATGATTATTTTAAAGATCTGTGGAGTTATCAGTTTTTTTTATGTATTTTTTCTTTTTTAATTAAAGGCAAACAAAACAATAGTAGGTAAAATAGGCAAATGCTTGTTCATCTGGAAAGTACATTTTTTGTATTTGTTTGCTTCAATATATAAACAAATTAATGATTAAATAAAATGTAATTAGATGGTTGGTTTACTCCTTGCCAGCATTTTCTAAATTTCTAAGCCCTGTATTTACAGTTCTTCATTACAGTAACTTATGTGGACTGCTGGTGTAAATAATCAACCACTTTGAACAGGTCTGAAGGTTTTTTTTGTCTTTGGTTTCAGGTCAGAGCTGATGGACATTTTTTTTCCCCTTTTACTGTAGAAACATTAACACCTAATGGATAAACGTTGCTTCTGGTCCTTTAGGCTGCATTGTAAACTCAGGAAAGGCGGCCTGAGATGTTTGGTCTGCAAGGAAAATTTGATTGGGTGAAAATTTGACAACACGGTGGACAATTTTGACTTAATTTCTATAGAATAGAACAAAATAGAACCACAGTGTCTATGCTATATAGAGCTCTGAAAAAAAATAAGAGACCACTTACGTTTCTGAATCAGTTTAAGTGTTCAGATTCAGAAGTCAATATTTGGTGGAATAATCCTGGTTTTTAATCACAGTTTTCATGCATCTTGGCATGTTCTCCACCACCAATCTTACACACTGCCTTTCTGCCACTCCTGGTGCAAAAATTCAAGCAGTTCAGCTTGGTTTCATGGCTTGTGAGCATCCATCTTCCCCTTGATTATATTTCAGAGGTTTTCAGTTTTTTTCAATCTCTTTTTAACATTTTTCCAGAGCTGTATAATCATTGGATCAGATTATTTCAACCAGAAACCTTAGCTTTCAGGACATGCATAATAATGTAATTTTGATAACCAATCCTCAGCCTACATTATAGACCATGCGTGGCTATTGGTTTAAGATTGCTATAATGTACTGTATGTAACTAGGTTTGTATGGAATGACTTTGTATGAAATGTGTTTTTGAACGCTGTTCTGTACCGAAGCTTATTGAATAATCTGTTCAAATGTGAGATGTAAACCCCCTACCTATTACCTTTTTTTTAACATTAACATGAAGTTTTAACATCACATGTATATAAACAGTTTTTGGTCATTCAGGCATGTTTGCACAGTGCTGTAGGCCTCAGTTTTTACTATAGGAGAGTGAATTGTCTCGTAGCTCCTGCACATTTTCCAGTATTCCTGCTGTAGAACGTAAAGACTGTGCTAGTCGTGCTGCCCTGCATGCCAGCCTTCCACTAATAGTTCATCTTTTCCATTAGTCAGCAGCTGAGCGCTCTGATCGCTCTGTGTTCAGAAGCACAGCTGCTCAGTATCGCTCTCCAGCACTGAGTCAGGAGCGTGCTCTGGCATAAACACTTCACACTCGCACTCTCTGGCTCTGGGTGCACGCGCGCGTTTGTGTGTGTGTGTGTGTGTTTGTGTTTGTGTTTGTGTTTGTGTGTGTGTGTGTGTGTGTGTGTGTGTGTGTGTGTGTGTGTGTGTGTGTGTGTGTGTGTGTGTGTGTGTGTGTGTGTGTGTGTGTGTGTTTGTGTGTGTGTTTGTGTGTGTGTGTGTGTGTGTGTGTGTGTGTGTGTGTGTGTGTGTGTGTGTGTGTGTGTGTGTGTGTTTGTGTACCCTCAGGAGGGCATCCCAGGACGCTGCTGTTTTGTTTGCCCGTGTGTGCCAGTTTACTCACACAGTAGTGTCACTTGCTTGACAGGCACTTTCTCTCTCTCTCCTGCTCTCTCACACTCGCACTCTTGTCACTCTCTCTCTCTTGCTGTCTTTTTTTCTTTTCTTCTCTTTTTTTCCTGTCATTCACTCTCTGTGTCAATCTCTGGCTCTCTAGCTGACTTTCTCTCTCTATTCCTCCATCAGTTTGTTATCCGCCTGCCGACCAGCTGTTTGGAAAATATTTGCCCCAGCTTTGAGGAGAGGAGTTAATTCTGCTGCACTACAACCTCTGCTCCACACATACACAGACACACACACATGCACACACACACATTCTCTCTCCCAGAAGGAAAGCCTTAGCTGGTCCACTGGAAAATAACATACTGCTCTATTTGTTTTTGAGGTGTAAGGTTAGGGCCTCTCTTACAGACACAGTGAGTCCAGGTTCAGGTTGCTGTTCTCACTGGGTGTTAGTGCTGGATTAAAGGCCGATTTCTACCTCTGCGTCGGATCCGTGCCAACAGCCTGTGCAGTTGTGAGCGTCTATACGTTTGTGTAAGTGTGTCTGTATAGCTCGCTATTCAGTTTACCATCAAAACTGTAGGCGAAGCTGTATTCATTATTTTAATTTTTATACAATTATTTAAACTTTTTGTCCATTTTCTCAATTTTTCACGGCCAAATACCAAACTCACTCATTAGGACTCCCCCTATCACTAGTGATGCCCCAACACAGGAGGGTGAAGACTAGCACATGCCTTCTCCGATACATGGGAAGTCAGCCATCACCTTCTTTCAAACTGCTGCTGATGCAGCTTTTCCGAGTAGCATCACAGCGCACTCGGAAGGAAAGCGCAGCGAATCGGTTCTGAAACACCAGCTCACAGACGCCTTGTATTGAGCAACATCACCCTTTGGAGTGATGAAGGGAGAGAGCAAGGCCAATTGTGCTTTCTCAGGGCTCTGGCAGCTGATGACAAGCTACATAAACAGGATTCATCATGGCTTTTTTAGTGTTGTTTAATTGGCATTACAATATTGACCTTGATTGATTGTGACGATTTTGCAGAAGTAGGTCAATATGAGCCTCTCATGAGCTTCTAACCAATCACAGGACTTCTTAGTGTCCTGTGAGCATCCTGTGACCAATCATCTTAACCAATAGAAAAGCAATCAGATCCTGACAGCAGCGATCAGAAGCCTTATTTAGGAGAGTTAAACATGTATTGTCACTGAGAAGCTTGATTTTAATTGTAAGTTTAAGCTTTCAAACATTTGTGGCATATGAAAAAGGTAGCAATATAATATAAACATACAGCTGGTGTGTTATTGTGCCTGTGTGTGTGTGTGTGCATGTACAGTATTACTACAGTGTCCCCCGAGCTGGTGGTACTCCAGTGGCTGAGAGCGGGGTGTGAGGCCTGCCGAGCTGTTCTGAACTCCCCGGAGACTCGGCGCCTCCATGAATAATAATGGCTACGGCAGCGAGCAGCAGCACAGCAGCCACGCCAATCCCCTGCAATTCATTTCAGTGAAGAGCAGTGCCAGATTGATTTACCTCTGAGAGGGAGGGAGGGGGAGAGAGGGATAAGGAGAACTGGAGAGAGAAAGAGAGAGGGAAAGGGACTGGGAGGGGTGGGGCAGTTGTTCAGTATCTCATGTAATATCTTACACAGGCTTGGCTAGAGCCAGGGATGAATCCTGTGTCAGATACCTGCATATGGCTCCTTAAAACATGCTTTATATTATATATCAAGTGACTGCCCTTTCACAATACATACTGTTACATACTGGCATTTAATAAAAAAGCTTCCCCCACCCCCCCACCCCCCCCCCCCCCCCCCCCCCACCACGCACTGTAATTACACTTTGGGCAGGCGTTTTAACGCCAATCCACATAAACACAAGAGCGAGTGGAAATGGAGGAGCTACTGAACGTCATGTCATGTGAACAAAAAAGTAAAAAAAAATAAAATAAAAAAAACTCACTGGTCCTCCTGTTTTTTCAATTGCAAGAGTTTTATCTCGGAGTAGAAGTGTGAAATATTTTTCACAGACGTCCCCCTGAGAAACTAATCCCATCCGGATAGGACTTAAGTATGTCTTGTGGTGTCCTCTCTTTTTCCCTGTCTCTCTTTCTCTCTCTCTCTCTCTCTCGCTGTCTCTCACTTTCTCTCTCTGTCTCTCGCTTTCTCTCTCTGTCTCTCGCTTTCTCTCTTTCTTTCTCTTTGTCTCTCATTATGACTTAATCACACTAAGACTCTCACACTCTCAATCTCTCTCTCTCTCTTGTTGTCTCTCGCTCGCTTTCTCTCTCTCTCTCTCTCTCTCTGTCTCTCTCTAGCTTTCTCTCTGTCTCTCTCACTTTGTCTCTCATTATGACTTAATCACATTTAGACTCTCGCACTCTCATTCTCTCTTGCTACTTCTCTGGCTCTGTATGTCTCCTGTGCTCACGCTTCTCTCCCACATGCTCTCATGCTCTTTTCTGCCTCTCATGCTGTGTCTCTTGCTTGTCTGTAGGTTTCTGATGCTCTTGGTATGTTTTGCACATAGTCGAGCACACACTCGCGCACACTCTCTCTGCCTTTTACATTTTTTCTTCGTCTCTCATTTCTCACTCTGTCTCTTGCATGCTTTCTTCTGTCTCTTTTACTGTCTCTCTGTCTCTTGCATTCTCCTATTGTTTCTGTGTTTCTCTGTCTCTGTCCCCCCCCCCCCTCTCTCTCCTTCTCTCTCTCTCTTTTTCTCTCCCTCTAAATAAAAATCTTGGTGAGCATTTTTTTTAATCTCTGTCTCCTCTCTTTCCTCCTCTGTTCACTGAGCTGCGTGTGTGTTGGAACACAGCTGTCTGCTGGGGTTCTCTAATAAAATCATTCAGCAGACTGCGGCCTGGAGAGGAAGAGCAGAGCATCAGTTCCTCCCACTCCTCCCACTTTCACACACAAATCTTTTATAAACTGTACACCATTTTTTTTTAGGCTGTTCTTGTTCAGTTACATCTGCAGCTCTTATGGTCAGCTACCACAGGCAGTAATTTCACAGTGTTTAGCTAAAGAGCAGAGAAAAAATATTAACATAAAACACACTTACAAAAGAAAGCAGTGGAGGACTACTTCTAACAGCAGCCAGTGGGCACGAGCATAGCGTTTAATGTCTTTTTCTGAACCCAGGGGTTGCTTTTGTTCTGCTCTAAGTTTTGGACATGTTAGATTAACACCACATTGTTGTAATAATGGTGTTTTATTAGCTCTGTTTTAGAGCAGCTATCCTTTGGCTTCTTTTGTAAAAGTTTAAGTCAACAAGAATCTGTTCTTACTTTACCAGAGACCACAAATCGTTTCAGGCAATCAAACACATGCTACAAATTCAGCAAATTCTAATCGTGTTATACACTTATAGGTCTTTTTTTTTTAATGCAGGTGCACATTTTTTAAGAGGCCAGAGTGTTTTTGCCATTAACCAGTCCTTTTCCAAATAGACATTTACTGTAAATGCATTTTGTATCTAGATAGAATCTAAATAGAATATGTAACCAGATAAGATTTTATTTTTTTTAAATTCTGTAACAAACTAGCAACGGTTTTCATCACAATTGTGTGTTTTTTGAGTATTGTCTGTGTATGATATAGTAGTTGATCATGTGCTACAGATGATGATGATGATAATTCAAGTTCAGCTGCAAGAGACTTTGTTGTCGTATCAACCATACACAAGAACATCCAGCGTCCGTTTCTCCAGGACCATGATGCAACACAAAACAAGCGCAAATGTGCCGATAAAGCCAAAATATAAACTGAAGCCACACTCACCAGTAGGGACTGTGTACAGTAAAGACAAAGGTGCTGATATATTTAACTAATATATAAATATGAGCGATTCCACAGTCAGCTTATAACGCTATATGCCCACAATGCCCACATGTTTGTGGACACTAGAGTTGCACGATGCACCGAAAGTTTGAAGCTTTTTTTTTTTTTTTTGATAACTACTTTAACTTAAACATTTTTAGAGTTCGATGCTTTCAATACTGTATATAGCCTAGTTACTAACTTCAAAGGAGTCAAATTAGTAAGTGCGATTTTATTCACTTCATAAGAAAAACAGATTCACACTGCGGACGTTTTGGCAGGGTTAAAATAAGCCTAGTATTCTAAACAAATGAATCCGTTTACGTGTACTAATTTGACTCAGTTGAGCAATACACGCACATGAAAGCCAGCAGCGAGAAAACGGTAGTGCACGTAGAATGGCGACAGCTAAAATAAAAGACATGCTCTTTGGCTTGAGGAGTGAAGATGGAATGAAGATGCTTTATCCAGTACTGTTGGGATGAGTTGTAGAGTTGTTGATGAGTTAGTGTGGTGATCATCCAACATACTAATCTCACTAATGTGCTCGTTAAAGCTACATGCATGAACATGTGGGCTAGAGGTTCTAAATCTTCACAGCAATGCTCCAAAAAAAAGAGAAGCAGGATAAACTGTAATACCCCTTGATTTCCGAAGGAAAAAGAAAAAAAATCATGTGTCTTAATACTTGTGTTCATGTACAATATACAGTATAAACAAATCAGTTCTTGAGATAAAAGATTGCCTTCTGTTTTCAGTTTATGTTTTGAGAGCAGCTGCCCATTGAGTTCTACTACAGGTGTGTTTTGAGAGCAACAGCCAGTTGGCTCCTATTGTCAGTGGGGCTAAAGTCACCTGGGAAACGTACAAAGTTATTGTCCACAGCAGGAAACCTTGCTGTACAGATGCAGCTGATGGAGGTTGAAAAAGTTGAAAAGTGCTGGAGTATTCCTTTCTGTTTTGATCAGATTTCAAGGGCAGCTTCTGTTATGAATATGTTTTGAAAGCGCGTTTCCGTTTTTGTTAAGTCTATTGACAGTGGTTTTGTCTGCAGTAACCAACCTTGTGATACTATTGCACCAGATATTGAATGGTTTCAGAAATGCTGAAATATATCCAATTATGTTAAAAGAGCACCGACCACTGGCTTCTGTTAGAAGTGAGTTTTTTGAGTGTGTATTCTTCGGTTCTGGTCTTTTTCTTGTGTGAAGAGGCTTGCTGAAGTGAAACAGCAGAGGGTGCAGATAGAGACTATTCTTATCAACACTGGAGTATTTCTAAGTATTCCTAGAGTAAGTTGTGTTCACAGTTCAAGTGCACCAGTAAGAATGTTTATTTACTAGTATGCAGTGTCATAGAAACATATGGAAAGCCCCAGTCATATTTTTTTTCGATACTAGAAATAGTTGAGTAAGTATGAGCTGAACCGATGTCCAAAAGTAACAAATACAAGGTTTTCAGGTAGTTTTTTGTCTAATTGTAATGGTATAAAGAACTGACCATTAACTTTTACTGTGGGAGTTAGTTACTTCAAAGTCTGGAAGATCCCAAAACCTTGAGAGAAATGATATGCCAATGCTAATTCTAATTTGATTGCTATAAAGGTAAATAATCCAAACAGTTTGACTGCAAAAAGACACAATGATGGTGCACTGTTCTACTGTGCAACAACCTTCATGAAGGGCTCCGAGAGGTCCAGCGCTGCCACTATGATTGAGGGGTCGCCGGTTCGAATCCCGTTCATGTAGCTTGTAGCCATCAGCTGCCAGAGCCCTGGGAGAGCACAATTGGCCTTTTTCTCTCTCTGGGTGGGTAGATGGCGCGCTCTCCCCGCATCATGCTTCCTACTCAGCAAGTTCAAAAAGAGGAGGTGACTGACTTCATATGTATCGGAGGAGGCATGTACTAGTCTTTACCCTCCTGGTGTTTTGGGGCATCACTAGTGATAGGGGCGAGTCCTGATGAGTGGGTTGGGTGAATTGGCCTTGTAAGTTGGGGAGAAAATGGGATAAAAATTGGAAATGCATTTAAAACAACCTTCATAAAAAAGTCATTAGATAATTTTAGACAGTTCTAACAGTCACAGTTGCACCAAAAAATGGCATAATTTAAGTTCTGAACAATTTACCTGCATAGAAATAGAAAATAAGTAGAAGCTGAATCACCAGGGTGGGTTGATCATGCTTTGGGCCATGAGCTTCACAGTGTTCTGGTGTAAATATAATTGATAATCTGTAGAAAGACCTCTAAAGAGCAATGCATGCAAGGTTCCTTTTGCAGGAAAGAATGAGTGAAACTCAAAACTGATGCCTCAAACTAATTTAAAAGGTTTGTTACAAAGGGAGAGTTACTAATCACTCACAATTCAAGGTGACTAAATTTTTTTTTCAGGCCATTTTGTTGGAAATAAGCTTCCTAACATATTAAAAAAAATGTATCGGCTGTTTAGAAATCAGTTCTCTTCTGATCAGTTTTCTTCTTAGCTTTTTACTAGGGGTGTGATGAGACACTTATATCATGAGACGAGACGAGACACGATACTGGGTTCACGAGAACAAGACGAGACGAGATTTAAAAATAAAATTTTAAAGAAAACGTCAAAAATGAAAAATGGCTTGAAAACTAGAGTTTTATTTGACAAAATCATATAACTCAAACTTAACGGACTGGTTTCTCTCACACATTGATTCTATAAGAAATAGAAATAAGAATAAAAAATACAAATAAAACTTTTCTAGGTCTTATATAGTGCAAACAACAAGTGCAAACCACAACCATTCATATTAAGCCTATGATTTGTGTTTTTTTTTCTCCTAAATTTCTTGTAATTTAACTATGCATAGTTATTTACGTATGCGTGTTTACTAGGGCTGTGAATCTTTGGGACAGTAAGAGCACTGTCACGTGGAGCTTTTTAACTGTACCGCGGAGCTCACCTCACCTTTCCCCGCGAGACAGGTTTAAGCTTGACGAGAAATATCGTCACGTTTTAATCTCGCGAGATCTCGTCTCACCCCTACTTTTCACTGTAACACACATTTGTGAGGCCACTGTATAGGAGCTGCAATAAATCCTTCAGAGTTATTGTCCATGGTGATCGTCCTTGCTGTGCAGATGCAGATTAAACTGAAATGAAATGCTCTAGTGCTGCTCTAAGTTTTGATAGTATTACAAGAGAGTTGGCATGAGTCAGCAAGCTGAAAGAGATCGCTGCTGCGCTTTTTTTTTACGCTCAGGGATTCCCTGCATGTCCACGGCAGGATTATGTAATCTACTTCCTTTTCCACACCCGAGTCCAGAGTCCAGGGGAAGAGCTATAAATAGACCACTGGCTGAGTTTATGAGCATATTTCACCTTTATACACTGAAATAAAAGTCCATCGCCACGCTGTGAGCAGAAAAAAAGCGATATATGAGCGTAGGGACCGAGTGCAAACATTTGCGAAACATTTGGAACGTGGTCTTGAAGCGCTGTACTGTATGTGGTACGTGTTTTGTGTTTGAAATAACAATGTGCTCGAATTGAATGGAATTGGACTGAACTGAAAGGCTGTGTAAGTGTCCTCCACCGGGAAATAGGCTCTACAATGAACAGTCTGCTGCTGCTGCTGCTGCTGCTGCTGCTTCTGGCTCTCAGCGTCTGCTTTGCCGTCAGCTCACGTCCTTACACAGACAGACACACACACACACACATACCTCCTGGCCTTTTTCCAATTGGCAGTCTCTGGCACTGGAGGTAACAAGTTACTCTAACCTTGGTCAATTACACAGGAGACACAAAGCGCCAGGGGGAAGGAGGGGTGTGTGGGGTGAAAAGCGGGTGAGAAGGATGGGTCAGGGTCACGCAAAAGCACATGTAACACGCGCGCACACATATATATACATGCACGCACAAACACGCTGAGAAAAACGCCTGCTGTACTTGAGCACAAGAACCGTACTTAAAGGTATCGCTGAACAATAAGCTCTGCTTGTATCTGTCTCTTTCTTCCTCTGACATCCAGAGCTGGTGGGAGCGAACACACACGCACGCACAGCTGAGTGCTGATTCAGGCCCCTATTTAAAGAGGCAGCCCGACAGAGACCTTAAAAACACAGCATGACAAGTGCTGCACATCACGGGACAGCTAGGTGTGTGTGTACGTGTGTGTGAGAACGATCTGATGACTCTGCTCTGTTTAGCTGAATATGCTAGATAAATCTGCTATGTAAACTAAATGATCTGGTGTGGTCATGGTGTGGTAATGCAGTTCTGCCTACAATAAACACAAAATGTAATTCTAATCATCATTAACAGTTAATGGTCATCAAATGCACTGTTTGTATTTATCTTCTCTGAAATCAAGAGTATTGTGGTGGCTCTGGGTTGTGTGTGTGGCCGCCTGCAGGTATGGTTCTGTTCTCCTGTGTGCGAGGATGACAGGGGTGGGGCATCTCCCTTGGGAGGGGTTATGCAGAGAGGGTGGGCACCACTCTGGATCTGCCATCTGGGAGACACACAGCACACACATGGGTTGGTGGCCTTTGGGCTATTTTAGCTCTGTGGGTGATGGTTTTAGCTCTCCTAGTCTTGTTAAAGACTGTAAGTGAGTGGCAAGCCTGTTCAATAAAGGAGCTGTTGAGCATTCAGCATGAGTCTCACGGGTCTTCCTTCCTCTTCCACGCCACAGTATATTAAATAGTGGTGTTACAGAATCAGATCATTGTCTTTAAATTACAGATCATTTAGTTTTTGGATTAGTAAAAAAAAAGAGAACCGACAAATGTGAGACTTTTTTATCATTTATTTTTTTTCTTATTTGGGAAAGAAGGAAGCCTTACATTACACATTTTTACATCCCATCAGAGAGAGCCTCTAATACTTTAATTCAGGCATTTCCTTGTATTTCTAAGATTGTAAGATGTATATACATAAATGAAAAGTAATATAAGCACACACAAAAAAAACACCTTACACATCAAATGTGGTTATTATACATTAAACATTGCATAACTTAGTATAGTGGTATTATTATTATTATTGTTATTTTTAATACCAATAGTGATCTGGTCTTGAATGAATTGTTTCCATATTCGATTTAATTGACCTTTTTGCATATTAAAAAAAGGAAGATAAGCTTTCCATAACCATGTCCTTGTTATCGCTTTCTAACTGGCTACTAGAAGAGCAAGCATTAGTTTCCTATCCTTCTCATAGACAAATGTGAGTAATTTGTATAATTGACTTTTATTTTGACATGGTGCGATTGACCGTTTGTGTCTCATTGCAGATCAGTTTTAAGATTGAAGGAATGAATTAAACAGCAGTAAAACTGAGTTCTATATTGCTGTGGTTAAACTGAAACTTTGCCATTAATCAGTGGTTTTTGTGCTTCCTGAACTCTGATTGATTACACCACTAATATTATTAAAGGCAAATCAAAATAAAAAAAATAAGATTGGACTGGTTGGTGCACCTTTTCTTCTGTGCAGTGTTACCTTCACAAAAAGACAACACAGCCAATAAAGCATATTACAAATGTTAAAAGTTAAAATTGTGCAAAATGGCAATTAAAAAAACCCAGGAGTTCTTTCTAGTTTGTTCTTAAATGTCATTAAATGATAAAAGCGCATGAGAGATCAACATATAATATATTTGTCTTTTGACTTGAATCTGCTTCTATGGACTAATAAAAGGTCAAATATTAACTTAGAAATCAATAAACTCTTGCAATTCTATGTCTTTGGTTTTGCATTCATCTGTTTTATGCTTGATAGATTTTAACAACGCACAGGGATCATATTGAGCCTGTATCCTTCCCCTCCATCAGCCTCCACAGCCCAGTAGGACTAAATATTATCATTCAGCTGCTTGGTTTTGAATCCTGCTTAGCATAACAGAAGGCATACAGCGTGTATGTATTGAGCGAACATGCTATTGATCAGGGCTTTAGTGAGCGGGCTGCTCTGGACGTCCACCTGCACGCCTGATTGACGTGTTCTGTAAGCCAGAGCTTTTGGTTTAATCACTGTGGTAGTGATGACTGATTTAGCTGATTTAGTCCCTCACCCCTCTGCACTCCACTTTTGCCCGGTTGAGTCTGTGGGTGCATGTGCGTGTGTGTGTGTCTGAGTGTGTGGTTGCTGTGCTTGTGCAGAGTTAGCTAGTGGTCAGGCCATGTAGGGTCTGTGAGTGGGTCACAGTGCTTAAATAGAGCTGTGTGAGGTTAAGGGGGAGGAGTGAGAGAGTAAAAGTAGGTTGTGGATGACATATATATGTACTATATCTTGTCGCTGTCACTCAAGGAACGTCTTAACTTTTAGTCAAAGTCAATGGAAGAAGTGATTTTTCATCAGTTCCTCATAAAAAAATATCAAAAATAAAGTGAAATAACTAAATTCACATCAGGTCAAAAGCTGAACAGCTGAAATGAAGATACACAACTTTAGCAGGAACACAGGAACTAGTATCTAGTATGTTTTTTGAGTGACAGTGACAAGATACCATGTATATACACAGCTCTGGAAAAAATTAAGAGGCCACTTCAGTTTCTCTGATTTTGCTATTTATAGATAAATGTTTGAGTAAAATGAACATTGTTGTTTAATTCCATAAAATACTGACAACATTTCTCCCAAATCTTTAATAAAAATAGTCATTTAAAGCGTTTATTTGCAGAAAATGAGAAATGGCTGAAACAACAAAAAAGATGCAGAGCTGTCAGACCTCAAACAATGCAAAGAAAACAAGCTCATATTGATAAAGTTTTCAGAGAGTTCAGAAATCAATATTTGGTAGAATAACCCTGGTTTTTAATCATAGTTTTCATGCATCTTGGCATGTTTTCCTCCACCAGTCTTACACACTGCTTTTGGATAACTTTATGCCTTTACTCCTGGTGCAAAAATTCAAGCAGTTCAGTTTGGTTTGATGGCTTGTGATCATCCATCTTCGTTTTGACTATATTCCAGAGGTTTTCAATTTGGTAAAATTAAAGAAACTCTTAATTTAAGTGAAGTGGTCTTTTACTTTTTATTTTTAAATTTATATATGTCATCCACAACATACTTTTACTCTCACTCCTCCCCCTTAACCTCACACAGATCTATTTAAGCACAGGTCATAATCATAACCACTTACTGTAACCAACTGTAACTGTAACTGTAACCAAGTACTAGTGTGTCTGATCACCTCAATCTCAGATAATTTACATTGCTTTGGCATGAACCAGTGTTCAGCCTCACTCACAAGACAACAGGAGGCATAGTGGGTTATTGGTTTGCACGTTCACCTCCCAGCACTGGGGTCTTGGGTTCAAGTCCCTTTCTGGGTGCAGACTCCATGTTGTCCATGTGTTTGTGTGGGTTTTATTTCACAGTCCAGAAAAACATGGAGATCTGTTAAATCGAGTACTTAAAATTGTACTGGCGTGTATGTGTATGGTATGTTTAAGTTTGTGTGTGTATGTATATGTGTGTAAGACTGTATCCTGTATCCGGACTTCTCCTTCTTGTTAAAGGAGAAGTCCGGTGTGAAATGGACTTTGGGTGTATTAAAACGTGATAAAAAGTAGCTACCTTTGTTGAAAAGCCCCTCTCCATTCTCCAGCAGCTTTCTGAGATCCAGTATTTTGTTCATTTGCCCAAACAGGCTTTTAGACTGGGTGATACGGGGCATAGTTTGCCTCTGCAGATAAATCTTGTTTGACTGTTATCCAAGCTCAAAGTAACTTCGTACTTCAGTGGTAGAATCTGGAGAGCCCTGACATTTAAAACGAGGCATTTAGTACTTTGAAACTGCACGAGTAGTTTATTAAAAGCCAAATTGATCAGATTGCGAAATTGCAAATTCCTTGGAAATGCATGAATTCCAGCTGTTGCTGAAAATATCTGGTTACTGTCGATATTAGAATGCAAAGAACCAACAACAAATTATAAGAACATTGCTCAAAATGTTTTGCCGTTCGTACTCGACAGTACTCTTATTGTGACTTACATTTAATATGGCCACACCTGGAGATTTACCTGCACTATGGGATGTAAACAGAGTTCTAAATGCCTCTTTTAAAATGTCATGGCTCTCTGGTTTCTACCAATTAAGTGTGGAGCTACTTTGAGCCTGAATAAAGGTGGAAAAAGAGATTTATCTGCAGGGGCAAGACTTGCCACGTCTCACTCATTTTACTCATTATACATGCTGTTTGGGCAAAGTGCATAAAATACTGGATCCCGGGAAGCTGGGGGAGAGCGGAGGTGGGCTATTCAATAAAGGTAAGTACTTTTTTTTTTTTTTATCATGTATTAATACACTCAAAGTCAATTTCACACCTGAGTGTTCACCCTACAACTTATACAGCCAATACTTTATATATATATATATATATATATATATATATATATGCACACATTTCATAATAACTATTATTTTCATGTCACTATACATACAAAGGTGTGTGGGTGGTGGGTGATGTTGCCAGTTTTGTGTGCAGCGATTTCTTTTCACCATCCTGAAGAAGCGTTGTCAGTGCGATTCCTCTAAATCCCTCCATACTGATTACACACTTTGATTTCAGCTTTGTTGTGCTCCTCCGCTGCTGCGTGCAGCCATGCTGCTGAAACCCCGTCGTGCTTATTTATTAAAGACTCGTACTGTGTGTGTGTGTGTGTGTGTGTGTGTGTGTGTGTGTGTGTGTGTGTTTGTGTGTGTGTGTGGGACTGTCAGATCCATTACAGAGATCTCATCAGAGAGATGGGAGAGAGAGAGAGAAAGAGATGAGAAAAGCAGATAGAAGAAGAGCAGTAAAGCAGGGTTGTTTAAGTGAGCACCTTGTACACCACACCTTGTTGTGTTGTTGTCTCGTTTTTACCTTTTTGCCGTATTCGTCAGTTCCTGACATGAGAACAGATAGGCGTTGATACACGGTGTAATTGTAATTAGTATGTTATTAGATTCCAGCAGTGGATTAAACTCTTGACGGTTGAGGGTTAGCTGAACCACATGCAGCAGGCCTGCATGCCGTGCTGCTGGAAACCATCCACTTTCCTCATCACTCTGCTCTCTGCTCTGATGCTGCACATTCCTCTCTCAAACCACACACACACACACACACACACCTACACCTTTCTCACACACATACAGATGTAAACCACCTCTCACACTCTCCATTTGCCAACCACAGGAGGAAATTAGCCTCATTCTGTGTGTGTATGTGTGTGTCTGTGTGTAAATGTGAAAATGCAGAGAATACTCAGAGTGCCTCCAGTTTAGTGACTCACCCTGAGCCCTGTGCTCACAAACCTTTCAATTCTCTCTGTCTCTCTTTCTTTCTCTCTCTGTCAGTCTATCTCTGTATGTGTTTCTCACCTTCCTTTACAGCCCTTATCAGCCCTCTTAAAACTCCTCTTTAAACTTTTTTTTTCCATTTCCAGTGTTTACAGTTTCTTAATGTATATATGTTCACAAATTTTATCAGATGAAATCAGTTTTCATCAAACAATATTCTGCACTCAATACTGTGCTGTAAGCTAAATAAAGGCAGTCTGAGACACACGTTTGGCCTTATGACCACATTTTCCATACCACTTACCCCTACCCCTTGTCTTTGAGGGGTGAAATGCTCCACCCTAAGAATTGGTGCAACCCTTCAAGCACTAGCTACATCATCCGGATTGCTAAAGTTCAGTAACCTAGCTGCTAACTAGCTAATTTTAGGGTATTGTATGTCTTCAAAAAGGGTGGGGGGTTCAGAAATGAACTAATATTGTCCATTTCTTAATTTATCTGTGATGGTGAGCTGAAATTAGCTTTGATTAGCTTTTATTTTACTTTATTTTTCCATTCCGCTTTAAATGATGCAGCCCCTGCCGGCTGTTGCACCATTTAAGGTGCAACGGAAAAGTTAGCTAGCTAGCTTGCTGAAAAATATGGCATTAAAACATTAAAACTACACATTAAACTGTAGTAATATAATGCTGATAGTCACTTTTAACAGGGAAAACATTTACATTTCTGGGTTTCTTACCAGTGATTCTCATACCCCTTGGTTTGAAGTGTGCTTTTGGAAAATCTCAGTTTGAAGGGCTAACAAGCCCTATCCCTTCCCCTAACCTACCCCTCCAGCCTAACGAGAATTGGGACTCAAGTCGGGTAAATAGGATACAGCCAAGGGTTGAAATGGGATTGGGCCTTGGACTACTATTTTCTTTCTTAGACTTTCTACTACCAACACAGCATAGGCTACTACTGTGTTTAAACTTCTAATAGATCTTAGCATTTCCTACTACTAGTTCTACTAGGTCTTATTCTACATCTGTGTTTTAAGACTACTTCTCCTCAGTCATAGAATACAACTACCGCTTGGAGTACAACAATGGCCTAGGCTCCAACTACTGCATCTCAAACCACTGCTGCTATTACTATGTCTCAGATAACGACTGCCTTTTTTGACAGTCATGTTTCTTGTTCCATTTCCTCCAAAGTTTGTGCAGTTCTGCCATCTTCACACTCCCAGCTGCAGGGCCGAACCACCTTCCCTTCAGCTCCAAATAAACAGCAGCTCGCGGCCGAGTCAGGAGGTCATGGGAGACCGCTTCAGTTCGAGAATTCATAACAGCCCCAAGCGCTCCAGCTGATTGTGGTTTGGAATGGCTGTGCAGGAAATTGTTCAGTTTAGTTTTGGTCTGTCCTAATTCCACACCAGAGTCGTGCGTCACGTTGCAGGTCTTCGCCCAAACCAGACAGGCTTTTAAAGAAGATCAGAAATATATACATCTCTGGAAAACAATAAGAGGCCACTTAAAAATTATGATTTTCTAGATTTTACCAAATTGAAAACCTCTGGAATATAATCAAGAGGAAGATGGATGATCACAAGCCATCAAACCAAGCTGATCTGCTTGAATTTTTGCACCAGGAGTAAAGGCATAAACTTATCCAAAAGCAGTGTGTAAGACTGGTGGAGGAGAACATGCCAAGATACAGGAAAACTGTGATTAAAAACCAGGTTTATTCCACCAAATATTGATTTCTGAACTCTTAAAACGTAATAAATGTGAACTTGTTTTCTTTGCATTATTTGAGGTCTGAAAAATCATTTCTCATTTTCTGTAAATAAATGCTCTAAGTTACAATATTTTTATTTAGAATTTGGGAGATGTTGTCCGTAGTTTATAGAATAAAACAACAATGTTCATTTTACTCAAACATAAACCTATATATTTTTTCCAGAGCTGTATATTTCTTTTAGGAACATTAACATTGGTCTGACTTCAACTGATATTTGCTGATATATTTGTTTTATGTTGGACAGGGACCAAGAATTACTGGCCTCAGTGCAACAATTGGCCGACATTGACCAAAGCAATGAGATACCTTTTTATCAATGAGATGCATTTTATTGATTGCATACATCTGGATGAAAGGTAAAATGTAAGGGAAATTAATTATACATTTGTTTCTAAGCTTATACTAGGGTGTTATAAGTAATAATTGTGTATAGTCACTGGCAGATATATACATATGTAATATCAGATATCAGCATCGGCCCAGAATTCCCACATCGATACATCCCTACTTTAAAGTGTACTCAAAGAGAGGGAACAGGAAAGGAGGAGAGAGATTGAAGAGAGTGAAAAATGAGCAGCGAGTCTCGTATGCCTTTCGTTTCGCTGTTATGCTGCGTGCGTGATTGATTGATTTGGTGTTTTAATAAGCCACTGTGAGTTTTAATCAGAAAGCTCGCAGTGTGTTCAGGATTAGAGCTGAAGAAATCCAGCCCCTCACGCTGGCAGTTTTGAGCACTCGCAGACCCCGCCGCTGCTCGGGCACCAGTCACTCAGGGCAGTGTTTTGGTTGGCTGGAAAGCTCAGAACAGCGGTAAACTACGCCTTGCCGTTCCATTTGCTGGAAGAAAACCATTGGCCTGGGTTGGAAATGCACTGACTTGAGGCTGCTCTTTGTAGGTGGCTGAAGAATTTAGAAGAGAGACCTTAAAATGAGGGTGATATTCTGCATGATTAAAGTCAAGCACTCAACATTTTCTCATGGAAAATATAAAAGTGCTGAGCACCCCAGCTGACCTCAGCTTTTGGATTGAATCTACGAGACTGTGAAAAAGGTTCATTATATGAGCATGGGTTGCTGGAGGTTCAGTTTGCCGTTAGCTGACCAGTGTTTCAAAAGCTAGTGACCTGCATTATTTATTTATTTATTTATTTTATTTTTTTTGAGAAAGACATCATTGAACAGTGCTGGAAAAGTTACTACCATGATTTCCTAATTGCACGTGTAATTGTGAGTGCCAATGTTTGTTTTTTCATATGTCTGAAACTTTTCATGTGTGCAGTTACTCAACCAATAAATATTAGTTTTATATTATATATAAAAACAATATATAAGATATATAAGAGTTAGGTCAGAGATGGTGTCCGTATCAGTATTTTTTTGCACTATATTGCGCACTTTAAAGTCAGTGCATCTTAGCAGGTAATGCTAAGCGCTAGCTTAAAAAAAGCCTGCGCTTTTTATTTTTCTTAATTTTAATCTTATTTCCTCGCCAGTTTACATAGCCAATTACCCAACCCACTCATTAGGACTCCTCCCATTAATAGTGATGCCCCAAGACCTAGCCTGTGCTTTTACCATGTTAAAACAAGCTACGTTGGATGAACCGCTAGCTAATATTGCCCTGGCTTACCGGAACACTCAGGGTCCCTTAGTGTAGCACTGTAGTTAACCACTAATGCTAATGCTAATGCTGCTGCACCCAGCCTTAGTGGAAATCTGGAAATCTAAGCTTACTATAAATATACTGAAGCACTTTATTGACCCAAATAAACAGTTTTCAGGAGAGAAATCTGTGTAGATTAATGTTCAGCGCTCGTTTTTTTTTATTTATGAATTACAGTTTTGTTTACTTAGCTTAGCTTTATTAATTTACCCACCCAGCGGCAAGACGTACTGAATTAAAAAGAAAACAATGGAGACACCCTTGTTCCTTTCAAGTGTCTCATAATGCCCTTATAATCTGGTGTGCCTTATGCATGAAACTAGACCAGAAAATAGACGTTCATTCTTTATACTTCAAAATCTGGTATCGAAAATTGGAATTTAATTATATTCTTTTTTTTTTCTCGCCAGAGTTGAACGATGAACGGAATTAAAAGAGCCACATTTACAAATAATTTACTCAAGTTCAATTTCAGCATGATTTGATTGAGGAGTTTATTTTTATTTATTTTATTCATTTAATTTGTGAGAGAGAGTGTGAGGTAGAGAGAAAGGTAGATCAGGACAGAGATCTCGCAGGTGCAGCTCACGATTGTGAGCAGCTCAGTCTGACTGCTGTTCCGTGACCTGCTGAAAGCAGGCAGATGGAAGTGGTCCATTTTCAAGGAGATCCTATAGAACATGCTCCCTGTACGTGTGTGTACATTCCATGGCGGTGAGGTTTGGGTGTAATGAGGCGGTTTCACTGACCTCATGTAACCACTAACAGCTCGCTCGCTCACTCGCTTTTTCTCTTGCTGTCTCTTGCTTTTGCTCTTGCTCTGCCATTTCTTCTGTCTTTCCTTCTTTCTTTCTTTCTTTCTTTCTCTCCTTTTTCTCTTTTGGTTCTCCAGTAGAGATGCGAGTGGCAGGTTCAAGCCATATCAACATATGCTTTATTGCTTATCTATGCAAAGTGACATAGAGTCTGTGAGATATGCTGCATCAATAAAACTATACTTCTGTATAGTACTGTAAAGAGAACTATAGCTTAACTTTAGTCATGGTAGTGTATGAAATGTAGAGCGTCTGGCACATGTTTTTCTTTTTTCCTTTTCCTTCCTTGGTTACCTCTGTCCTTACCTTTTTCTCGTACTCTTTATTTTTTATTTTTTTATTATTTTTTTCCCTCCTTCTTTCCTTCTTCTCTTCCACTTTCCTTCATTAAACATCTCTCGGAGTGTCTCCTCACCTGCTATTGATTTAAAAGTGAGAGAGAGAGAGAGAGAGAGAGAGTGTGAAAGAGAGAAAATAAGTTATGTCCTGTACATCTGGAGCACATGTGTGGCTTAAAGGTGAGGAATCCCTGTTGCTCTGTAAGGGAGTCTCATAGCACTGGAGTTCTCTCACTCAGCACTCTTTCTGCTCTTTCTTTTTATTGTCTCTATCTCTTGCATTCTTGCAGTTCTCTTACACTATTGTGATCTGTCTGTCTGTCTGACTGACTGACTGTCTGTCTGCCTGTCTGTCTGTCTACACTTACAGCTCTTGCTCTCTCTCAGCTATTTTTTGTCTTTTTATTGTCTATATCTCCTGCATGCTTGCAGCTTTCTTGCAGACTTTCTCTCTCTCTCTCTTTTTTCTTTTTCTTCCTCGCACTCTCTCTTTCTGTATTTGCGCTCTCAGCTCTTGCTCTGTCTTAGTACTTTTTCTTCTCTTTTTATTTCATTTTATTGTCTCTATCTCTTGCAGATTTTTCATGCTCCTGTGCTCTGTCTCTCTCTCTGTCTCTCTCTCTGTCTCTCTCTCTGTCTCTCTCTCTGTCTCTCTCTCTGTCTCTCTCTCTGTCTGCATTTACTCTCACAACTCTTGCTCTCTCTACCAGCTCTCTTTCTGCTTTATTTTGTGCTATTTCTTGTGCTATTACGGTTTGCACTCACAGCTTTTTTTGCTTTCACACTTTCTCACAGCTCTTTTATGCTCTCTTGCAGCTCTCTCACACAGCTATCACAGCTCTAGCTCTCTCTCTCTCTCTCTCTCTCTCTCTCTCTCTCTCTCTCTCTCTCGGCACTGTGCTTCTCTTTTTATGTATTTCTCTGTTTTACAGTCTTGGAGCTTTCTCACTCGCTGCCACAGCTCTCTCAGCTCTCTTTCTTTTTCTCTCAGCTCTTTCTTTTTCTCTCAGCACTCTCTCAGCTCTTTTTGTGTATCACTCTTGCAGCTCTCTCTGTCTATCACACTCATTCACTCTCTTGCAGCTCTGCCAGATCTACTACTTCTCTCTCACAGCTCTTACTTTCTCTCGCAGCCCTTTCTGCTTTCTCTCTCTCTCTCTCTCTCTCTCTCTCTCTCTCTCTCTCTCTCTCTCCCTCTCCTTTGTGTTCTGGTTTTGTCTGTTCGGGTGGCGCTTGTTGTTGTAACAAATTTCAGCATGTTAAGTGAAGTCTCCCAGCTGGCGCGGGGCCAACATTCTTCGCCAATGAATTCCAGACGATGAGGAGCACAGCTATATTTAGGCCGCTCGTGTGAATGTGCGTTCGTTTTGTTTTTAAAACTGGAGCAATCCCCTTATACACACACACACACACACACACACACCGCTAATGAATCCCTTCCCAGTGCATATTTATCTGCAGCAGAAGCGCGGGTGTCCCGTGTGCAGATAAATTAGGCTTTTCTCTCTTTGTTTCTCCTCCAGTTTGAATGTGATTGGTTGATTCTGCAGCTCTGTACTTAAACCCCTGTCTGTTAGCTTTCTTTTCTTAATAGAGAGAAGACTGTTCATTTCTGTCTGTGTGTGTGTGTTTTAACCCTAGAAAGCTGTTCATTTTGAGTTGCTCACACACACACACGTACGTGAGCACGCACAGGCACTTACGATTGTTCAGAGTAGTCATTGATTTCAGCAGCGGTCACAAACACCGTTTTATTTGTGCACATATACTCACAAACACTTGAAATTCAATTGGAGCTTGTTGAACGTTTGCTATAACCCTCGTTAGGTAAATCCTGGCAGGAAGTAAAGTAGTTCTTGCGATAATGTGAAGAGGCCACAAAAATAAGATGAGGGCCTGAGATCCATGAGATAATGTGTTGAGGCCACAAGATCTGCACGATGAAGGCTGAAAGATAATGCGGTGAGGCCACAAGATAATGCAGTAAGGCTACTAGATAATATGTTTGAGGTTTATTAGGGTAAGGCCAAGAGACAATTTCCCTTGAACAAGATCGCATCTCCTGTAAAGTTAGTTTACAGTCGTCCTTTGTGTGACAGTAACAACTCACCAGTCTTTTTTTTTTTTGGAGTGTCTCGTCAGAGGCTTTCTTTCTCTGTTGTAGTTGTGGTTGTGTTTGTGTGTCTCAGCCTGAGGAGTGAATAGTGTGTTTGTGTGTGTGTGTGTGTGTGTGTTAGTGAGCGGCTTCTGCGGCCGGTATTAATGTGGAACAGACAGGCATGAATTATCTTCAGCGAGTTTTGCAGATGTTTTTGTTTTTGTTGTTGCTGTTGTCATCATTGTCTTTGTGTGATATCATAAATGTTGAGCCTCCAGCTGTGAGTTCTTTCTCTCTCCATCTCTCTCACACACACACACACACACACACACTCACACTCACACCATGCACACAGCTCAGCAATTTCTTGCGGAGGAAATAAAGCTGGCAGGTTGCCAGATTGTGGCGGAGGAAAAAAAAAAATCAGCCACATTCCTCCAGCTCACTGTAGAGTTTAGAGCGCAGATTTGTGTGTGTGTGTGTAGAGAGGGGGGGTGTGTTTTGGAATTGTTGAAAGATCAGGGAAAGATTTTTTTAATATTATATATTTTTTTAAAAAAGGCTAATTTAAATGCATGGTGCACCATCATTTCCACTGATTCCACAGTCCCACTGCTCCACAGCTTTCTCCAAAAAAGCATCAATACAAGCGAAGGCTATGATGATGATAAGAGGATAATATTCAAACATAAGAACCTTGGATTTAAAATATTTTATAGTCTATTATTTTGGTGCATTTTTACTGATTGACAAAATTGAAAAACAAAATGTAAAAATGTAGATATATTTCATAAAACTAAAAAAAAACAACCCAATAGGCTTGTTTCTCAGGTCTTCTCTTGTTTAATCAATCAATCAACCTTTATTTTCACCCTGTAAAATTATTAAGGGTAGCCCTCGTTTACAATACAGCTGAGCATTCACAATTTAAAGGGACTGAACTTCATAAACAAATATTAAATGGTAAAAGCATTAAAAAAAAAAAAAAACAGCACACAGTATAAGATTTAAATAAGAGAAAATATTTCAAAATAAAAGGATAAGTGGACAGGCTAAAATATTAAGCAATAAAATATAAGTAAAGAGAGAAATAATTGGAATAATAAAATGTATACACAAATAAATAAAGAGAGGACTAAAAAATTGATTTAATTCTTTTTTATTTATATAGCGCTTTTTACAGCAAAAGTTGTTTGTTTTTGAATTACTGCCCACAGCAGTAATTCACTATTGAGAGAGCAGCTGGCACTGTGCCAGACCGCTGAGAGAGCGAGAGAGCGAGAGAGCGAGAGAGCGAGAGAGCGAGAGAGCGAGAGAGAGAGAGAGAGAGAGAGAGAGCGAGAGAGAGAGAGAGGGGCTGATGGGAAGTCTGGGGGTAAATTGCTGCGTACCTGCCAACCTGCCATTGTGTTGTGCTGTGGGGATCCTGTGACAGCATCACACACTTTCGAGGGATTTAGCCTAGCTCTCACTCTTTCTCACACACACACAAGCACATATGCATGCGTGCGCACACACACACACACACACACACACACACACACACACACACACACACACACACACACACAAACACACGTGTGCAATTATGAGCGTTCCCTGTTGAAGGACTGTGCTGTTTGCACATTAGCGCAATAATACAAGGTCCCTTACAAAACCTGCCACTTTGTATTGATGTCTAATTTGGGATTTTGTGTGTGTGTGTGTGTGTGTGTATGTATGTGTGTTTGTGTCTGAGTGTGTGCTCACACGTGCATAGGGGCCTCTAACGAGGAGCTCTGGTGGTTTCACACTCTACACACCCAATCAGCTTCTGTCAGGTGCTGCAGAGCGTCAATGCGTAGAGTTGGGTGTGTGTGCGTGTGTGTGTGCACGTCTGCTGGGAGATGTGAAGCTCACCTGTCAGTGTTGGCTCACACACAAACACACACACACACACGCACACACACACATATGCACACATGCCTTTCGTTTTCCCCCCAAAAAAACCCTCCTTAATATTTCCCCCATAGAAAACAATGAACCCACTCCAGATCCTCCTGCTTTAATTGGGCAGTTTTTTTTTTCTCCAGATTCATCAGGTTTTTTCTGTGGTGGGTCTCTCTGTGTGGAGGGTTCTGTCCTGCGAGTGTTTTTAGGGAAAAACTCGATCCTCCGTGTGAGTAATGGGTCCTCAGAGAGGCCGAATCTCATTCTGTCAGTAAAAGTGTGTGTATTCCCTGGAAGCAGTGTAATGGGACAGGGCATATGAGGGATTTAGCTCTGTCTGCAGGAGAGAAACAGAGAGGGAGAGACGGCAAGAGAGAGAGAGAAAGAGAGCGGTTGCGCTGTCACTTTTCTCCGCTTTAGACGGTCTATGTGTTTTTTCGTAAGTGGAATGTCTGAAATATATTGTGCACTGGAAAAAGATATATAGGTTTTAGCATAAAATAGAAGCCAACCTGGCTTCAATTTAATTCTTTTTATTAATTACAATAAACAATATATTTTGCATTTTAAGACCATTAATGTGGCAGTATGTTGTTTCAGTTTGTTTCTAAACTAAAAGTAGAAGCATTTCTAAATGGGGAAGAGACAAAATATTGTGTTTAATGGTACCAGTGTGCTAGAACAAATACCCCTGCATATCTTAATTAATATATATTTATTTTAAAAAACTGGGGTGTCGGGTTGCTTTTTGCAGGAGTTCTTCTGGCCACGTCACACATCTTTATGTACTTACGTAACAGATACAGCCTCTAAAAGAGGATCCGGCTCAGTTTTACTGAACGCAAGCAGCTGGTGGAGCAATGGAGACTTCAGAAGGGGAAACTCAGAGCTCAGTATCTCATTCACTCATTGTAAAACCAAAGAGCCTGGAAACCTGGAAGTCGGATTCATCCGCGCTGAAAGGAGACCGCATCACACCTGCCTAGTTTAAAATGATTCTTCCGCATGCTCGGTGCCATTACCTGTTCTTACCAGAGAGGGCTCTAAATCCCCCAGATCCTAAAATGTACAGACATCAGCTTTAAATGCCATAAAATATTATACAAATAGTGGAATAAGTCTATAATGTAATTGTCCTGACAGGCCTATAATGAGTTTTTAAACGTATCACCATTGTTCCATCCATTGTTATTGTTATTGTGCTGTTGCGTGGTTTACGGCTTATTTATCCTTGTGTGTCTGTACATCCGGCTCAGGCTTCCCCACCAACTGCGACTGAGTCTCTAAGAGGAGCCTTCATGCATCAGCTCGAGCAAGGGCTCTCCGTCCTCGGCTCCTGACTTTACTTTGAGGCACGTCTTGTGATGTCATTTCCTCTTTGCCGTGGCCATGTAGTGCCCTGCCATTGGACAGCTTTGATCTGTCCTCTCTGTCTGCAGAGCTGCAGAGCTCAGCAGGGTCTCAGACATCAGCTACAGAACTCTCAGACAAAATCTGACTTCATATCTTCACTGTTACACGTACTGCCAAAGCACATGCTCCTTTCATTCTGCCACACTCTCACACACGTTCTCTCTCATTTTCTCTCATGCTCAAGATCTTTCATTCTTTTTAATTATTGTTTCCTCCCTGTCTCACTCTCACACTTGCTCTTTCTTTCTCTTGCGTTCTTTTATATCGTTTTATAAATATTTTTTTAAATCATTTTGTGATTTTTGTGTGATGTTTTTATAAATCAATTCTCTCTCTCACACAATCACACGGTCTTGCTCGGTCTCCCTTGTGCTGTCTCTCTCGCTCTTTCGCTTCTCACTCTCGCACACACTCTTTCTTTCTTTCTGTCTCTCTCACTCCTCACTTTCTCTCTTTCTCACTCTCTATGTCTCACACTCACATGCTCTTGCTCTGTCTCTTGCTCTCTCGCTTCTCACTGTCACACACGCTCTATTTATTTCTCTGTCTCTCTCTCACTCCTCACTTTCTCTCTCGCTTTTTTTTTCACTCATTCTGATTTTATTGCTCTGTCTGTCTGTGTCTCTCTCTTTCTCTCTCACACATTTACACTCTTATGCTCTGTCTCTTTCATGCCGTCTCTTTTGCTTCTTGCTCTCACACACATGCTCTCTGTTTCGGGCTCTCTGTCTGTGTCTCTTTCTCACTTCTCACTTTCTCTCTCTCACTCACTCAGTCTTTATTTCTCTCTCTCTCTCTCTCTCTCTCTCTCTCTCTGTCTTCCACACACTATCACTCTTGCTCTGTCTCTCTTATGCTGTCTCTCTCACTTCTCAGTCTCGCACACTTTCTCTCTCTCTCTCTCTCTCTCTCTCTCTCTCTCTCTTATGCTCTTTCACTTACTTGCTTTCTCGCTCACTCGCTCTCTCACTAACACATAGCACAGATTTTATTGTGCTTATTGTAAGCCTGTAGTTAAGCCAGCCTATTAAAAGCACTTTTATTATAACTCTGCTACATTTACTGTCTAAAAGTGTTAAATCTTGACTTTCAGTAGAACATATAAATAGTTTTTATATGAAGGTTTAAAGGCATATAAATAATGCATTTAAGTCTTTATAAATATGACATTTATGGCTAAATCTATGGAAGCAATGTTTTAGAAAGTGTCTTTCAGCTCATTGAATACTACAGTCGCTAAGTTGTCCATTCATTATCCGCTATCAATTGATTGTTGGCATAGATTTTACAATAATAAATGGAAAATAGTGTTTTCTTCCTTTAGTCATGCTTTTTGGACCTGTGTAAAATATGGAAATGGTGACCAGCTCACGCAGTGTTTAAATACAAGTCAAATACAGTTTAACCAGATGTTTCTATTGGAGCTTCCATGAAAATCCCCCACAGTGCACATCTTTCTCTGGTGTCGAGAAGCTTGGAAAGGAAGTGAGTATTTAGGGAGAGGAAGTGCACGTCAGCGTGGAGGAGCTGCCTCTGTGGGTTTGTGGTGACGAGTGGCTGTTTAAAATAAAATAAGATACAATGAATTATGAAATATGGGGAGATTGGAAAAGGATGTAAGAGAAAGGCGTCTGTGACCTCATTACAATAATATCCTCTCATTTGATGTAAGAGGGGAAGTGTGCGCATATGGGTGGGTGTGTATGTGAGTGTGTGTGTGTGTGTTTGTGTGTGCATGTCTGCCTCCACTTTCTTCCCAGACTTCTTGGATAAATTAGATTTTCCTTGTTCTGACTGTTTAATGATACTGATTATAATGTTGTCTGTATTCTGAGCATTAAACATATGGTAAAATTTGCTGTCATGTCAAAACCTCAGAACTCCTCTCATGATGAATGAAGTAATGTAAGTGGAGTAGACTGACTGACCTGTTTCTTTCTATGTTTGTAGGATGACAGTGATGGGATCCCCTGGTCGGAGGAGCGAGTGGTGCGGAAGGTGCTCTATCTGTCGCTGAAGGAGTTTAAAAGTGCACAGAAACGGCAGCCTGGTGATGGCCTCAGCGATGGAGCCAAAAACGGTAAGTTGATGTTTGGGTCTGTAGCCTTTGTCTCTGAGAATCTAAGAATACTTTTTAGGGAACCCTAGGATACACCCTTGCTGTACTCCATAATGGAGAAGTGTTCTGTTCTTGTGTAGTTTGTTTTGTTTCCAGTGTAGTTCAGATAAGAGCTGATTACCGTATTTTTTGCACTATAAGGTGCACTTAAAATTCTTTAATTTTCCCCAAAATAGTCAGTGCGCCTTATAATCTGCCACGCCTTCTGTATGAATTTCATCAGTCAGGTTGTACGGAGCAGTAAAGCTACATCGCTGAAATACAGATTATAAAGAAGTTTCAGTGAAGTTTCTCCAGCACCAAGGCTGGAGCAGTATAAGCATAAGCTGCTAACCACAGCACAGAAAATAGTCGTTCATTGATAGTGCGCCTTATAGTTTGTAAAATACTGTAATTGGTGGGATGTTGCTTAATTGGAGGCTAATTACACTAAACTCACACAAAGGACAAGGGTAAAATGTGTAGTTTATTCATGGTGCAGTTGTTGTAGATTTGTGGGTAATAGGGCTGCATTAGTCAATATAATCTACAATGTCGATTATTTAAATTTGTCGACTATAAATTTCACTGTCAACCAATCGTTAATAATAATTTGTAGCAGTATCGTATTACTCAAAGTGCTGGGAACAGAAGCGCAATGGGAGATGGGTAAATGACTCACTCAACTTACTGTGTGTTTTCAAAGGGCCTAAACACAACAGATTACATATATAATAACTAATTTCAGTCATTTTCGTGTTTAAACAACATCTAGGGGGTGCCGAGTGGTCCAGCGGTCTAAAGCGCTGGATCGAACCCCCGCTCATGCAGCTTTTCCATCAAGCTTCCGGCACTAAGAGGAAGCACAATTGGCCCTGCTCCTTCCGGGTGGGTAGATGGTGCTCTCTTTACCCACATCACTCCTAGGGTGATGTCTGCAGTACAGGGCCTCGAAAAGAAGCTGTGGTTGGCTTCACATGTATCGGAGGAAGCATGTGTTAGTCTTCACACTCCTGGTGTGTTGGGGTATTACTAGTGATGGGGGAGTCCTAATGAGTGGGTTGGGTAATTGGCCGTGTAAATTGGGGACAAAAAAAAAAAAAACATCTAGAAATTTATTTGGCTTTTAAATATCATGTTCAACTGTTTCTATCATTTTTTAGAGATGGAAGACATGGTAAAAATAATCGTTGACTAATCGACTAATCAAAAAAATAATCATTACATTAGTCGACTACCAAAATAATCATTAGTTGCAGCTATAGTGGGAAAATGTTTTACCAATCTTTGCATGTAATCATCACTGCCCACATACTTCACATTGGCATTTATGTTAGTCAGTGCGTTCACTAGTGAACTGTTCAAAATCAAGCAAATCTGGCAACATCAAACATGGTGACAATGAAGAAAGTCAAACTAATGTGCTTAGAACAACAACAAAAAAAAAAGTTTGCCCTTAAACTTTTAATGGGTACTGCTCTATTCTGTCTGCACCGTATGCTTTCTGAGAACATGCGAACATAATCAAAATAAATTCAGACCCCACATATAACATTCATTAATAACATTCACCTACCTGTATAACATTATTTAAATGCAGTTAGCTCTAAAATAAGAAAATAAGAGCATCAGCCAGATGTCTTCCACCAGCGTCAGAGCAGAGAAGAGGGCACTTCAGTCATAGAGTGTCAGGAATCTCGTGTGCTAGTCTACTTCAGATTGCATAAGGTTTTGAGACAAGTGTGTGATTTATGTATGCTGCAGTTGCCTCAGTAGCTTCAGTGCCAAACCTAAGAAGCAGACCTTCTGGTGTGTCTGTGTCAGTGTTTTAACATACACATCAGTTTCTTGGGCATTATGCAGCATCTCCGGGCTTATGGAGGCGGAGGCCTACTCTCTGGGCTTTGTGAGGTTTAGACTGTTTCAAAGCTTCCGTCCAAAACCACAAGTTTTGTCAAGTTTGTTGAGCCCAGTATAGACGCGCAGAAAATGAAAGTAGCACCTTGTTTTGCAGTCGTTTTCATTCCAGTTGTTGTGATCATCGATTCCATGATGCTGCTTTTTCATTTTTAGAGTGTCTAGCACCTAGAAAAGTCATGGAATTAAAAAAAAAAAAAGTAATTTCTGGACCTGGATAAGTTTTGGAATAATATAAATTACCAGATAGTTTTGGAAAAGTCATGGAAATTTGGTCTACAAATCTTTGTGTTTCTGTTTATCGATGGAGAAAATGTATTTTGAGCTAACAAATACATCAGCTCAGTGTTAATACAGTAAATTAGCCTTACACAATGGAGCTCTCAGGATCTGATACACATTTGTATCATTAAAAAGTGTGTCAGATTAATTTTAGGCCTACTTTAATCAATTTTAATAATAGTTTTAGTTGATTTTTTTTGTTGGTTTTATTGTCCATGGCTGCACTGTTTAAAAAATGGTAATTTAAATTTGTTTTAGAGGCATGAAAAAGTCATTTAAAAAACATTGAAATTTATTTTTAATTTAATTTAAAACGTTTATAAATCCTTGTCTAGTCTAGTCTAGTTCACTTTTGTTTAGAAAACACTGCAGTCAGTATTTTTTTGTGTTAATTTGACTATTCTGGTTTTGGATCATACTGAAAGAAGTGTTTTTTTTTTTTTTATTTGCTGGATGCATAATAGAAGTATATTGTCAATATACACACTGTGATTAAAAGTAAAAGTTTGTTTAATGTCCAGTGGACATCTCCACTGGATAATATCCAGAACACTTCAGGTTAAATGCGCATGAGTAAAAAGGACTTACACTTGGATAAGTGAGTGATACCTATCCAGTCAAAATTGAGTGATTTCCTTTTAATGTTGTTAAATGATGAGAGGTTACGAAGTCTACAGTGTGTTTATGTTGGCTGAAGGTATAAGAACAAAGCTCTATGGACATTGGAAGTTGTCTGATGCTGTTTGTCTGACACCAGCACTCACACTCCCACTAGGTTTCCCCCCTCACACAAACCTCAAGAGCCAGCCATGCTGTTCTATCACACAAAGGAACTGAGAGGGATTTCCCCAGAGAGACA
The DNA here is from genome assembly GCF_023375975.1 of Astyanax mexicanus. Lineage (NCBI taxonomy): Eukaryota > Metazoa > Chordata > Actinopteri > Characiformes > Acestrorhamphidae > Astyanax > Astyanax mexicanus. Next base: position 36,501,669 of record NC_064410.1, read on the forward strand.
GAGGCAGGGGGAAACTTGCCACACCTGGATTTATCCTATACTTTTTAGTAACAGCTCCACTTAATCTGGATAAACAGCTCTGGAAAAAATAAGAGACCATTTAAAAATGATACATTTCTTTGTTTTTACCTAATTAAAACCTCTGGAATATAATCAAGAGGAAGATGGATGATCACAAGCCATCAAACCAAGCTGAACTGCTTGAATTTTTGCAACAGGAGTGCAGGCATAAAGTTATCCAAAATCAGTGTGTAAGACTGGTGGAGGAGAACATGCCAAGATGCATGAAAACTGTGATTAAAAACCAGGGTTATTCAACCAAATATTGATTTCTGAATCAGTTTTGATTTTCTGAAAGGTCTGCATCTTTTTTTATTATTTCAGCCATTTTTTCATTTTCTGCAAATGAATGCTCTAGGAGTAACGTTGTTTTCGTAGTTTATAGAATAAATCAGTAATGTTCATTTTACTTAAACATATACCTATAAATAACTAAATCAGATAACCTGATTCAGAAACTGAAGTGCTCTCTTAATTCTTTCCAGAGCTGTGTATTATGATACCAATATACCTGTGTATTATGATACCAATTTTTCTGTTTGGATAATTGCAAAATAAGCGGATAAGTAGCTTATTTTATATAGCTTACATGGCGTATTTCATATTTTAGGTAAACCAGGCAGTAGGGAGCACTAGTGTAGATGTATCCAATAAGTGTCCAATAAGTGAAATAGACACAGAAAAAGCATGGAGTTATTTACATGTATACAAACGTGTTTAGTTTAGCAATGTAATGGTAGAACCATTTTTTCTAAAAATGGCCAAAAAAAAGTATTTAACTGTTTAACCTTATTACGGAATGTAGCTAAATCCACATGGATCAGCATTATGAAAGATAACAAATGCATCGTTTGGCCGTAAGCAGAATTCTGATTTGTGATTCTGCATAGTGGATTACGCCAGTCCTGCACATGCTCTACCTCTCCAGCCAGGAAGCTGTGTTACTCTTATAATGTGTGTCTTATAAGGAGCTTACATCTATATTTCTTTATCTTATAAGCTGGGATTCTCTCTAGGCAGCGTGGCTGTTCCCCTGGCAGCAGAGCAGGAGGACAAAACTGTATAAAGCTCAGCAGGACATTAACCTTACTGTCCACTCGAGCATGAGTCTTTACAGAGAGAGAGAGAGAGAGCAGAGTACAGTCAGATTTACACAGCAGGGGAGTCACATCAGCTTAAAACAAACAAATATAAAGTGAGAGAGAGAGACTGATACAGGGCAAATACACCTTTCACTCTGCAGTAGAAACAGAAATATGAGTCAGTGTATAGCACTTGAATATGTATGCATGAAAGTCTCTTTACAGCTTTTAAAATGTCAACAGAAATGAAACTAATTTCAGAATGACTTGTGATCAAATCTGATTACAACATAATATCGTACGCTAAGTTTAAGAAGCCGTTCAAGCATGGTACAAATATTTTAAACAGGGTGAAATTTAAACTTTGCACAGACATACCAAAAGTCACGGGACAGGAATTTGTGTCCTGTCTAATAACTTTCGCCACTTACCATCCTACAAAAGCTAAAGAACGCTGCATTGACTTGTGCAATATTTGTGTGGGGCCTCCTGAATATCATCTGAAAAGCTACTGTATTTCAGTAAGTTCACTTGACTTGGACTTGATAAAACACACTGGCTGTGACCGAAATGGCTCCCTACTCCCTCATTAGTGTTGCGCTATGTAGGGAGATACGAATAAGTTCACTAATTAGTGGTAAAACGGGAGTGAATTCGGACACTAACTCATCATTATCATGCGCCAGCACCGTTCGCATAAACACAAACAGGTGAGAGAGGGGCTGAACCGTGTTTAAAACTCCATAAACACACGAGCTGAGCTCTGATTTAAAGATAGTGAAGCTCTGAGCTGATCATGAAGTTATTTATTGGTTTGTTATTTTTACGCTGTTTAGAAGAAGATCCTCACATTACTGAACTACATGAAGAAAACCTTAAAAATAGCAGCGTACACCGGCTCGCTCTGTTGCCAGATTGGGTGGTATCATGCCAAATGTCGAGTTGTGTCTGAAATTGTCTGGAGGAAATGCTGTGATTTGACAGGTGAACAAAACTACCAAGTGTAAAGAGTTTGGAAATTTAACTCGGCGGTGTTGCAGATATCTAACCCTGCAGAGACAGAGCTTTTAGTCCTGATGATGGAAATTTGAAGTTGTGTTTATGTTCGTTATTATATGTGAGTAAGTTATTTCTTTCTTTCATTGCTTGTAAGGTTGTTTTTATGTACTGTTTTTAAGTTTTTGTTTCGTGTGTCCAATGATACAAGGCACAAAACACATAATACAAATATGCAGATAAACTCATTTAAATATATTGTTTTGTAATCAGTGATATTTAAGATATTTATGGTATTTTAGTTAAGATCATGTTGGAATAAACCCTGTAATATTGTTAATATGACGAACATCAGCTGTTTGGGTGGTTTTCTCTGTAATTTTGTGGATTTGAAACACGTTTTACCCTGTAAATTGGTTTTATCTGAATCCCACTGTAACAATCTGGCAACCCTGGTGGCTCGCTGTCCGCTCCGTTTCTTCGGCTGTCTGTTGCTTAGTTGCGAGACCCGCAAAGCATTTTGGGACACATTCAGCTCGCTTAGTAAGCAGCGAAGTTTACTATAAATCATGATGCATTATGGGAGTTTTTAGTGCCCTCAAAATCACGTTCGAATCCCCCCTTATGATTCGGACACTCAAAGAAAAATGGCTGACATACTCAATAGTGCCCTAACTAGTAAATAGGGAGCCATTTCGGTCACAGCCAATGGGACCAACACCAGCAGATGACATGTCTCCCCAAACCATCACTGATTGGTGAAAACTTCACACTAGACCTCAAGCAGCTTGGACTGTGTGTCTCTCCACTCTTCCTACAGACTCTGAACCCTTGATTTACAAATTAAATATAAAATGACTGATGATCGGTGATGGTTTGGAGAGACAGGACATCTGCTGGTGTTGATCCACTGTGTTATATCAAGTCTAAAAGTCAGTGCAGTGTTTTTTCATGGAAAGCCTATAGCACCTTATGCTATCTTGGCTGACTACTTTTAATAGAGAAGCAGATTTCATTTTCGAGCAGGACTTGGCACGATGCCCACATTGCCAATAGTACCAATTGATGTTTAAAGGATCAGTGTTATTTATGGTTTCCTCCTGTACAGCTGTGAGCTATTGCAGGACTGATTGCTGGTGGTGGTGGTGGTGGTGGTGGTGGTGGTGGTGGTGGTGGCGACAATGATAATGCTTAATAGAATAATAATAGTTAATAATACCAGTTCTTTTGTTATATCTTCCCACTGTTCTTTAGTGTGTGTGTGTGTGTGTGTGTGTGTTTCTTTTTTTTTTAAGGGGTGTGGCTGGCAGTAGGGTGTAGACAGTGATGGACAGACGCTCCTGCATGTGAGCGGGGAGAGGAGTGATCGCTATAGCAACTGTCACTCTTCATTTATCCCTCTGTCACTACGAGTCTAGCGTCCAACCTGCAATCACTGTCTGAGCTCTCTCGCGTGCTCGCTCCTACACTCGCCAGTTCTTCCCCATTTCTCTCTCTCTCTCTGCCTCTCTCTTTCTCTCTCTCTCTGCCTCTCACGTGTTTCTTTTTTTTCCACCGCTCTATCTATAGCTTTTTTTCTCTTTCTAGCTTTAAGTATTCGTTTTCTGTTTTCTCTCTCTTGATTTAGTCTTTTTATATTTTGTTCTCTCTGTATTTTACTTACACATTTTTTTTCATTTTATATTGCTAGTTTGCCAATTTGCTAATTTTTCGTCTAACTTTTTCTTCTGCTCACTTTCTCTGTTTTCAGGTTTTATCTCAGTCTCATCTCTTTTTTATTTCTTTTTTTCTTTCTCCTTCTATCACACTCTTTTGGTGCTGTTTGATTTAGATTGTTTGATTTCTAGACAAGACAACCATAGTGTCCATACCTATGATGAAGTACAGATAGAATAAGTCACACACACACACACACACACATACTAGTGAACACAAACACTCAATGACACAGTGAGCCATTGCTACGGGCAACAGTGAGGGTAAAGAGCAGCTTGCCCTGCAACCTTGTTGTCAAAGATCCATTGCTCTTAACCTATAGCCACCACTTCCCCATAGTTATGAGCCATTTCCTTGTCGCTTGCTAGTTGGTTGTAATGGTGGTGCTAATTGTTTGCAGTGGTCTGACATGTTTTTTGATGGTGTTTTTATGTGGTTGCTATGTAATACCAGAGGGTTAATAAGGTAGTGTCTGAATTGTTTGAGCTGTTTGAGATAGTTGAAATTGATTGAGTGGTTGGTAATGTTGCTGTGGTTTATGCTAATAACGTTGTAGGCCTAAAAAAATAATTTGGCTGTATGGTGCTGACTCAGAGATTCATGTTTAATGATTTGTATACCATCATAAAATTGTCTTTTTTTTTTTTTTACCAGTTTAATTCCCTCATTAATTAAGCCATAATAAATGAGAGGGGGTGCTATAGCGTGTAATATTGGCACTGCTGTGTTGCAAGCGTAGACACGAGGCTATTGCACATCATAGCATGAACCTTGAGTGTATTATTATGATTATACCACAGTTCCGTTATTGCTGTTTATTTAAATATTTTGAGTTAAAATGGATGAGAAAATATGATATTTTTGGTTATAAACACACTATAAAAACTGTGTTAAAATAGTTCCATTGCTGCTCTGTTTGTAGCGGCTCTGTTTGTCTTGCAAGTAGTGCATCATTGCTAGGTTACCTGTATGTGGCGGAGTAATACATGGAGCATTACAGTTACAGTGCATTACCGGCTGATAATGGCACTCATAGAACAATAGCCTCTCAGCCAGTCACATTGCAGGTTCAGAACTAACTGTGGTATAATGATGATGATTAATTAAATACTATAAAACATGATTAATAGCTGTAGACTTAGGCTTAAGTGTAATAAGGAGTGAAGTGCATGCAATGTCAGGTTTAGACAGTCAGTGTCTGTCATTTCAGAACTCGTCTGAGCTGGCAGAGCAGACAATGAAGCACTGAGGAGGTTCAATTTTGGAGCTTTTGTGCTCTGAGCGATGTGGCGCTACTGTTCATTTAAAAAAAGAACTCTACGAAAAGCAAAAGCACATAACGGACTCTTGTTACTGCGACGGCATTTGGAACGCAGCCTCGACGATTCCTTTTATGCTGCTGTGTTTTACTGCAGTCGCTTGAAGCAGCCTGACCGTGCTGAGGAAACGGTAACATTAACATTTTTATGAACAAAACCAGCTGCCGAATTCTATCCCCGGAGCCCCGTGCCTTTATGTTTGTTTGCTTATTTATTTATTAATCCCCCACCTCTGTTAACATTGTCTGTCTGGCCTGGGCACAGTGGGTGTGTGTGAATAGGACTGTGTGTAATAGGTGTGTAAGTGCAGCGTACTCCATTAGCGGCGTTATAATTCAGCGTTGATGACTGCGGACATGTGCTTTGTGAGGATAATTAAGGTCTGAACAGCGGAGCTCTCTCTGCGCTGGACGTGTCGGCCTCCACATTTGCGCCCTCGTTGCGGCCCAGTTATTACTGGCCCATCACTAATGGGGACCACCGCATGACCCTCATAACCTTTATCTGTCCAGCGAGGCAGGGATATGTGCGTTGTGGGGCAGTGGGCTTAGTTAAACATGCATTCATTTGGATAGAGGCCTGTAAGGAGGGGTTTCCCTGTCTGAGGCCTCCATTTACACTCAGTCTGAGTCTGTGGTGGTCTTAAAACACTTTGTAAAAAGGGATGCTAAGCTATGATGCTATGATGTCTCATGAAATGCTATAATTAAGCATTTGCAATGGAAATCCATGGTAGGCTATCACTTAGCAGTTTCTTTGATGCTCCATGCTGTGCTATAACTACCGTATTTTTCGCATCTATAAGGCGCAATTAAAATCCTTTAATTTTTTCAATCTGGTGCACATTATTGTACGAATTTTACCAGTCAGGTTGTAAGGAGCAGTAAAGCTACTCTGCTGAAGTACAGCTTTATACAGGAGCTTCAATTTAGTGTCTCCAGCACTGAGTAGCATTAGCGGCTAAGCGTGTGAAGCGCTAGCTAATTAACTGTTTAGAGGTGAGTATTATCGGCCTGTAGCTGGCTGCTAACCCTGGCTAGCACCGCTGGAGCAGCATAAGCATTAGCATTAGCCCCTAAAAGCTCTAGCTCTTTCTTTATTCACTGGGAAGTATATCGGACTGTAGTCTAGTAAAACAATTTACGTTGGACGAACCGCTAGCTAATACTGCCCTGGCTTACTGGAACACTCAGGGTTCCTCAGTGTAGCACTCTCCTCGGGTGGTTGGCGCTAGAGGTTAGCCGCTAAAGCTAATGCTCCAGCCTTAGTGCTGGAGAAATTCGGGAATCTAAGCTCACTGTAAATAAACGGAAGCACTTTACTCACCCAAAGAGTTTTCAAGAGAGAAATCTGTGTGGATTAACTTCCATTTTTTTTTTAAGAAATAAAGTTTTGTTTACTTAGCTTAGCTTTGCTTTGCTTATCATAGTTAGCTAGCCCCCCCATCCAGCAGCTGAATTAGAAGTTTTTTATAGTGTTGCTTTAAATGCGCCTTAAAATCCTTATGTGCCTTATGTATGAAAATAGTCCTGAAAATAGACATTTGTTGATAATGCGCCTTATATACCAGTGCAGCTTATAGTGCGAATAATATGGTAAGCAGTTTCTGTGGTGTTCTATACTGTGATATTACTTTGCAGTTGCTTGGGTGTCCCAGGTGGTTGCTAGGATGTTGCGAGCTGGTTGTTAGGTGTTTGTTATTGACCTGCTGATTAGTATAGTATGGTATACAATGTCCAATGATTGCTAAATGTTGCTAATCTAATGATTATTAGATGCTCGCAATGGTACTGCTGGTTATTACAGTAGGGTCTGCCATGTCTGTTGGCTGCTAAGCTCTTCTTGGGTGGTTGATATGGTGCCACAAGTCACAAGTTATGTTGCTGTATGCCTGTGTATCAGTTGCTAGTCCACTAGTTTCATGAAAACCTACAAGTTTCCTCCATGTAAGAGAATAAGAGATGGGAACATAAGATAGAGTTGCTATGCGGAAACATTCAAATCAAAAGTGTGTACACAAGCGCATCATTCCCGAACAGACCAAATGTTCTGGAGAAGGAATGCTGTGAGACGAGTTAGCTGACAACAATCTAGAGGAGGAAGATTGCTATCATATGCTATCAGAGAACAGTAGTATTGTGCATTGTGTCCATTTTATGTGATTGTTGGTATTCATACATAAATATGAAATGAAAGATTATGAAGCATAAGCAAATTATACACTCAGATTGACCAGCACATCATTTCATGTGTTTTGGAAAAAGCTGCAAAATTGAATCTAAATGAATCTAAATTTAAACTAAAATCTAAATCTAAAGTGAAGAAAACAGAATGTAGTTTAAATGTTTCACAGGTTTTGTGAAATGTGTTTAAAGCTTTAAATGTCAGCGTTTGTTTTGTTGACCTAGTGAGAGAAAGTGAAAGTAAGCCGCTGTTAACTTGGCAGGTGAATAAAAAGGCCACTTATCCTCTCAAGTGTATCGTTTGCTGGCTTTGCTCTCTTGGATTTCTCCAGCCGTTCGCCCATAAACGTCTTTCTCAGGGCTAAACGCAAGCAGAATCAGTTCAGTACAGAAACAGTACAGAAATTACAAGCAGTAGATGTCCAATTTTTTGGTCACCCCTTCAAATTAATGCATTTATCTAATTTAAGTTGCACCTATGGGTTGGTTGGTATTGCATATGTGCACAGAAACAGCTTTTCTAGTTCCTGTAGAAAAGTGTTGCCAATAGTAGGGGTGGTGCCATATCATATCGTATGTGATAATATCGCCAACTTATTTGAATATCGTGAACGATATTATACCCTGAAATATTGCACTGTTCTCATTTCCCATTATATATTTACTAGAGATAGATTATATCTGTCCAGTATCATTCATTTTACTTCAGTTCTGGATATATGGGGATATTTGGAGTGCATTGTTATTAGTATCATGACATTCTGGATCATTGACTTCTGTTACAATCTGATAAAATTCTTGTATTTTTTAATATTTCAGTTAAAGGTGTGCCATATCATATCGCATGCAATATTAAAATTAAATTTTCATTTTGTTGCAGTAGTGTATTTATGTTTTAATTGAACGTTTTGTCATATTGCCAAGAATATCGTTATCGCACAAATACCATGAAATATCGTGATATTATTTTAGGGCCATATCACCCACCTCTGGCCAATAGAATAGGAGAATCTGATGAAGATGAAGATGAATCTGTATGCAAAACTTCTATTAACAATTAATGCAGCATAATAATCAGTGTAATAATTACATTTTTCAGATTACCAAACAAACTTTGATATCAAACAAATGTGACAAGTAATAATAAAATGCACCTTATTAAAAATATATATATGGCCCCCCAATAAATTAATTGTAATTAATCACACTTGATTACTGCCAGACAAATAAATGGAACACTTTAACACATCCTAGATCTCAATTAATAAAATATTCCAGTTGAGAATCTTTCTTAATTACATAGTAGAATATATCGAGAAAATAGAAAATAACATAAAAAATTAAATCCAAATTATTATCCTATGTTTTATTATTCCAAATTATTATTATTCCTATTTGGAATCATACTCAAAATCAAGTTTGAAAATCAAATGACAGACATGTTTCTGACAGTTTGAGCAGAAACCTGGATATTAGCGGGCTGCTGGAGGTCATTTCGCAGGGCTCTGGCACTGCTTCTCTTGTTCCTCCATGCACAAAGGAGGAGGATGTAACGGTCCTGCTGCTGTGTTGTTGCCCTCCTACGGCCCCCTCCACGTCTCCTGCTGTACTGACCTGTCTCGTGATATCTGCTTCATGCTCTGGACACTGTGCTGACAGACACAGCAAACCCTCTTGCCTTCTCGCCACAGCTCACATTGCTGTGCCCTCCTGGATGAGCTGCACTACCTGAGCAACTTCTGTGGGTTGTAGACACACCGCCTCATGCTACATCTGATGCTCTATGCTGAGAGAACTGACAAAATGCAAAAGTGACTAAAATATCAGCCAGAAAGGATGAGAACAGAGAAAAGGTCTGTGGTCACCAGCTGCAGATCTACTCCTTAATAGGGGTTGTCTTTCTAATTGCCTCTCATTTCTACCTGTTGTCTGTTTTATTTGCACAACAGCAGGTAAAATTGATTCACAGTCAGTGTTGCTTCCTAACTGGACGGGTTGATTTCACAGAAGTGTGGTTGACTTAAGTGTTAAGTGTTAAAACCTGTCTGACAACATGAAGCAGCTAAACGATCTCAAAATGCAGCACATTATGCCCCAATTGCAAAACTCCTCTACATACGCCTTTTCATTTTAAATGGCAGAGAAATAAAAACTGAGAGAGGAGAGAAAAGAGAAAGGTAAAAGGGGAAAAAAGCACATAACTTTGACTTTTATAGATGAACATCTCAGATGAAGGTTGTTTTAAACCTGATGTGTGTACTGGTGCAGCTCTTGTCTGTCTGTCTGTCTGTCTGTCTGTCTGTCTGTCTGTCTGTCTGTCTGTCTGTCTGTGGAAGGTGTGTATAGGGGGTGGTGTATCCAAGGCTTTATCCAGACAAAAGCTGCCTCTCAGACAGCCGCTGATGCAAAACCAGCATATGTAAATGATGCTGTTTATGCCTACCTACTGTCTTGCTACAGCCTGTCTTGGCCTGCCCTGGCCTGCCCCAGTCTCCTTTGCCCTGCCCTGGCATGCTTCTCCATGCCCCGGACTCTTCTTGGCCTGCCCCGGCCTCCTTTGGCCTGCCCCGGCCTGCCCTGGCCTTTCTCTGGCCTGCGTTCACTAGCCTGGGCCAAGAGCTGGTGGCTTTCTCTGCGTTTGCCTTTTTCCGCTTGTGCAGTTAATTTTTAAATGTAGGAAATCGTTCCTCTCTCTTTTCTATCTCGCTCACTTTTCTTTTTAGTAGCTGTTTTGATTTTAATGGTTCTGCTTTGCTGCATCTTGAACTGCAAGGTTTTGTCCCTGGAGAGCTCTTGTCTGTTTTTGAAGCCCAGCCATGGTGGTCTGTAAAAAACCTCATCGTTTTACAGCTTTTCAAGTATGTTTTGGAGAGAGGTTTAATAAGATCTTTGTCTTCCTCGTGTTTCACTTTGACTTATTATAAAGGCTGGCTGGTGATTTAAAAGAAACTCAGGGAAAATGTTTGGGTTCACAGAAGAGAGAGAGAAAAAGAGAGAATGATTGATTACACAGTAGTTTTAATATAATACTTGATGATGGCTCATATTCACTGCGGAGCCTGAAATAAAGAAAATCCTAATAAAAGAAGACAGAATCAATACAAATGTTTCTAGTTATGTAGCTCTCAGCATAAAGTAATGAAGACACTTCTCAGTTTTTTTTTTGCTCCCATATTTTCTGTGTAGCAGCGTTCTGGCATGTGATGAAGGCACATTTGGTTTTAATGGTCTTGTAGGGTCAGTTGAAGTCCAAACAGCGCAGCGAAGGGCAAGAATATAGACAATTTCCTGTCAAAGCGTTCTGTGTGTGGGTGAGGGTGTGTTTTTTTTTTTTTTTTTTTTTTTTTTTTAACATGGAATCTGTAGATAAAAACAGAACTAAATAAATGGCTCAAAATGAAGGTAAAGAATATTATCAGCTGTGGTAATTCCTCCTGTAGAGTTGGGTTTAGGGTTAGTTCCTGTAAAGTTGGTGTGTGTGTGTATAAGTATACACTTGTTTATTTGGTAATTTGTTGTTACTCTGAAGCAAAGGTTTGTTTAAAATACTTCTGTAAAAGTTGAAGTATCAACTCTAACTTATAATAAAAATAAAAAGCTTAAGTGTAAAAGTACTGATTTCAAAACTACTTAAAGTATAAAAGTAATGTAAGAGGAAAGATGGCATTAAGGATAAAAGCTTATGATTCACCACAGGAGCCAATAGTGCACTACCCCCCCCCCCCCCCCCCCAGAAGACAAGCTAAAATGAAATAGGAGTATTGAGGCTATTTTTTAAATATAAGGAGTAGAAAGTTTTGATAATTGTGTGAAAATGAAAGGAGTAGAAGTAAAACATTGTTAAGTTAAGAAAGTATTTGTTTTTTATTAATTGAGGCTTCTTTGTCAAATCAAGGTATCTGTTGTTGAGTCTGCATTTTATGCATTTGTTGCATTGGTATGTGTGCATTTTTTTGCTATTACGCTGCCACAACACAGCAAACGTCATTGTGTAGACGTTTCAGCAATCCTACAGTCCTTTTCAACTTGACCTCTACTATTCTAGACTTTTTCATAGTGAGGAATCTATATTCTGAAAACTCAATGCAATGCAACTCTTGCAATGTTCTTATAATTCTTAATCTTTATATAGTTAGCTTTGTGGACATTGGCATAATATAGTGTTGGGCAGCTGCTTAGAGAAGCACTTTGTGGCTTCTTTTTTTTTTTTTAACTTTGTGGACATGTTTGAAAGCTTAGCTCACCTTTAACTCAATTAACAATTCACGGCTTGTGTTCATAATCCGATTATAGCAGAACATTGAAGTTAGTCAGTAATCCAATCAACATATTTATATGAACTTAGGTAATTAGGTAATAGCATAACATTTTTATTTTTACATGAGTAAATATCTAAATTTTTACTTTGCAGCTTATAAAATGAATGACATGACGTCACAGATACTACATGCCAGGAGATAAAGATTATTTAAATCCTTACGTTTGCCATGATATGTTTTCACACATGCACAGACTAATGAACCACTTGCACTTTGAAAAACAATCAAAAAGTTTAAATCCGGGGCGCGGAGTGGTCCAGCGGTCTAAAGCGCTGTCACTATGAGCAGGAGGTCGCAGGTTCGAACCCCCGCTCATGCAGCTTTGCCATCAAGCTGCCGGCGCTCAGAGGGAGCAAAATTGGCCCTGCTCCCTCTGGGTGGGTAGATGGCGCTCTCTCCCCACATCACTCCTATGGTGATGTCTGCAGCACAGGGCGTCTGTGAGCTGATGTATCAGAATCGAGTCGCTGTGCTTTCTTCCCAGCGCGCTGGCTGCTCGGTAATGCTGCATCAGCAGCAGCTCGAAAAGAAGCGGTGGCTGACTTCACATGTATCGGAGGAGGCATGTGTTAGTCTTCACCCTCCTGGTGTGTTGGGGCATCACTAGAGAGTCCTAATGAGTGGGTTGGGTAATTGGCAGTGTAAATTGGGGAAAAAATGGGAAAAAATAGAAATAAAATGATAAAAAAAAAAAAAAGTTTAAATCCAGTTCAATTTATTGGATTTCTTAATTTCTCTGATTTTTAGACCATACTTTGATTCAAGAAATTAGTGTGTGCTGTTTACATGACTTGAATAATTAATAATCTGATAACTGCAGTAATCCTATTATGAACAGATTTTTGAGTGCATCTAAAACCACAGATTTCAACCTGTCATGTCTAAACTTTTGCACACCACTGTATGTATATGTGTCCATATATATATATATATATATATATATATATATATATATATATATATATATATATATATATATATAAAATCTAATATATGTGAGTGTATTTCTGTTTTTAGCTATAGATATGTGTCTGTTCATGCATCTCTGTCTGTGTGTGTGTGCCTGCGTTTATCCTCTACAGATGATTTACGCTCTTCAGTTGATCGCAATTCCAGAAGTTATTACAAGCGAGACCACAGTGATGTTCGATGACAGCCTTTAGCTCTGTGCATTTGTGTGTGTGTGTGTGAGAGAGTGTGTATCAGTCTCAGGAGGCCAAACCTACCGCAGTGAGGCAGGGTGCGTGTGAAGGCTCACGATGACACACTGCGGTTTCTTCCCAAACAGCTGGCTGTCTGGGCTTGCTTCCTTTTCATCTCCTTGCTTCTTTCTTCTGTACAAACAGGTTCTTCATCAAACCTGCCACCGATAGCAACCAAAACTACCGTTGGCTTCTTGTTTTTCCCTGCTTCTCCCCTCCTTCTCTGTTGTTTACCTGATGTTTGTAGTCTGGAAGTTACGACTGCTCTCCTCACCACTCCTGAAACCACAATGACAACAGTAGAAAAAAAAAGGTTGTGCGTGTTTTTTGTATGTCTTTGAACTTCTGTAGTGAAGATGTGCTGCAAACACATTGTAAACCATAGAACACGTGATCATTGTATGAATTTTGATTTTGGTTAACTCTTAATTTAAGTAATTGTGGATATGTTTTTTGTTATCTTGGATTGGATATATGGTTCTAGATCTTATATAAAGAAATGCTTTAAAGAATGCTTTAGTCACCAGTTCTAGCATAGATACCATATAGTCAAAGGTTAAAATTATGTGAAGCACCTTTAAACTTTTAACGCTGTTATTTTCCTTTAGAAAACCAAACGTATATTAAGATTATATGTCACTGCTCCAATGAATCCTTTAGTTGACCATTTTCAAAAGAAACTCAAAGTTCTAAATGTTTTTTTTATTGATTCTATGGTTCTTAGAAACAAATACAACCTTAATGTTGTGAAAAGTCCCTAAAATAAACATATTAAATGCTTTTTTTGTTCACAAAATTAAACCTTTAAGCAACTTGGCATTGTTTTCTTTAAACAATGAATGCTAGCAATGTACGAATAACTTGCAGAAAATGCAGACGATCTGAGCTATGCAGACTTGGTTTGATGCGTAGTTGTGTTAAAAAAAAAAAAAGTGTGCATGTTTTTGTAGCAGAACAAAACTTCACTTTAAGGCGTACTCAAGTTACGAAAGTATTAAGTTAGTTAGAAAGGTTCCAGGAAATGCTTGTAAGTTTGTTTTGCAATCTTTTTTTTTTTTTTTTTTAACCCCTGGCCTGTTTATTGAAAAGCGTTTATTGAAAGGCAAATCTCTTAAAATTATTATTTTTAATAGTTTTAATAACCATGTTATGTTTTGGCATTGCTTGATGTTTTTGTATTCTTCTTATTTTAATGTTAATCATGTAAAGAGTACATTGTGTGTTGTGGGTTTGGCGTTGTTCAGGTTGGAGTTATCACTCAGTAGCTTAGCCTGGAGGCACTGTGAGACCTGGTGATTTACCATCTGTTAATGTGAACGCTGGTGCCAGGTATGCTAAACCCCACAGCCTGAGGAGAGGATGGGCGAAAACAAAGGCTCGAGCCAGTTTGATGACTTGGCATCTATTTGTCTTTTAATTCCCATAAACTGCAGCTCGGTTTGTGTTGTTTCAGCGCTCGGTTACGTCTCTACTGCTTGATTTATGATCTCTTCTCGGTGACTCTTCTCGCTGTTCTCCGGGACGTCTTTCACAAACTTCTTTGTCTCGGTGACTCTGATGCGTCTTCAGTGTGGCCTGAATTAGTCTGCTGGAACGCCGGGCTGGTGCTCGGCTGTCTCTGCGGAAGACGGAGCTGATCTTTGGATGAGAGGCTTTTAATCTTGGCTCTGTCACTGTAATGTTTACTCATGTTCATTGGGGAGCTTTTGTCTGTCAGTGCTGAATGTGCTGCGTGAGCTCAGTGTGAAGACGCTTTTCTGCGCAGCCTGCTTCACTAAACATCCTCCGATGACTCTGTCTGACTCCTTCCTTTCTTTTCCTTTCTGTAAAAGTCATCTAATGCTGCTTTCGCCTTCAAACGACTGACTTTTGTTGTTTGCAAATCGAGCAAAACTGTCTCGCCTTTGAACGCTTGACCCCACGTGATCACATGATGAATAAGATTTGTGTATGCATGCAGAATCATATTCATCATATTCATCTGATTTAATAAAGTGACTTGTACAACCTTGTTTTGTATGCAGTGTTTCGCTAGACTGGCACAATTCAAAGGAACGTTGTTCTATGAGTTTCTAGAAGAAGCTTGATATATAAGCGAAAGAATTGTCCTCTATAAACTTAGTGTGACATTTTTCTCTGAAAAAAGAACATTATTTATTAAGCATTACTTGAAATACGCAGATTTCTTGTATTATAATACCCAAAGCTTGTGATTTTATATACACTTTATATACACAAAGTTTTTTGCATGTAGCTAATTCTGATTACTTATATTCAAACATTTGAACACAAATCATTTAAAAAGTGTTTGCACAAACACTTATTAATCTGATGACTGCAGGAAATCAGTTGTTATATAGATTTAAAGGACCATTAAGGGTTATATTCTGCAGCAACTCATAACATGATTAGGATGGATCATCAGATGTTAAGGAAACATTGAGTTTAAGCAACGACAGCTTTTTTTTAAGCTGTGTGGGTTGTGGTCTCTGAATTTACCGACCACCATTCCCCCAGTCTCATTTCCACACCCCAGGTTGCCAGGTATAGATAGTAGCATGCAAAACAGTGTGCTGCAGCCATGGAAATGGCAAGCTGGATAATCCTTTTTTTTTTTTTTTTTTTTTTGGAACAGGTAATCACTGGGCTTCAGTAAGGTTTGCTAACCATAGCTAGGTCATTTACCACCACCACTAGCATAGTAACGACAAGCATTTTACACATTCTAAACTTTTATATATTCACTGATCAGCTACGGACAATCTGTCAATCTGACAATCTGCGTGAGCTTCGCAGCTGAGTCAGAAAACTCGATCGCATTTGTAAACTGATTGTTTGCTTTGTTCATAATTTAATTACTGATTGAACAGCCTGGCCTCTTCTTAGACAGTAACACATCATGACCCTTATTGCACACGTGATTAAATAAGGGCTTGTACATGCAGTTAATAATAATGGTGGCATTTTGTTCTTTTTCTTTCTCTGTGTCTGCAGGTGTCCAGCTGAATGGCTCTGGATCTAAAGGGGGACACAAAGAAGATGGCTCTCGTTCACAAGGCAATGATGGAGGCAGTGAGTACTGGGAGGACGGTGCAGCCAAGAAAAGGTGAGTGGGGCCTTTCACAGTTCAGACCAGTACAGTGCCGTCTAAAGCAGGGGTTGATCACTTTTGCCCAGTGTGTGTCTGCAGGCTTTTCGTTGCTTTTGGGCCTGAGTTGTGAAGTTCAGGTGAGGTGTTGATATTGTTAAAATTGTAGAGGTGTTGATGTGGTGGTGTGGTGTTTTTTGTGAGCATCATGCAGTAGTTTTACGCTGTATTTAAGCAATGTATGATGCTCATGAAATAAAATTAAATAGCAAAAGCAAAGCCACTGTTGACTTTTTTGAATAGCTAGGCCTTTCTGGGTCCCTCCATTAATTTGCTGCAGTCAGAGCAGATTGGCTCTCATAGTCGTGAATACATACCGAGCGACGCGTGGGGCTTATTAGCAAGATAATGATATACGACCAGTTCAACAATACAGTGTAAATAGTAGTTTCATTTAGTACGAGGGGAGCCCTTTAATACGCAGTTAATTGTGGAAAATGAATTTCCATTTCTTGTCATTTTTAATTAGCCTCTTCAAGGCATGCTTAATATTTTTTTGAATTAATATTTAAGGCGGAAGGCAGATTAATGTGTGCGTGTACAGAGTGTAATTAACGCTTTTAACGGCTTCTGCAATTTCTTGTGGTTATTTTTTTGTGGCATGAGTGCATGTAAAGGCACTTAAAAGAGAAGAAAGCACTTGTTTTTGTTCGCCCCTTTCAATTTTTCACTTTTTTTTTCTTTACCATGAGGCACGAATACGTACGTGCCGAAAGTAGCGCAAAAATGAGCATCTCGCAGCTGGAAGAATGACCGCGTCCGCGACGTTTGCCACAGTGTAGGACTAATGCTCTTTCCACCGTACTCAGCGGAGCCTCGTTTTTCATCAATTGATCCAGTTTCATTTGGAGCTCAGCTCTGCATGGATTCAGTGATTTGTGTGGTATGTGCTGGAAAAGTGGGATAATGATGCTGAATGCTTAAACAGCCCAGAGACAAATTCACCACATGTGAGCACTTAGGAATGCTCTGAAATTACACACTGGGTCATAAAGCTGGAATAGAAAGTTATTAGAGGTGTATGAGGGTGTTTGGGGGAGAGATTGTGGGGGAGAGGGAGGGGGAGTTGCAGCTGGCTACCCTTCTGATGCTCCCTTCTGAAAGTATTCACTCAGCTTAAGCAGCTGACTTGTCTATTTGTCTCTAAAGCTGCGAGTGTGTGAGAATGTGAGTCAGAGCACAGATCTATCCAGTGCAAGACGGGCAGGAGTATCAGTTAAGCTAAGGGCAAAGTAATAATATATATATATTTTTAAGTAACTGTATTTTTTGCACTATAAGGCGTACTTAAAATCCTTTAATTTTCCCAAAAATCATCAGTGCACTAGCTCTTTGCCATTCATTGCTGAGAATTATCGACCTGTACCCTGCTGCTAACCCCGACTAGCACTGCTGGAGCAATCAGCATTAGCAATACCCAGTAACCATGCTTAGCGCTAGCTCTTTCACCGTTTAGAGGTGAGTATATTGGACTGTAGTCTGCGTGTTTTCTGTGTTAAAACAAGCTATGTGGGACTAAAAGCTATCTGATGGCACCCTGGCTTACCAAAACACTCAGGGTTCCTCAGAGTAACTGTCAGGTAGCATTAGCTAGCACTAGCGGTTTGCCGCTAATGCTCCAGCCTTAGTGCTGGAGAAATTTGGAATACTAAGCTTACTGTACATAAACGGAAGCACTTTATTCACCCAAATAAACAGTTTTTCAGGAGAGAAATCAGTGTAGATTAACATCTAGTGCTCGTTTGACTTTAAAAGAAAGAATTACAGTTTTGTTTACTTCATTTAGCTTTACTTAACTTAGCTTTACTATCCCCCCACCACCACCCAATGGCCAGACTTGCTGAATTAGAAGGAAACCATGGCGACACCCCTTTTCCTTACTAGTGTCGCTTAAAATGTTCCTTATAGTGTGAAAAATACGCTAACTAAAGCAGGTCAGTTAATGATGTTTGGAGATCTTCATTGTCTTCAATTAGAATCATCATCTGTCACTGAGTGATGTTTAGTTTTTCGAAATAACTTTTAAAAGTTTGTAGATAGTGGCATCTATTGTGGGCATTGTTGACTAGTTTTTGGAGCTTCTTTATTGTTCTCATGAATATTGAAATTATGTTGACCAAAATAAATAAATACATTGTGGTCTAGTTCTTGCTCATATCCTCCAGCCGTACTGTGTAGCTAATGTTAGCCGAAGGCTGTTAGCCATGAACAGCTTTGTTAGTGTCACACAGCACTTAATCACAAACAAGCTTTCAATAAACACACAAATCTACTTAGCTGTTAAAAGCAGTTGGGCGAAATGATTAATGATAATGGATGGCATGTGTCTGATGGTTAAGAGTTGATAGCCTAGCATTGGGTCTCAGAAAGCACTCCTTTCTTTTACTGGGTTTTAAGATGAATAGTAGAGATGGGAGATTCACCAGGGTGCAGATAGTTCTGGATTAGTACCACACCATATTACACTGCCTAGTTTGAAAAATGCTTGAGAATAAGCAGACATTATAACTCTGTTATAATATGCGTACCAGCTTGGAAAGTAAGTGAACCCTTTAATTTAATGACCTGTAGATCCTCATTTAGCAGAAGTCACTGCCACCATTCCATTCAATTGATCCTTTAATGATCCCCTTGGGACATCCAAGTAGCCTTAAACCATGATGCCCCCTCCACCATGCTTCACAGTTTGGATGAGGTTTTGGTGTGCCATATTTTTTGCTTTTTTCCCCTCCCTTTAAACATAGTGTTGTGCACTTGTATCTAATCAGTTCATTGACCTTTTTCACAGAAGCGTTGTGGAACATGTGGGTGGTCTTGGGCAAACTTAGGAGCGGATGCTATGTTTAACATACTAAATTATACGTTCATACATTCTTGCTGTGCTGAAGTCTTATTGCTCTGCCTTATTAAATTAAATTAATTTAGTTGTAAAAATGAGCTTGGTTGATGAGTAGTGAGCTACTGGATGCAGTGAGTCCTTGCTCTTTCACATTTCTCTGGTCTTGTGGAATGTATCCTAGCAAAATACACAGTTTGTGCAGTTGAAGGCTGAGATGTTTAGCGCAGCGGAGAAAAGTAGCATCCTATACAGGAGGCCTTCATCCATCAACGCTCCACACAGAACGACCACTGTGGTCCTTACCGACTCGCTGCATATGTAATTTGAACACACTCCAGGCATCTATACAGCCTTATAGTTGTGCATGTATCCTGTGAGTTGGAACTCATAAATACGGGGCCTGTGCTCTGCTCTGGTATGAATCCACCTTATGTAAAAGTGGCTGCCTCTTCCAGGGCTGTTCCTCTCTTCACTCATCAATCTATCCTTCTTTTACCACCCTGTTCTCTTTCTGGACAGGACTAAACAGCTGTAAACAAAATAGATGGATACCTATACATTTGAGGTGGCATGATACCACTTGTTAATATCTGATACTGACCAAGAGGCTTTTATGGTCATTACATCTGAGTACAGGTACACAGTTTAATGACAATTTCTTTATTTATTTAACCAATTCTTACATAAATTACTTAGATGGGAGTGGCTTCTTGATTTATGAGTTGATAGTAAAAGTGTTGTTTAAAATCAGCAGCTTCATGTTCATAATATATGTACTCTATACAGCTCTGGAAAAAGTTAGGAGACCACTTCAGTTGTTTTATTCTACAAAATACGGACATTTCTCCCAAACTCCAAATAAAAATATTGTCATTTAGAACATTTATTTGCATAAAATGAGAAATGGCTGAAATAACAAAAAGATACAGAGCTTTCAGACCTCAAATAATACAAAGAAAACAAGTTAATCTTCATAAAGTTTTTAGAGTTCAGAAATCAATATTTGGTGGAATAACACTGGTTTTTAATCACAGTTTTCATGCATCTTGGCATGTTCTCTTCCACCTCCAGTCTTACACACTGCTTTTGGATAACGTTATGCCACTCCTGGTGCAAAAATGCAAGCAGTTCAGCTTAAACTGATGGCTTGTGATCATCCATCTTCCTCTTGATTATATTCCAGAGGTTTTTAATTTGGTAAAATCAAAGAAACTCATCATTTTTAAGTGGTCTCTTATCTTATAGCTGTATGCTATGTAACACAATGGCTTGCTTAAAGGTGCCAGAAGTGTCCTGACTCTGATAAGTCCCTTATTTTGTATAATAACTGAGGATTGGCACAGATCTGAATGACCCATCTGTGCCATGCAGAATGAACCTAAATAAAGCTTCTTTGTCTGACTTCATACTAATAAAAGACTTTAAAATATTATTTTACACAGGATATGAGGGAATAATTTACCACATGTCGATTCAAATGGGATTTTTTTTTTGCTGTTTTTGTTTCTATATATGGACTATAAAATAAGGTATTAAAAAGTATAATATACAACAGCATTTACTTTTTATTTTCAAAACTAAAGCCCACACCAGATTTATTTGTTGGAAAGCTGACTCGCTCTGCCATAGCAGACTTGCAGTGGCATATCAGATATTTAAAGATGTGCTTGCATCCTTCCAGCTGTTTCTGAAGACAAGAGCTTTAGCTTTGATCTGCTGTATGAGTGTTTGTGTACACTCATACACTCTGGCCATGGGCTTTATCTCAGCGAAAGCCCATAGACAAAGAGAATTAGCCTTATGAAAAACCCATTCATACTCTCTTTATAATGAACCCCCCCCTCTCAACACACACACACACATGCAGCAGACACAGTTTGTGTAGGCCCACTGAAGTGGCAGTTCTCTGAAGAGGCCTGAATGCTGAATCAATCTCGGCTCCGGCTGCTGCATGGGAACAAAACGACTAACAGCACAGACGCTGCATCAAAGGCGGTGCTGGCCAAAGCCCACACAAACCCGGCAGCAGCTCCAGCGCACAGCGGCCAGGCCGCAGCAGATGTCCAGGACGGCCCCCTCCCGACAAAGCCATTCACTATTCACCCCCAGACATAGAAAACCCTGTTTGACTCTGTGTGGGTGTACTTGTGTGTTTCACACAGCATGCACTTACGTGTGTGTGTGTGTCTGGTTGCATGTATGTGTGGGTGGGGATCAGCGTGCAGCACCTGCCTCCGGTCTACCTGTCATTTAATACCCCACCACAATCTTTAATCAGAGCAGTGCCCTCTAGACACCATCATTAAACCAGCTCAGCACCAGCAGACTCAGACAGACATACAGACAGGTAGACAGATGGAGGCAAGGAGAAAGAGAGGGAAAGAAAGAGAGGATGACATTGAGTCATACAGGGCGAGAGACGTAAAGAATAAGAGTCACTTTTCAGAAAAGGAAATGAGAGGACAGAGACAGAGCTACAGAGCTAGACAGATAAAAGATGAGAGAGATTAAGTTTGATTTAGAGAGAAAGAGAGAGTTGGAGAGAGACAGTCAAAGAATGGAAGAAGGGACACCTCTTATTTAAAAGAGTGCCAAAGAAAAGAAGAGAGGCCAAAACCAAAAAGTGTGAGGGAGAATAGAAGAAAGACAAACTAGTGCAACTAAAGTAAAAATAAAAAAGGAGAAGTGAGAGCTAGGCAGAGAAAGAAGAGAGGGATGAAGAGCTGAGCCAGGAGAGCGAGCACAAGAATGAAAAAGGATGAAGACCTAGGCAAATGAAGAGAGAAGGTGCAGGGAAGAGTGCGCAAGAGAGAGAAAGAGAGTGGGTTTGGGAGAGAAACCAATGAATATAAGAAAATGTCCAACTAGAATTTGGAGAGGGAAATAAAAAGCAGAGAAATAGAGCAGGTAAAAAAGAATGAGACATGAACTCTTCACCTCTCTTTCAATCAAACTTGGAGAGAGACAGGAGAGAGAGTATGAAAGACAAAGAAAGGAAGAAAGGCCAAAACGAAAGAACGAGAATGAGGGAGACAGAGAGAGAAAAGGGCAAAATAAGGGTCAGGCAGAGAGAGGCAGGCAAAGTGAGGAATACAGAAAGACAAAGAAAGAAAGAATAGATCAAATTAGATAATGCAAGTAAAGTAAGAATGAAAAAGAAAAAGTGAGCCCTAGGCCGAGACAGAAGAGAGTGGACCGAGAGCTAAACTAAAATGAAAGAGAGTCAGCGCTATACATAGGACTGGGAAAGTAGAGAGAAGGAAGAGAACAAAACAAAAAGGGAAATTGAAAGAGAGAAAGCAAAGGAAAGGGACAGATATGGTGTAAACAAAGCTAAGAAATAGGAGAGAGACAAAAAGAATAAGAAAGGATCGAGAGCTAGGCAGAGGAAAAGGGAGAAGGAGCTAGGAAAAGAAAAAGAAGACAGACAGGTCTAGACCATGAATGAGAGCAAAAGAGAGAGAGAGAGCACGCTAGGCAAAGAAGGGGAGACAGACATGGCTAGACTGGAAAGGAAAGAGAGACAGAGACCAAAATCTAGAGAGGGAGAGAGAGAGGAATGTCCTGAGCAAGAATTTAAATAAGCACAAAGAAGACATGTCAACAGCAACGCTCTGTTCACTCTGGAGTGCCTTCCTCTGCCTTTCATTAGCGTTAGCCCTCCAGTCAGAGTGGCAGCTCCTGCAGCCTGTTCAGCCTTAATGAGAAACCTGCTCACCTGATGCTGAGTACTTGCCTGCTCCTATTCTGCTTTCTGCATCTTTTTGTGCGAGTCAGAAATGAACAAATATTGAAACAGATTTTTGCTCCCTGGCTTTGACTTTAAGGGCAATTTTCATCCTTTTACCAAACTTTGTGTTTCATTCAGTAAGCCGGTTTCCCTCCCTGGTTCAAAAGGTCAGGTTTTCATCAAAAATTACCACTTACATTTGGAATTGACTAATGTATCATTCAAAGGTGACTGTAGTGTCTGCAAGTTGCATATCCCAGGCCTCTCAATCGACACCTTTGGAACATTAAGATCAAGATCCAGGAGATTTTCTTGCCCTCTTTTTTTTTTTCTTTTTCAATGCCCTTCCCCCTCCTCCAAAGCCTATTAATGTCTAGTGCTGGCGTGTATGTACGTGCATGCTGCAACTCCTCTTGGCCTGGCGTCCCGTGCCCATGAAAGACAGCGCCCAGGAGGCCGATTGAGGAGGTGCCAGAGTCTCTCCCACCTGGCCTCTGAAACCGGAGAGGGAAAAGCGAGGGAGAGGGATGAAGGGGAGGGAGGAGACCCAGATGCAGGCCCAGGTGCTGGGGGCGGCCAGGTTGGAGGGGAGGCGGCTGGGAGCGGCGCACTGTTTGCGTTCCCAGGCCCGCGAGAGGCCGAGAGAAACTCGCGTGCTGCCAAATGCCGAAGTGACATCTAGCCACCCCTCGTTTACAATTGCCGGGCACCAGGCACGCGGGGTCCCCCATCAAGACTGGCAGGAGCTTGGGCCCGCACTGAGGGCTTCTTTGTTTGTTTTGTGCTTGCTAGTTTGTTTGCTTGCTTGAAATCCCCCTCTCACAGTGGAGATCATTGGAGTGTTTGTTCGCATGCGCTGTGTAGTCGGTGCCAAAACACTCTCTTGTGCTTCGCCAGTTCCAACCGGCTCTTCCGTCTGCGTCCCTCGCTCTCGAGTCCGCAGTCACTTTGTTGTTCGCTTCAACGTGCGCGTTCCGCGCCAGCCACGCAGCAATCACCTGTTCATATGGCTGTATAATGGCTCTATTGATTTAGCCGTAAATCCCTTTGGTGTTGGGAATGCTACATGGCGAACGGCGCAGGCGAATGGCATGAGGAATCGATGGCGGTTGTGAAGAGAGCAATTAGGCCTGATTGCTCTCTCAGCGGAGTAATGAGTCATATGTTTGTGGAGGGACGGCATGCGGCGGGCCTATGAGGAGGGGCGGCGAGGGTTAGCGTGAGTAGTGGAGGATCAGGTACCGAGGCTGGCTCCAAAGACCTGCTGACTCACAGGGCAGGAATGTTCTCTCAGCCTAGAGAATTTCCTCGCAGGTGAATACTCAATATGCCCGATTCTGCTTTGATGGAAAGTAGAGCAGTTGACTGGAGGGGAGATAGTGATGTGCTCTTGTGATTGTCAGATTTGATTATCCAGGTTATGACCAGTATTCACTACAGGTTTGGTTTGAAATTTGGACTGAGAACTGGTTGACTGTGAACACATTGTGTTTGCTTGCTGTTTGCTTTTAAAAAACACAGGTTATTTAAGTTAATTTTGCCTGACTGTTTGTGTGACCTTTGTAATGGCATGTTTGTGTGGGCTTTCTTAACGGTGTGCATTGTGTTTGTGTGGGCTTTCTAATGGTGTGTATAGCTGATGTATCCAGTCATGCAAGCAAGCACTACAGATAGGAGAGCCCGTCTCCTTTGGCAGAAGATGCAGAGAGAGGGAGTCTTTCAACAAAGGGAAGGAGTATGTTTTCTTTGTTCAATGCACAGATAGAACTGAATGCGTGACTCAGTAAGGCTCTATGCAATTTGAAAGTGTGATTCCTCCCACTGCGGTGGTGGCTGGTGAGAGATGACTTGGCACAGTCTATACCTCAGTCTATAAAGGTATTTGCGCATGTGGCAGAAACAATACAGAGCATGCACTACCATAAACCAATTGTTCTTCTTTCTGCCTGTGCTGGAGTCTCCTTTGGGGGTGCTACTTCCATGCAATCAGCTGATGATTGGGCAAATAATGAATTGTGTTAGAACTTCACAAAGTAAATAATGTACACGAGCCAAGTATGTGCACGCAGCAACACATTGTTGGCCCTGCACATTTCACATCAGTCCGGTCATCCATCTTCTGATCGAATTCCTCCTGATCAGGATTGCGGTGGGCCCAGAACCTACCTGCAGTCATTGTGTCCAAAACAGGAAGACCTAATGGAAAAGTTGCCAGACTAGGATTTCCCAAAAGAAACTTGCCAGGGCCTCACAGACGTTGACCAGAGCATAATTTGAACCCAAAGTCCCAGGTCCCTTGAAATGTGCGACGGGCATTATACCCAAAGCCACCTTGATGCCTTTGTGCAGTTGGTTAGAATGCAAACTTAGGCTAATAATCAATTTGTCTGGAAAAAAAACAAGACAAGCATTGTCCACAATTGGTGATAATTGCAAGAATGCCATAATCGTTCCTCTACACTTCTGTTGTTCTATCATGGCCCTACATTACACCCAACATCCTAGCTCTTCTTTCCATGCTCTTGTAACTATTAGCTTTTTTTGTGTGTCCAAAGACTAGGCTCAGCAGTTGTAGGGATCATGTGGTCACCCTGTCTGGCCCTGTGCCAGTTTAACAGCACCTGTCTGAGCTCTGGTGGCCTGCTGCATCGTTAAACTGCACAGCCTGTTGAGTCTCAGGCCTATAAAAAGAGTGATGGACGTCTTAAGAGGGGACAGGGGATAGAGCCAGGGTCTTTATAGGGGTATTGGTCTGACTCACTCTGGCACCTTCGTTCATGCTCTTTTTTTTTTCTCTCTCTCTCTTGGGTTTCTTTATCTCTTGTTCTTTTATCTCAGTTAATCAGCCTCAGTGATACCCTCGATTTGCATTATGCAACAGACAGGCTTAGATTAGCTTTTAAGCCTTTAAAAAAATTCAGGCAAATTAGGTTAAAGCTGAATGCTGTGTGTTCGAGATGGACTGAAGAGTGTTTGAGATACCAATCAAAGTTGGGGGTGGATGCCTTGTTAAGCTACCCAGGCAAACTTGGTAATGCATCATTGTGCAGGGCTTCTGTAATGTTTTGTGCATTGCTTCTCAACATATACTGTTTGCAGTGTTAGCTAGCTCTGATGCATCTGATTCCCTCTGTACTGGGCTGAGATTGGGAGGAATATCCAGTTAGTGGCAAATTTTACTGCCTTTACTTTGCTTCCACCACAAGAGACCTTGAAACCTACCAATAGGATTGTAAATCAGATCGGATAAAAAAAAAAAAAAGACATTCAGTTCTCTGAGCAGATTTCTCTGCTGATTTTAATGGGGTTATACAGCCTATTGCATTCGTATTGCATTCTAAATGTTGAACAAAGGGTTGCATGATTTTGTGAGGATTTGGCAACACTACATCAGCTACCGAAATATAGATTAAATTATTTGACCATCTCAGCTAAATTATTATATAATAATTGCATATTTAAGCTAAAAATCAGTTGTTCTTTGTTCAGGGTGTCCCTTGTTCAAGTTAGTTCCCTCAAAAGTATTTAGCTTCTCAACATGTTTGCCCGAACCTTAAAGGGACAGTAAGTCAGTAAATTGTTCAGTCACCCAGTCAGCCTGTTTCCTCTCAGCAGCTCTGGCCTAGCTGGCTTACTGTAATCATATAGACCATGACTAAAACACCCAGGTTCTTGTGAACCCAATAATTTTAAAGTCTTTTAAAACTAACCTACAAGTGTGCTTTGAATGTGCACTGTCTCCCTCTTTCAAAACTTTAGGCTTCTGTGATTGGGTTGAATGAGCGGGCAGACCAGGCTGAGAAGAAAGCTACTGGGCTAATGGCTACTGTGTGCAAGACCCTGCCAACTGATGCTAGACCATTATTGGTTTCCTATGTAATGAACAGATGGCAGGCCGAATGGGACAGATAAACATCCAATAAACTACACAAGATCAACCCCAATATACATAGCAGAATGATACATAGCAGATGGGATCAGGTCATATACACTATACTAGATGTTAGATTAGACATACCAGGTTGACACACTTCTTTTTGTTAAGAGAAGAAGACTCTCCACAAAGTGAAACCTGCCAGACTTCCCTTTCAATCAGCCATTTAGTACTGGACTGCAAACTGTACCATCAAGACAGATGCCAAATCTGTATACCATCTACTATAAATCACATTTTCTCTTAAACCAATCCTGGAACGTTGTTTAAATTCGTATTGCTTATTGGATTTAAAACATATCTGAACACTACCTAACATAACCCCTCCTGCCAGGAAAATAGCCTATGAGCTGTCTTGGCGGTAAACCTTGTTTGACTTCTACTACTACTGTGAGACTACTGACTTGTGTGTTACTTTCCCTCAATAAGCAATTTCACACTGCACCTGTTGTTATTGTCTGCTGTTTTTAAGATTTTAAGAATTTAAGATTGCACACAAAAGGGCAGTTTCAGTGCGATCGGTGCAGCATCCTGACCTTGCCCGAGCGAGTACATAAGTATGAATAACCATCTTCACAGCCACCAGTAAAAAGAAACTCTAGTGGATGAGCTATTTTTGTTCTCGCTTCAGGGACATGTATAGGAAAAATTGCTTCGTACAGCAGAGATATTCAATGAGAGTAAGTGTTTGAGAGTGATCCCTGGGGACTCAGTTACATTTGCTTCCTGCTGACCTCTCTGATCTTTTGTCTTTGTGTTCACCTGACTGATGACCTGATATGTGGTGGTGATGGGGGTTGGGCAGTGAGGTCAGGGGTCAAAGGTCACCTCAGTGCATGGCTATCTCTGTTGGTCTGGGCCACAGTGCACTCTCAGGCAGACAGAAAAGCAATAAACGCCTCAGATCGAGTGCCTGTGTTTACACTAAGTGTACTTCTCTGCGGTGTAGTTCTCTCCAGGGACTGGCGTTAAAATCACACTCATTTATTTCCAGGCAGGAGCTCAGACTGGCTTTCTTGCTTGTCATTACTACATCAGGGAGCAATGTCTATTCCTATTTCCTCTCAGCAGCTCTGGCCTAGCTGGCTCCTTCTGCTGTTGGATTTGTGCTGCCAAGGCTATTTCTGGGATCAGATACATTGCAAGCAGTAACATCTGTACCTACAAGGTATATGCATTGCAGCGCTGACTGTTACATGAATGATAGTTTGGAGCAGGTTCAGTGTTGGTGTTAGTGTTACTCATCCTGCTGACCCAGTGCAATACTGGATTTACCATGTGCTGACACATTGCACTGTGGGGGGTTGTCATCCAGTGTAATGTTATGGTTAGTTTCTGCTAATTTACTGATATAGACAAGTGATGCTTAAGGTCAAAAGGTTCAGTAAGTCCATTTACCACTTTCTGACCCAGTGTAGGAATTGCCTCTAGGTGGAATGTTTGGGTTTCCACCTGTTGTACTAGATGGCAACCACAACACCACATTGGTTTAAGATTGATTTCTCAATCCTCTTGGCCATGTAAAGTGTTAAGGTTGTCATCAAATGCACTGTTGGGGTTACCACCTGCTGACCCATTAAAGTGTTGGGAATGCCACCCAGTGCATTGTTGTGTTAGCATCCCAATGGAAATCCCAGTGTGTTGAGGTTTCCACCTACTCACTCCATATAGTGCAAAGTTTGGATAGGGAAATGCTTGTTGTTTGGCCATACCTTTACGTAGACAGCCAACTATGCTGTGATTGGAACAATTCACATAGTTGTGCTAACTGTGACACCGGAGGCCTCCAATAGAGGTGTCCACTCTCTACATTGGCAGGGACATCTAATACAGGTGCTGGAAGCTGCTGTTCAAAACTTTCTGCCCTTCTGAGACCGCTGAGTGCCTGCACTGCCTCTTGAATATTTTTGTGAACTGCACTTTGTGTAGGCATTACGTACATTTTTGTGGATGTGCACAATAATAATGCACCAAGCAGTTGGAGAACACACAAGGCAGCCATTGTCATAGACATTGTTATAGCCATTGCACATAACAGAAAGTACAGGCAGTTTAGCCTTAAGGTTACCACCTGTTGATCGAGTATAGTGATGAAGCTTTTCTTTCCATTGTAGTGTTGTGATTGCCTCTTGGTCCATTTGAGTTACCATCTGTTGAATGTGATGTTGGGCTTACCATCCCTACTGAGTTCTAGCTCACTGCAGGACTTTTTTTTCCCACGTTGGTTTGGGATTGCCACCTGCTGACCCAGTGCCACATTGGCCTTACCCCTGCTTGCTCTGTGTAGTGTTGGGGTTACCATCTCTGCTGACCCAATGTACCGCTAAGGCACAGTGTACCCTGGGCACTGGGCTGCTCTGCTCGTGTGCTGCTGGCTGTACGCTGCACCCACAGAGCCAGCTGCTGCATACTGGCAGGCACTGCTGGGAGAGTTTATCAGGAACATGTGGCCCATCTGGAGTTGTTTTGCTTTGAGAGAGAGACAGAGAGGGAACAATTGCCAGTAGCTGTGAACAGAGATTCTGTGACCGAATAATCTAAGACAACTTGGTCATTAATGTCCTGCGAGTAATCTTTGTGATTAACTTGATGACTTTTCTGCTTGGACTGACAAGGAGTGTAAATGAATGTCAGTTTTTTTCCGTGGAGTGTTAATGCGTAGTCCAGACTGTTTGGATTCTAGCTGATTCTGATTTGTGTGTACTCTTCTGCCACAGAATAGAAGACAGTGACAACTGTGTAAGGAATCTGCGTCAATGTCAGATGTCCTTGTTTAAGAAAGAATTGACTCAAACGTAGATGTTGAAGTGGTGCCTTAAGCCTGCGAAACGTCTCTGATGTATGCCTCAACTGGTCATTTGTCATTTTGGATGTCTCACGGAAATATAGATTTGTTTTTGCTTGTCATGTCTCATTATTCCTGACAGATTGTTTGTTGAAAGATATATCATGAGGTTCCTTACTTCCACTCTGTGGCTGCACAGTAGCTTTCTGCAGAATTTATTTCCAGCAGATTCTTGGCAGAGAGTCTCGATGATGTTAGTGACAGATCGGGGCTGACTCAGTACAGATTTTGTTTTCCACTGGTGACTATCTCTTTAGCTTTACGGGCTGCACGAGCGGTGTTAATATTCCCGTGATGGGGAAGAAAAGGGCTGCTCGATTCAGTGTTTCCCCACAAAGAGTTTAAAAGCCCTCCCCACCCCTCCCACGGTAAATCTCAAATAGCTGCACCCCCAGGGTCTATCAGCGCCTACCCTGCTCTTCATCGCTTCATCCATCTCTCCCCTCCATTCATTCATCTCTCTCTCCCTCCCTCCGTGCCTCACCCCTGCTCCTCTTGTCTGATCCGGAGTGGAGTCGGCTCTGCCGCTGAGATTAGGAGTGACTCCTGCAGATGAGGAATGCTTTGATACTGCGTAAATGTGGAGGGGGTGCTGACCCCAGGGCAAGAGTAGAGGGGGGTTGCCCTGTTTACTCCTGGCGCCGTAGCCAAGCTTTTGTTTGTTGAAGCCCCCTTCCCCCTTTTCCTCACCCCTCTCTGGTGCTCTTTTAGACAAGCATTAACCTCAGCTAACGACAGACAAGCACACTCGCACTGTTTGGCAAAATCGCAGGCCCCAGTCCTGAATTGCTTGTTTGTTTGTCTTCACGCTGCGAGCCTCAAAGCTCTAGAGTGAGATTATGTTACTGAAGGTTTTGCAGTGACCTGGCTCACTGACAAACCCACAGTCTTCTCTTCCTGTTCAGGTGCCACAATAATTGGCACCTTTTGTGTTAAGTACTTTGGCACCTTCTATTTTGTTAGGATCACAGGCTTAAATCCTCTTATCCAGTGTTGGCTCAATGAAAGAAATCTAGA
The DNA here is from genome assembly GCF_023375975.1 of Astyanax mexicanus. Taxonomy (NCBI): domain Eukaryota; kingdom Metazoa; phylum Chordata; class Actinopteri; order Characiformes; family Acestrorhamphidae; genus Astyanax; species Astyanax mexicanus. Next base: position 36,532,059 of record NC_064410.1, read on the forward strand.
ACCTGAAGTGCTCCAAGTCTATTGTTCTTTTCAGAAATCTTCAGATCTTTCAGTCTTGGGTTCTCACGTGAGGAGTCACCACTTTCTTCAGCTCAGCCCACAAGCTGTCACTTTACATTAGCATCTCTGGTAAGAGTGACAAAAGAGGTTACGTCCTTCGCTCTCTAAGCTGGCCGACTTTTTTTCTAACCAAGTTCCTTTGCTTTGCAAGGTTGGGCATGATCTTAAGCTTTGACTCTGGAAAAATTGCCTCTGGATAAAGAGATCACTGTGGCACTCTCTTGCAAGTAACTAGTTAACAAAGCAAGGCATTCAACATGTGTTGCATGTAACAAAATGCAGATGTGTGCCAAATTTCCGCTGTGACCTGAATCGAACCGATTCCACCTCTGTTTCACCTCTACATGTGTGTGTCTTCATTAACACTTGCAAGTATGAAGCTCTGCGTTGTTTGCTGATGAACATGAGTGCATGCAGTGAATTGCCTCTCGGCGGATTGTGGCAGCTGTTGCTTGTAAAACAAGGTAATGCGAAGGTTACAAAAGCATTCTCGCATGTTCCCCCTCCTCCCTGCACCTTGCTCCCACCCTTCATTTAGCTGGAGGAATCCAGGCTGCGCTGCTGCAGCTTTCCGGTGGTGCAGGGCCGCTTCTTTTCTGCTGCTGCCACTCTGAAAGCTAATCAATGACACAGAACAGCCCCACATGGAACATCAGAGCAGCAGTGCTTTGAAGGCTGAGGAGGGGGATTATACTGGGATGAATGGGGACATCCTGCAGTAATCCGCAGGTGCTCACTACTCTCCCCCTCTCCCTGTCTCTTTCCTCTCGCTCTCACTTTCTCTCATTCTGAAAGGATCCTTCCATCATTTCCATCTTTCTTTCTGCATATTTCCCTTTTCTTTCTCTCATTAGTAGTTTTCTCCCCACCATTTCTTTTAATAATCTCACCAGCTTCAGCCATTTTTGCATCTTTGGGTCCATTCCCTCATCTCCAGGTCAAAGCAAGTTAAGTTAGAGTGATTGGAAAAGGAGACTTGCGTCTGTAGAAACTCGAAAATGTGCTCTGCTTCCATTTATACCAGCTGCAGTGGGAAAAGGGGACTGGTGCCAGAGATGTGGAGATGTGTTCCCTTCCTGCCTTCTGAATGGGACCCGATCTGCCTTTGCTTTTTTTCACACAGCGCTCCTGTCTTCAGTCTCCGGGACAGGCATGGTAACGGGATCGGCGTCCTGCCCTCCCCGTGATGATCTCAGGCCATTGTGGGTTTTATCAGTGTTGAATAATGCATGGCCCTGGCCTCTCATTAAACCACCACACGATTGTCAGAGAGCCCATATCTGGCCCATTAAGGACCACATGGGTCAGGAAGCTCCATGGGGCTTATTGTGTTGCAGGATCTCCTGTACAGGATGGAAGTAAGCGAGGCTACTGCGGAAGTGGGATGCCCAAAGCGGAGCAGCCCAGTCCCTTGCCCCCTCCCTCTTGCCCCTTTTTAGTTCCGCTCTGAGCCCGAGTGGGTGATAGAGGAGAGGAGTGGAGGATGTGGTCAAGGAGGAGTCACCCCCCCTCCTACCCCCTCCTTTTAACAAATGTGATTTATGACCATATTCAGTCTGAGCAAAGCCAGAGCAAATACTCCGCCTTTGGAGTGTTCCATTGTTCTCGAGAAGTCAGGGAAGGCTTTAAAAGCCCTTAAGCTGCAGACATATTATCACTGTAAATCTTAAGGCTTATTTTTCAAAAGCTGCTATAAATTATTGGTGAACTACTAAGAAGCTAATTTAAGGTTTGTAGTTGAATCAGACATTGGAGACATTGACATGTGGATCCACGTATATAGGATCCTTGCATTTTGCTGACCTTATCTGCTGACTGCACGCTGAGACAAAGGAGCGCACCACTAATCTGAGCGCACACTGTGTTTGAATGGTTTATATTTCTCGAGCCCTTTGAATCAGGCCAAAAAAGAAAGCACCGCTCGCTGTGTAGAGTCATAGCTGCCCTTCAGCAAGTACGTCAGTGTCGTCGGCCCTGTCCAGGCGCTTCATTTTTCAAAAATGGCCAAAGTGATGAAGCACTAGAAAGGGGGTGCTCCCTGGGAAGCTCATGTTTCATTTTGCCTGCTTTGCTTTTCTAAGGCTCTGTTTGGACTCCCTGGGTCCTTGTCTCCTTCTCTCTCCATCTGCTTTCAATACACTCTGCACAGTCAGTGTTTACATCTAGTACGTTTGTGGAGAGGCCAGAGAGGGTCTTTGTGTCATCTGGGGCTGAACAGTATATTACTTGTTAGGGCTTCTGCATCGAATCTACAATGTAGCCTACATGTACCATAAATGTAGCGGTGAAACCTACACTGTAGCCTGGTGCACAATTCCCTAGAAATGTAACTAATGTGAATTTGTCACTGCGAAGCAGAGTGCAGCAACTCTGATTGGTTAATGAACAGCATATTACCCTACTTTGCATTCCTTACTTTGTGGTCTACTGCAGAACAGAGCAGTGCAGGCATACCAACTACCAAAAATACAAACTTTTACTTTTACTAAACAGTGTAGACCACTTGCACTCCACTTGCATTGTTCTTTGCAGTATTAGTTCCACATTGGAACATGCAAACTTCTGTGAGTGCTTTGTTGAATTAGGTGGTTAATGTGGTTTTGGTTGTAATGTGTAGGGTAATAGCCGTTCAACTGAAAGACACAGAAGGTGTACTATGCTCAGTTGTCATCGTTCAGTACTCACTCTTTTTTGTCTGTCATTTGTCCTCTTTTTTTGTAATGCTACTGTAGGCTTGGTTACCATACAAATGATTTTTACGTCCTTAAAAGGAAAACGCATACAATGAAAGGTCCAATAAAAGTGGGCCGTCATTCTTTGTTCTTTTATTTATTTATTTTTTGCACCAGTCTAGACTGAGCCTTTGAACCCTGACAGTGCTTATGGCTTGTGGTTGGGGCCCTTTTTCTCCCTCAATTGTAGTCAGCCCAACTTTAATTAGCCCTTATTTAGCTGCTTTGTCTTCTTTGAAAGGTTCTGCCCTGTTGTTCTTCTTATTTGTTTCCAAGGGAAGCCAGGAGAGGCGCAAGTTCTTTCAAGTCCAAGTCGCTCCTTGGACTTGAACTTCAAATTAGATTAAAGCTCCTTGAACTTGAGTCACAAATCCTGTTGAAATCTGCAGTTTTATAAAGGTGCTTGGCTTTTTGCTGGATTGTTATGTGATTTAGGAGGGAGCTTGTGGGGACCATTTGTTTCACATTGGCTTGGACTTCTGAAATGTGTTCCCTCAAAACTCCTCTCTGACATTCTGATAAAGTGTCAGTCAGTGTTTAATCTGCTCTGAAATATAGCCACTGTTGTGTCCCTGAGGGAGTGTCTCTTCTCCCCTCCATTTGTCCACATTCCTCTGCCTGTCACCAGCCCAGAATCTGCTGTTCTTTCTTCGGCTCATATTTAGCCTCACCCTCCTCCTCCTCCTTCTCCCCCCTCAGCTGCAAGTCTCTCTGACTCTGTTTCTTCCTTTGCTTCCTCTGTATGATGTGGGAGCGCAGTGAATGACAATTAAGAAATTGACCAGTGGGGATATAAGAATGTGTTGTGATTCATTGATCTGACTAGGGAATTAGCTTGCAATGTTAGAATTAGAGGATTCACCAATATAGATTTATAGATTCATAAATGGTTGTAGGTATGATTCCAGGTTGTGCCACTGCAGCCATGGCTAGGAGTCTCAGAGAGCTTAAATGGCTTCATTCTTACTATAGCATCTAAATGACATCTAAATGCAGATCACTTAAAAATTATGAGTTTCTTTGATTTTACCAAATTGAAAACCTCTAGAATATAATTAAAAGGAAGATGGATGATCACAAGCCATCAAACCAAGCTGAACTGCTTGATTTTTTGCACCAGGAGTGGCATAAAGTTATCCAAAAGCAGTGTGTAAGACTGGTGGAGGAGAACATGCCAAGATGCATGAAAACTGTGATTAAAAAACAGGGTTATTTCACCAGTTAAAACTTTATGAATATAACATTGTTTTCTTTGCATTATTTGAGGTCTGAAAGCTCTGCATCTTTTTTGTTATTTCAGCCATTTCTCATTTTCTGCAAAATAATGCTCTAAAAAAGTGATCTCTTCATTTTTACAGTGATTTTCTTTAAGCATGTTCAGCTGCTCTGTGATGCAGTGTAGTAATTACAGTAACATTAACTTTTTAACTTGCGTGTGGCTTGGGAATGCCCACACCTGTATATGTTTTGAGGTGTTATCTTGTGAGTGAGGTCAAACACTGGCCTGCTTGCTCATGCTCATGGTCAGGAATATGTCAACAAAGCAAGCAAACAAACAAGCAGCTGACGGAAAGCACATTCACATTCAATTTAGAAAGTCCTGCACTCCTGCAGGTCAGTGCATCGTAGTTTAGCTTCCGTTACAGATGACAAAAATCATGGGACATGATACTAGTTTGATACTCCTTGTTTTGCATGTTAGTGAAGTAGCTGTATTTAATCTTAATCAGTGGTTCTACTGCCTGATCTGTCCTTCACAGCTGCCAGTAGTAGAGTTAAATTTGGTGTAGTAAAGAATATTGGGACAGAAAACAGATTTCAGGATATTTCTGCTAACTGTAAATGATTTAAATATTTGTTGGCTACCCGATTGCAGCCCACAACGTTGCATATTTAATTTATTACTCAGATAGATAGTCTGTGCATCCCCTAATTTACTGTATACCCTATTCCACTGCTGGTAAGCTAATGTCTCTCGCTCAGGGCTGTATCTGGTTTCAGGGGGAGGAAATGCAGCCTGAGCTTTAGAGAGTTTGGCTGTGGTGTCCGTTAGTTGGCTAGTGCTAGGGACAAGCTCCTGGCCTGGCGTGAGTGTTAGCCAGGGATCTGCTTTTTCTGCCCTGGCTCAGTGAAAGAACATGACTTTGGACCGGAGAGGAGTTAAAGGATAGAGGTGTGTGTGGGAGAGCGTGACTCTGTCAAACCTGCCGTGCTCCAGATGAGCTGGAGGTCAAAGGCCTGGATGGTTTTGTGAACCATTCGTCTCATGTAATTTATTCACTGTTGGTCTGTTTAGAAGAATATAATAATAAAATATTTAATACATTGCTGCTGAGCAGAGGGGAAAAAAGAAAGGGAATAAAAAAACAGCACTTTGTTAAAGAATTCACAGTTCAAGCCTTTCTCGGCATCATTAGTGACCAACATTACCACATTAACTTGCTTAATTACACCTGCATATCTGTTTTTTACTCTCTTTCACCATCTGTCTTTCTCACTCTCTTGCTATCTCTAGTTATTCATCCTTTTCACTCTGTCTCTTGTTACCTATCCGTCTTTCCTGCTCTGTTCCTCGCTATCCGTCTTTTACTCACTGTCGTTCTCACTCTGTCTCTTGCTATTGATCTTTTACTCTCTCTCGCCCTCTCTTGCTATCTGTCTTTCTTGTTCTCTCTTTGTCTAGTTTTCTTGCTCTGTCTCTTGCTATCTGTCTTTGTAGCTTTGTATCGCATGCTTTCTAGCTTTCCTGTATTGTTCTGTCTTTTATTGTCTTTTTTGCTCTTTTTGCTCTCTTTCTAGCTGTCTCTTTTGCTCTGTCTTTCTTTCTTTTCTGTTCTGTCTTTCTTGCTGTGTTATGTCTGCTTCTGCTTTTTTATCTTGCTGTCTCACTCGTCCCCTCCCTAGTTGTCTCGCTCTGCCTCGTGTGATATGTATCACTTTGTCTTTTTTGTCTCACTGTCTTTCTTCCTTTGTCTCTTGCTGTCTGTCTTTTGCTCTGCCTCTCAATGGCAGTCGTTTTCTTGGTCTTCACTGTCTCTTTTTTCTCTGTCCTTATTTTCTTCTGTTCTATGTCTCCACTGGTTGTCTTTTTCTCGGTCTCCACTGTCTCTTTACTCTGCCTTTGGCTGTCTGTCTTTCTCTGTCTATACGGTCTCTCTTTTCCTGTGTACACTGTCTCTTTTTCTTAGTCTTCTGTGTCTCTTTTTCTGTCTTCACTGTCTTTTTTTTCTGTCTTTACACTTTTTTCCGTCTACATTGTCTCTTTTTTCTCTCCACTGTCTCTTTTTCTCTGCATCTCGCTGTCTGTCTTTTGTGCATTCTTCCTATGTATTTTTTTTTTGCTGTCTTTCACTTTACCTTTCTGTATTTAACCCTCTCACTCTCTTTCCCTTTCTCTCACACTTTGTTTTTCTCTTGCACGCTTAATCTCGCTTCGCTCTCAGTCTTCCTTTATTCTCCCCTTTCAATTTTTCTGATTTATGAATTATCTATTAGAGATTTTGTACTCTCTCTCTCTCTCCCTTTTCTTTTTCTCATTTTCTCTTCCTCCCTTTTTATTTTCTCTCACTTTCTTTCTCTCTCTCTCTCTCTCTCTCTCATTTGCAGTGATTTACTTGTGTTATTACTCATCAGAGTGAGCAGTTTTTCTTTTGCAGAACTGTAGTGCAGTAAGTTTTGAGCAGCACCTACACTTCCCGCCGTTCGCTCAGTCCAGGAAATAGGCTTTGCATATTTCATGTCGTTCTCTGATGTTGAATATTTGCAGGTGTTTTTTTTATGGTTTCGGTTCTCTTTTCCAAACACACTGTGTGATTATGTGCTAGTCTAAGTGTGCATGCTGTATTGAAGCTGTCTGGCTGAAACCTGGCTGTTCATTAACAGGTGCTGTTCTGACCCCACATGTCCTACAGCTGAACAGATTCTCTCCGTCTCTCTCGGCACGCTCGCCCAATGACCCGCTCTCCAGAGAAGCCATTTCCAGCGCGCTGTCTATCAGGAGTAAATTGATGTGATTTGCTATGGGCCACGTTGTGTTACTGAAGGCTGATTCAGAGTGCTTGGCGTTTTGGGCTTTTTGACAGGAAAGTGCTCTCCTTTATTCGGGCCTTGGCACACTATGATTTCATACCGGTTTGTTGAAATAAACGTAGCTCTGGCAGGCAGCGTAGCGCATTCCCTCAGATACAGAGACACGTGAGCAGAAAACAGCCCAGGAGGAACAATGTGTCTGGAGAAAACAACACTGGTCACAATTGATTAGCGCTGCTGTCTCGTCTTTGTCGCCGCTGTTGTGCTTTGTGGAGAAGATCTCGCTAACAGGCGTCTGATTGAATGTGAGATTAATTTGTACTGCAGGAGATGACTCTTGATCTTTTTTTCTTCCCTCTGTTTCTCCTGCGAGGAGAATGTGTTTGGCACAAATCGCTTTCAGAGCTGAGAGGAGTGATCGGCGGTGAAGTGATGAAATGGAGCTGAAATGTGTGGCATTTTAGCGAGAGTTAACAGGAAAACAGATTATTACAAATTATTTTAGATATTTGCGTTAATCTAATGTTGTCATGATGTATAATCATGATGTTTATACAATACTAATATGCAGCTCTGGAAAAAAAATATATTAAAAAACTACTTAAAAATGATGAGTTTCTTTGATTTTACTAAATTGAAAACCTCTGGAAAATAATCAAAAGGAAGATGGATGATAACAAACCATCAAACCAAGCTGAACTACTTGAATTTTTGCACCTGGAGTAAAGGCATAAAGTGATCCAAAAGCAGTGTGTAAGACTGGTGGAGGAAAACATGCCAAGATGCATGAAAACTGTGATTAAAAACAGGGTTATTCCACCAAATATGGATTTTTAAAATCTTACAAATTTATGAAATATAAACTTGTTTTCTTTTTATTATTTGAGGTCTGAAAGCTCTGCTTCTTTTTTGTTATTTCAACCATTTCTCATTTTCTGCAAATAAATGCTCTAAATGACAATATTTTTATTTGGCAGAAATATCTGTAGTTTATAGAAAAACCAGCAATGTTCATTTTACTCAAACATATAGCTATAAATAGCAAAATCTGATAAACTGATTCAGGAACTGAGGGCTGTATATTAGTGTGATTCCCCTAAAACAAAGTTTTTTAGAAAATACTTTTTTCTAGTTATCAAAAGGCACAAAAACAGTTTTCCAAATTATGTGCATCAGTATTTGGTGAAGCGCAAACCAGAGATGTTAAATTATGGTCTGGAATCTAAGAGGGCATGTTTATGTACAGTGTGGTTGGCCCATTGTTCCACTGTGGTTGGTATGATGTGGTTGGTTGATGATAAAATATGTGAATCATCAGTCCAGCTCCTGTCTTGTGGCCCGGTTTCTTCTACACGTATTATGCTGGTAGCTCTTTTACAACAGAAGGATCACAGCAGGTGAGAAAAGTGTCAAACACAACCCAGAGTGGAAGATCCAGAGCAAAGAGCAGAGTCGCAGATCAGAAGAGGAGGTCTTGTCGGCAGCACGATTCCTCCTTTTGTGCTTTTTATCAGTCGTCAGCTGCTGCGGAGGTTCTGGCAGCGCGCATCGGAGAACTTAATTACATCTCGGAGCCTCAACATGACTCAGAAGTCAGCAATTACAGCCGGACAGCAGCTGGCAGGTGCCTCTCTGGAGCCGAATAAGAGGAATCCACAGCCTCGGAGAAACGAGCGGTACCGTAACACCCAGCCGAGCTCCACTCCAGCGCCGCTCCGATAACAATTAGAGCGAGCAGGTCTGCGTGGAGGAAGCACGGGCACAGGCTGATCCAGATTGACCGAATTAGTCACGGCAACAATAAAGGCCAGAGTGGAGTTTTACCATTACAAGAGCAAATCCTTTGAGAGGAATTTATAGCTGCAGGCAGCGTCATTTGAGACCTGCTGCTAAGCGCGGATTTGCAGAAAACAGTGTTTTTATAATGTGGCCACAAAAGCAGGCTGTGTGGCTGTGTGTGTGTGTTTGTGTGTGTGTGTGTGTGTGTGTGTGAGAGAGAGAGAGAGTGTGTGTGTGAGCGTGTGTTTAATCCATGTTGTCTGTGCACTCTCTTTCTCTCTCTCTCTCTCCATCCCTCTCACCCTCTCTCTCTCTCACTCTCTGTATACACTTTCTCTGGTCTTTCTATAGCTATCTCTCTGTTTCACCCCTTCTTTATTTTTTCCCTTGTTTTTTTACTGTATGTAATCATCCATTGCCCTCTCTCTTTCTCCCTTTCTTTGTTTCGACCTTGCTCTGCATACGTTGTCTCTCATGTTTTCGCCCTTGTCTCCTTTTATCTGTTTTTACATTTATCGTCAAAATAATTGCTGCAAAAATAGTTGCACCCAGAAAGAAGTGAGGGTTATGAACAACGCTTGGTCATATTTATTAAGCTACGCTTGTGTGAAACACATTTGGGTGTAACACATGTAATGCAACATAGCAGACATCTCAGCATGGAGTTGTAGAGGTTCCTAAAGGTGTCCTATATTGATCAATGCCATGCATCTCAAATATTCATAAAATTTCTACAGATTTTGCAGTTGGGATTTGAGTGCATCTATCTGTCTGTAAAGCAATCTCTAAAGTTGGCAACAGTATGGGGAAGAGCATTGTCAACCCCTGTTGAAATAGAGCACCAAAGTGTTTGTTCAGAAAAGGAAGGGGTCACTAGTGGGAAAACCTCAATAATGTAATGTTGGGCTCTCAATGAGCCTGTAATAATGAACGAGGGTCAACACATCATGGCAGATGGCATGGCAACATAGAGTTGTAGAGGTTCTTAAAGGTGTCCTACGATGATCCATGCCATGTATCTGAAATATTCATGCAATTCCTACAGAGTTTGCATTTGGGATTGGAATGTTGATAGTGTGCCCAAAGCATCCTACACATTTTTACTATGGGATTGGGTTGGCAATACAACTGGCCACAGCAAAGTGCTTGTATAGAAAAGGTAGGGTAATTGTAGGACCCCAGTAATGTAACATTGGGCTCCCATTGAGCCTATATATAAGAACAAGAGTAACCTAGGGTTAATTTTTTTTTTAAATGCATCCGACAAGTCTATTACTCCTTAGCAAAGAGGTTCTGTGCTGTACATTGTCAGTAGATGTTCACTTGGTCACTAGATGTAAACGTAAATCTCTCTCTTTCTCTCTGACAGACCCAGACTGCAAGCACAGAGGAAGTTTGCCCAGTCTCAGCCGAACTCTCCCAGCAGCACTCCGGTGAAGCTGAATGACCCCTCACTGCCCACACCAGCCGCACAGATCATTGACCTCTCCAGAAGAAAGCCCAAGACCGAGGATTTCCTCACCTTCCTCTGCCTCCGAGGTAAGTCAGCGCAACGTTTCCTCATCCCTCCATTCATCAAACCTTTATTCTCACTGGCTCAGTGAGGCTGTGCAGTTTAAAATACGTTATTGAAAAGTGTTCTAAATCACATTAAATTAGTATAAATGAGCTGTTACTTTGCCTCAATGGCTCTAGTACTGCTGTTTTTCCAGTGCAGTGGGCTGGGCCAAGTTACTGTTTTATTAGTTTATAAACTTGTTCATTGGCTGGTTCGTGGTCTATTCTGATCTTAAATAGTGTTACATGCAACAAAACATTTAAATATTAAGAAAATACGTGATGTCTATTATAATAGATGCAGGATCTGAAAGGGTTGAGATGCTGTTTTGGATGTATACATGCCATGTGCCATTCTAATATATTTATTTGTATTTTTTTTTAAATATATACATTTTTGTATAAAATTTGCTAATTTAAACCTTAAACATTATTAAGATATCTGTTATTTGACCAGGAATACCTTAACATTTTCTGTCTGAAACACCTAATAAGGGGCTGCACGATTCTGTTAAAAATTGACATCAATATTTTATCCTGCAATATAAAACAAAAAAGTACAGTCATTTCCACCAGATTTTACCGTAAGTCAATTACCATTTTTTTTGCACTTTAAGGTGCACCGGATTAAAAGGCGCACAATCAATGAAGGTCTATTTTCTGTTTTATTTTCATACACCGGATTATAGGGTGCATTGAGCGACATTAGTAAGGGTCCCTATATTGAAGTAAGCAAGGGTGTCTCTATCTTTCCCTCCTAATGGGGAAGCGCCTTAGTAAACAACACCTTTTCTTTTAACGTCAAACAAACACTGGATCTTAATCCACACAATTTTGCTCCTTACAACCTGACAGGTTGAATTCCTACATAAGGCACATTGAATTATAAGGCGTGCTGACGATTTTTGGGAAAGTGAAAGGATTTTAGGTGTGCCTTATTGTCAGAAAAATAATGTCTAACGCCTAATATAATTTCATTAAAATGCCTTTTTTGTGTATGAAAGATCAATGATACTGTCCAGATATAATCCACCTCTAGTAGTTCTGTCATGGAAAATGAAAATGGCTGTATAACTATTGCATATGAGCACATTATAATAACGATGACAAAAATTATGTATTTATCCAGCCCAATTATGTTAGTACAGCATTTAAATTAAGAAATAATTTGACTTACAGATTAGACATGTAACTACTTGTCCTTTCTGAGTCTAACCCCTTAACCTGACCCAGATTTTTAAAGAGGCTAACCAAAAGGAAGTGCTTTTAAATATATACTTTATTTAGTTTATAAATGAAACATGGAGCTTTTGCAATAAGCACTTTACAGGATCATTTTTGCCCTATAAAAACACACTCTCCCATACACACACACACACACTCACACACACAGGCTCTCATACGGATACATGCCCTTCCATTTTGCATGGGCACGACCCATATGAAAATGGCATTAAGACTGCATGAGATGTGGGAGTGAAATCGCAGACACACACACATACACACAAGCGCGCACACACACACACTCACAGAGGCCTGATCTCAGCAGGGGAGCATCATCTATAAATAAATGTGCCACAGGGCTGTGTCAGTGGTCAGCAGGGTGCAGTGCTACTCTCTGGGGACTGTGTGGAAAAAGCCACTGGAGAGAGCCAGAGTTTTAAAACTGGTGTGTATCCACCCTCCAACAGTCTCACACACACACACCCACACTATATTATAAAGCACTACACTCCCTCTCCCCTCCCCTTCCCTCCCCGACACAAGCCACAGTGCAGGCCAGGCCAGGCCCCTTCTAGCCAGCCAGTCTCCACAGCACAGACAAAACATTCAACATCAGGACTGAGACAGAGGCTCAACCTTCAGATATAATTAAAAACTAGTCTTAAAAGTACAATAAGAAATAAATACAGAGCCTGGCCTTTCTGCTATTGTTAAACTGAATAAAGTTATTTGAACCAACCACATTGTTTGATTTGCTTATGGAGAGAGAGAAAAGAGCATTTTCTCAATTATTATTGATAAATTGATAAGTGGTCTCAGCTTTATGAAAGATAGATCAGGTTAAATGACTGTGGGCCAGCCTTTTTCATTTATCAGTGCATTACGAAAACACGTTCGATACAAAGGGAAGCTGCCAAACGACCCTTTGTCACTTTTATGGCTGCATGATAAACTGCAATGAGCGTGCTGGGATGGGCTGGGCCTGCGTAAGTGTGTGTGTGTGTGTGTGTGTGTGTGTGTGTGTGTGTGAGCAGTTCTGAGCAGTTCAATATTAGACCACAGCAGAGAAATTGTCCAAGAACTTCCTTTGCTGTTTTTTTCCATTCTCTTGAGACCACTTCAGTTTCTGAATCAGTTTCTCTGATTTTGCTATTTATAGGTATATGTTTGAGTAAAATGAACTTTTTGTTTTATTCTATAAACTACAGACAACATTCTACCAAATTCCAAATGAAAATATTGTCATTTAGAGCATTTACGTATTTGCAGAAATTAAGAAATGGCTGAAAGAACCAAAAAAAAAAAAAAGATGCAGAGCTTTCAGATCTTGAAAAAAAAGAAAAAAAAAAACTAGTACATGTTCATAAAGTTTTAAGAGTTCAGAAATCAATATTCGGTAGAATAACCCTGTTTTTTTTTAAATCATAGTTTTATGCATCTTGGCATGTTCTCTTTTCCACCAGTCTTACACACTGCTTTTGGATAACTTTATGCTAGTTCTAGTGCAAAAAGTGATGGCTTGTGATCATCCATCTTCCTGTTGATTATACTCCAGAGGTTTTAAATTAGGTTAAATTAAAGAAACTCCTAATTTTTAAGTGGCCTCTTATTTTTATTCCAGAGCTGTAGATTGTTTCAACATAGTCACATAGTTGCAATGTGTGCGGACTGTGCAACATCATAAGGCAGCTTCAATTAAATCCTCTGCCCAATATAATTTATTTTATTTGATTATGAAACAGGCCTGTGGCAACAAGGCAAGCAAGGGTAGAGTAGAAAGGGGTACATTTTCCTTTTGGCCCCCAAATGCCTTGAAACGGCCATGGTCTTGAATGCATAGATGTCATATTTATCATCAAATGTTGTATTATTGAATTCAAAAAGATAAAATGTCCTGAATCTTTTAATATCACAATACATATTGCAGATAAAACTAAGTAAACTGCAATGTCTTTTTTTTTTTTTCTTTTTAAATATCATGTAGCCCCTATTCACTCAGATTCACTTGAGGAGCAAGCCTATACACAGAATTTATTCTCTTGACTTCTTTGTAACCTTAATGTGTGAGCTAAACCCTAAACCAATCCCCTACTATGTAATGCCTTCACAGATTTTGCTAAGATTTATGTGAAATTAAAAACCTGAAAGCATGCTGAGCTTCCAGGAATTAAGTTATTACTCTCCAGCCGTAGTCCAGTGACAGATCTGCAGGCCTCCCTGCTTTGCTAAAGCCCTCCTACATCACTGAATCCCTGGCAAAATATTTACATTTGTCCCTATAGAATTCCTGCCTGATGCTTTTGGAACTGCACTGTTTCCCTGCTGGCTGAGAAAGTCTCGAGTGTGTGTATGTGCACACATAGAGAAAGTGAGTAATGTGGTGTGATGAGTGAGAAGCTTCTGAACCCCTGCAGATCTTCTGGTAGAGTCTGGATTCTTAGGCGATTGCTTTGTAGATAGAAGATGAGGAGTCTGTGTGTGTTGTCTTTGTAGAAAATACAGGGAAAAAAGGCTTATACTGTAGCTGTACTGCATCAAATACCCTGATCTTTAGGTCTGGAGACTGTGATGGCCATGGCACAACCGTCAGATTGTGCTTTTTAAAGTAGTTGTGGAATATTTTCCTGCTATTGATGCCACCTATGTTTTATCGGCTTATTTCTTTTTTTCTCTTTACAAACCTGAAGTAGTTGTTTGTAGAGTTTACTGGTATTCAGTTAAATCCATTTTTCCTTCTACTGGTGCAGTAATCCCCATGCCATTGGCTGCACGATGCAGTCAGTGGCTTGATTGATCCATCCTCATGCGTCCATCAGTTGGAGAGGTGTTTGTTTCATGTAATTCTGCACTGTTTTTACCCCAAACATACCTTTGTTCTTTGCAATCAAGACATTCTTTGTAGTTTGGAGTCCACAGTGTGACCCATATGTTTGATGCGATTATGTCCTTTTTGTTGTTGTTTGTTTATTTATCCTTTTTCTCCCCCCAATTTACAAGGCCAGTTACCCAACTCACTCATTAGGACTCCCCCTATCACTAGTGATGCCCCAACACCAGGAGTGTAAAGACTAGCACATGCCTGCTCTGATACATGTGAAGTCAGCCACCGCCTCTTTTTAAACTGCTGCTGATGCAACATTGCCGAGTAGCATCACAGTGCACTCGGAGGACTCGGTTCTGATACATCAGCTCACAGACGCCTTGTGCTGAGCGACATCACCTTTTGGAGTGATGTGAGGAGAGAACGTCATCTACCCACCCATATGGCAAGGCCATTTGTGCTCTCTCAGGGCTCTGGCAGCTGATGGCAAGCTACGTGACCAGGATTCGAACCAGCGATCTGGCACTTTTATTTTTGATGTGATTCTGATGTGTCATCCGACCTGTATCAGTATGAATTGTGCTTACACTTGCATGTATATGTGGTTTTGAATCCGATACATATTATATACCATATTAGTTACTGCGACTTAGTTTGGACAAACAAATCAGAATTTATTCACCTTTGAGCTCAATCGTCAAATTTGCTCCAAGGACAAAAGGTTCTTATGTCCTTTCACTTCCATTTAGAAGTGTGAACTGTTTAAATAAATTTCAGATGTTTGTCACATTTAAAAAGACTGTGTAAACTGCACAAACATTGAGCTTGGGCCTTTTTACCTGCAGCTTAGGTTGACCTTACATCATGAATTAATGAAACAGCAGAGAAGAGTGCCAGACAGCTGTTTCTTTAGCTCTACTGCCAATTGAGAAAAAAAAAAAAACTAAATATCTGTTATTTTTGCTTTAAATGTTGAAAAAACATTTTTTCTGCTTTATTCATTTTATGAAATGCATAAAGTTCATCTTTTATACTCTTTGTTGTTCAGTGTAACAAATTTTCATTAGGGGCGCCTAAAGCTTTTGTACACCCTTGTATGAGAATAAGTGAGAGAGAACTTGTTTGAGAGCTTCTGAAGCGTATTTTAGCTCGTCTTTCTTGTTTTCGTCTACAGAGGATTTTGGGAGCAGGAGTGTGTGGGTGTGTGGGAGGCAGGGTGTATGAACACTCCAGGGTTGGTCTCTGGGAGTGCTGGCTGTTGATCTTTCAGAGAAAGAGAGCGTGTAAGAAGTGGGTAAATATTTTTCCCTCTCTCTGAAAAAGATCAATGCCATTCTGGGTAAAGGCAGTGAAGGTCAAACAGTCATTTGTTCAACAGCAGAGGTTTGGCTGACTTCAAACTAAAGGTTTATCTTATCAGACAAACATAAAGAATTTAGACGGGCCGCTGGGTCTCTTTTGGACTCTCCCGGTCTCTGTAGGCCGTGGACAGTAGTAGCATTAGTGATTGGTGATGTTATAACTAATGAATAGTCACAAATACTCACGGAAAGGCGGCGAGAAGTTTCCTCTTCTTTGTTCTTGTGTCTGCAGCGTTTACTCTACAGAGGCGGGTACAGTGTAATGAGCTGTATTTTTATTTCTTTAACATGCAATAATATTTTTTAATCTCTCTCGGGGAGGATTCGTTTTCTGATGCAATGTAACATAATGTGAGCCACACACAGCAGGAATTCCTCTGCGCTGTTCTGCACTGCTCTGTTTACGTGCGACATGCCACTTTAAATCCCGGCTCTGATGGGTGTTTATATCCGTGGAGAAATCCGTTTGGATGTGCTCCAGTATGCGAGTGTGTGTGCGCGGGTGTGTGTGCATGTGTGCACATGCTCTCTCGCTGGGCGAAATATAATACACGGTCTCCCAGCATGCAGGAGACATGGAACCCAGACCATACAAGAGATCATTGTTGGCGGTGTCTGCAACTCAGTATCTTTTGATTCTGCTTTATCTCTGCCCACACACACACACACACACACAAAATTTCAAAGAGCAGAAATGAGTAGATAAGGTCAGATAAGGCTGTCAATGAGTAAACACAACGATCTCCAGTGTAACGTGTATGTGTTTGTGTTTTTTTTTACTCTGCAATTTGTATTGCATATAGAGCTTTGTACAAAAATTGAAAGCACTTCAGTTTCTGAATCAGTTTCTCTGATTGTGCTATTTATAGGTTTATGTTTGTGTAAAATGAACATAGTTTTTTTTATTTTAAAAACTTCAGACAACATTCTCCCTAATTCCCAATAAAAATATTGTCATTTAGAGCATTTACTGCTGAAAATGAAAAATATCAGAAATAACCAAAAAGATGCAGAGCTTTCAGACCTCAAATAAGGCAAAGAAAACAAGTTCATATCCAAGTTTTAAAAGTTCAGAAATCAGAAATATTTAATGGAATAACCCTGTTTTTTAATCACATTTTTCATGCATCTTGCCATGTTCTCCTCCACCAGTCTTTCACACTGCTTTTGGATAACTTTATGCCACTCCTGGTGCAAAAAAGTCAAGCAGTTCAGCTTGGTTTGATGGCTTGTGATCATCCATCTTCCTCTTGATTATTTTCTAGAGGTTTTCAATTTGGTAAAAGCAAGGAAAAAACATCATTAAGTGGTCTCTTATTTTTTTTTCCAGAGCTGTAGATGCGTACATACATTCATAGTTGCTGTCCCATGACTTTTGCAATGTCCAATGAAAGCTAAAAAAAAAAAAAGAAAAAAAAAGAAATGTGGTTGTAATTTTGGTTAGAATTACTTTTCTGCTTTTTGCATGGACTGTCCTAGACAGATGCCACCAGTCGCTATCATTACCATTTACTGAGCTGTCCACTGTGGGTGGTAATGCCTTTCATGATGCGTTTCCAGCACACACATAACACTGTGGATCAAGAAATGTTAAAGGTCTACACAACTTCAGAAATAAAGAGGCTGTGACAATATTGTTCACGCAAATATATAATGTGTAAAATTTTATTACATATTTTATGGGTTTGCTTACATATAATTGGGACATACTGCAATACTTCATAGATGGTGCTATTCAAACCAAACGTACATGGGCGTGTGTATGTATGTGTAGATATTATATACACAAAATATATCGCAATATTAAACAGTTTAGGGCCCATGACGTCACCAGCTCCGCCTCTGACAGGTGAGCACTCAAAATCAGAGGAAAACAGCAAAACAACAGTAATTGGCCCTTTAATCAGGCATTTAAATAGCTTTTTAAAAGGTAAATAAGTACATTTTTCTGGGATTAAAAGTGTGAATTCAGCTGTAACTGGAAATATCTGTGCAAAACTGTGCTGGACTGAGGTGCACAGCTTTCCAGACATGCGTTTATAAGCACGTGCTCAACCATATGGAAGGAGGCCATTAGGTTACTTCGTGTTTACTCCTGCACCCTCCCCCCTCCCCTTACGCTTCTCAGGCAGCAGCAGCCTGTCACTCACACAGACACAGAGACAGCGCTGTGTATCTACTTCTTGTGTCAAGAATCAAAACATTGCAACATGACGTGTTTGATTTAATTGCCTTAAGTGACATTGCACGTTCTGCGTTGTGACTATGGCGTATGCGCATGTCATGTAGACAAGGCTTAAACGATATATCGCGCAGCCCTAGTGCGTGCCCCCATTCACCTCTTTGAGAACATGCTGCTGGTAGTCCTCCAGTTCTGGTCAAGAGGAATCGCGAACCTCATGCATGCGAGTGCATGACCGTGTGCACGCATATATGTACTACTCAGCAAAGGAACAAAGATAGCTGATTTCAATTCAATTAAGCGTACTGACGTGTGCTGTTAGCCTGCGAGTGTGTGTGTGTGAGTGCGGGGGGTTTGCAGGCTGATTGAATTTGCTTGGCGGCTTCCTCGCGCTGAGGGCAAACTGGGTTAATGGATTTGCAGACATTCAGGAATGTAAATTATAGAAGATATAATCCGTAATCCTCCCTAACTCTGTCCGCCATTGCGGCCCAGAGACAATGTAATTGAAAGCCTCTCTGCCTGCTGCTCCTACTGAAGCCCCCCTCTCTCCCCGTCCGCCCCGTCCTTCTTCTCCGCTACGCTGGATGACCATATGCTGTGTGATGGAGGTGCTACAGGGGGCACTTCACCCTGACAGCTCTTAGCTCAGCGGCACTGCACTTTACCCCGCCCGATTACCCCACGGCCACTGTTAACCTGCGTGGATTCTGACTGTGGAACACCCTGCAGGAGGTGGAACACCCATTGGGGAGTGGGGTTTATTCATTTTAACCACTTAAACTGCAGCCTTTTTAATGAGCTATTTTCATTTTTACACTACATTTACATTTTTAATAAATGCTTTTAGTTATTCAGTCTCAGAAATCACTTAAGCAAGTCCATTAGGGAGTACTGAGGAACCCCATGCACTTTGTAAGGTGAGGGTGGGATGAGTTAGACGTTAGGCACAATTAGCACAATGTTTATTGGCGTTCAATATAATCTGACCAAATTCTGTTTCAACTTGTCTGTAAACCGGCAATATACTATCACTCTGTAGCTGTAAACTGACAAAATACTGTTGCACCTAAGCTCAACCCTCCTAAAATACTTGTTGACTTCAGCTGTAACCCAGGAAAAAATTCTCAAACTGTACTTTATGTGGACACAAAAAAATAAGCAAGTTTATTTTAATAATTGAGGTCAGGAAAAGAGCTAGGCATACAGTGACAGTGATAATTGGTGTACATTTCCTTATTTGTAACTTGTCAGCCTCATGGCTACAATACAGAATTCTGTAGTTTTTCTCAAACCATTTCTTTTAGACTTTGCTGCTAAGAGACTGTAAGTTGTATAGTTAAAATATGGACCCACTTTCTTACAAAGAAATCTAATCATTGTAATTTGTAAATAACATTACAGTGGAATAAAGTAACAGATTTTTTTTATATATAAAGAATATCTAAATCTCTAAATGCCTTTAAAATATTACAAAAGTTAAGCATAAGCAGACCAGAAGCTTTTCTGAAAGTCTGTGTGTAAGTGTAGCTCAGCCATGAGGGGCAAACAGTAAAACCAGCCACTGACTCATTCCTAACCCTCTCCATCTCACATGGTAACCAGCCCCCAATCAGAACAGAGCAGTCTTTCCCTGAGACATGTGATTGGCTCTCTCCTAGTGCCATTTGTAACCTCTCTTGCTTTTCTTTATGCCATAAAAAGAATGAGGGAGAAAGAGGTCTATAAGTAGACAGTTTTTGGTTGTAATTATGTCTGTGCATGGTTTAAAACTGACAATCATAATGGACGCCTTCACCCTTAGTTATGAATTGTGTCAGCTAGTGAAGAATATGAAAGCATGTATAATTGGAGCTTGGGGAAGGCCTGGCTCTTATTTTTCTTTCTGTCTGGGAGCTGACAGCCTTGGAGTCGGTGCCAGTGAGAGCGAGCACGCGAGAGAGCAGCATGAAATGGAGAGACCGGCAGCAGAATGGCGCTTATAAATCTGGTTAAATCTAGCCGGTGACGTTGCGGTGGCTGGCTCCAGCAGCTCCAGTTCCGGTGCCCTACCCAGCCTCCCCTGGGGCAGGATATAAACACTGAGGGGCGTCTGTGACAGATTACAGGACAGCAGCATCCTGTGTTGGGTTTCCTCGCTGCAGTCCAGAGCTTTAATCATGCCTGAAATTTTGGTTCCAAACTTGAATTTGGCCCAAGAACCTTCTGGCAAAGTCTGACCTGACCCACCCACAACAAGCTCACTGTTCTAGCCTGCCTGTAGCCTGGCAAAAATGATCTGAATCCCTCTAAAGTCTGTCTGAATACAACCTAATTCTGTTGCCGTTGATTTGTAACATCAAAAATGAGTTAACAATGAATTATTTTATTTTAACAATTCTTAATTTATTCTTTCTAACACAACAACATTCTGCTCCATCTGGCCATTTCCTAAATCTGACCCAATTGAGCTGCAGTCTGATGAACCTCTCCCAACTGGACTGTAATCTAAGAAAATTCTGTATAATCTGGACTGTATTCTAAGAAAATTCTGTCCCAATTGTACTGTAATCTAAGAAAATTCTGTCTCATCCGGACTGTAATCCGAAAAATTCTGTCTCATCTGTCTCATCTGGACTGGAATGTCATCTATAACCCAGCACAACTGATGTTATCAGGCTTCTTCCTCATCTGGACTGTAATGTAAGAAAATTCTGTTTCATAATGACTGTAATCTAAGAAAATTCTGTCTCATCTGGACTGTAATCTAAGAAAATTCTGTCTCATCTGGACTGTAATCTAAGAAAATTCTGTCTCATCTGGACTGTAATCTAAAAAAAATGATGTCTCATCTGCACTGTTATCTAAGAAAATTCTGTCTCATCTGCACTGTAATCTAAGAAAATTCTGTTTTATCTGGACTGTTATCTAAGAAAATTCTGTCTCATCTGGACTGTAATGTAAGAAAATTCTGTTTCATAATGACTGTAATCTAAGAAAGTTCCGTCTCATCTGGACTGTAATCTAAGAAAATTCTGTTTTATCTGGACTGTTATCTAAGAAAATTCTGTCTCATCTGGACTGTTATCTAAGAACATTCTGTCTCGTCTGGACTGTAATGTAATTTCAACAATATTGTCAGCTAGTCTTTTACCCAAATAATATTTGTGCCAACTGGACTTTAACCTGACAAATTTATCTACCAACTAGTCTAGTAAAAGCCTCACAAATGTCTGTCCCAACTGAACTTTAACCCAAAATTTCTGTCTCAACTAGATTTTATCCTATTTATCCTAATTTCATCCTGTATCCTCACAGAATTCCCTGATTTCTGTCCCAACAAGAATTGAACTAAACATTGAAAATGTCATCTATAACCCAGCACAACTGATGTTATCAGGCTTCTTCAGGTTTAAATACTGTTTTTACACTGTAACGTATATAACTAATTATAACAGACACATCTTCACTGCATTTCCTGACTGCAGCGCAGCTCCTGGTCGTAGATGCAGTGCCTCCTTCAGCAAAACTAATTTCCGCAGTTCTCCCTGTTGGTCCCCCGCGCTTGTTGAACAAGCCTGAGAGCTATTGGCCCTTTGACCCCTCGCCCCACTAAAAGCAGGAGTGCAGAGTAATAGCAGCCATTTTCTTAATGAGCTGACTCATTTGGAGCTGATTGGACGCGTCTCGGCTTTGTTTGTTCGCTCTGTTGTTCACCCTTCGCTTTTCTCTTGAGGAATTAAGTTGTTTAAAAAGGTGAAAAGCTGAGACAGATGTTCTTGGATGTGGAGAGCACTCTCTTTTGCTCTTTTTCTTGCTTTCTCTCGCTCTTTTGAAAAATAAAGAATTCCCTTTGCTTAAAAGAATGTCTAGGATTTACACACCGTACTGCTTTGCCAAGCTATTATAAATCAGTAGGGAATGATAACCTAAATCTATATGGTCTGCTCTATTTGCATGGTGTGATAGCGAGGGTACAAGCTTAAAGCATTTGTTGGCTACATTAGCTACATTAGCTACATTAGCTGTGCTAATCAGATATCAGACAACTAGACAGCATTTGCAGAATGGGTAAATTGTTAATTTATTTGTATTATTATTATTATTATTATTATTATTATTATTATTATTTTTATTTTATTATTTTTTTTTTACAAAGTTTCTTTCTCTGTTCTGCTCTTACCCATTCATCACCTGACTGGACAGTCAGTCATTTTAAAAGTTTCAGATGGTCTGTATGTGAATTTGTTGTTGGTTTGTGATATGTGGTATTTTTCTTTATTCTTGTTCTTTCTCTTTTTATATGTGGAGCTAAAGGGTTTCTCCAATTAATTATTTTATTGCATAAAATGTAACTTTACCCTGCTTTTGAGTCTTCAGAAGAGGCTCTCTCAGTAACAGTGTCCACCTCAATCAGAGGTTATGTGTAGCATCATTTTTTGCACATGATAAATCATATTGTCCATGACTGCTGGACATTATAAAATGTGATTTCTAAAGATTATCATTTTTTTATCCATTAAATGTGGTGACATGATCCACCCTCTGATTGATGTCCGACTAATCCCAGCCTTTACTGTACGTTTAATTTCAGGTTATTCTGCGTGGCCAACTGAAGGTTAGTTACTCTCAAACACTAAAACAAATTGAAGAATGTTCATTCATTCATTCATTGACTCATTTATTTATTTTTCATTCATAGAAAACCTCATTAATCATGTGTGTGTTTTTGGTGTGAAATTGATGCCTCTTTTTAGAGGTTTTAAAATAGAAAGATTTTAAGCGATACAAATGTAGATGCACTGGTCTTTACTGACTGAAAAAGGCTATAATTACAACAGCCATTAACCCATCTTTATGCAGCTGTGGTGTGTGCGTGTGTGTGTGTTATATCAGTTCATTTTCTGAGACTGTGCTTCTTAAACCACCCTTTGTTTTTCTGTGGACTGCAAGCTTTGACCTCACAGACTTGACTCTGACCTTTGAGGTCACACTCTGTGTACTGTTTACTCGCAGACCTGCAGATGTGAGAACCTTTACCCAGGTTCATCTCACTGATGATGAAGCATTACTTCCTTCTGCTATTGTTAAAACTAAATACAAAATAAGCAACATAGGAACAATAAAGCTATAAAAGTAAAAAGTATTTCTAATTATACATACGGGCCATTCCACCGAATGGGTGCGTTTGCTTGTTGCAACCCTTCCAAATTAAACCTTTTTTTTTTTATCTATTTTGAACTCTGAATCTAATAGCACATATTTTTAACTATTAAAAACATACTGGTCAATCTCAGGCAGCTTTACTTAATTTTTTCTACATGGTTTCTAAGCTGTAGATGGTTATAAAACTTGTGATGTTTAAAAAGCATGTTTAAAAGCAAGTCCACTAATTTCTTTGATTTTCTCTCAAGAAAATTTATTTTAAAGAAATGGTTAACTGCATATTCAAATAATTGATATTTCCGACAAAAAAAAAAAAATCACTGTTACTGGAACTCACTCCTGTTACTGGCACTCATTCCTGTTACTTTTTATGTTCATATATATATTTTTTTTTATTACATATTTTACTTGTGCAGTTAGCTCAATATACACTAAGGCACAATGCTTGATAATAAAATGTATATTAAAAAATTTGTGTGCACATTTACACACATATATACACATAAATGGTGGAATGGCCCATAAATAATTTACATTAAACTTTTTTTTTTTTTTTTTTTTAAACACACTTCACTTTTACTTTTTTACATTAGCTGTCCTACCAGTAAAATGGTGCATAAAATTAAGCACTGCTATCTTTCTGTATTGATGCTTTAAAAGCAGCAATATGTACTGTTTACCATTAAAGAAGCAGTGTACACCATCTACTGTAAAATAAATATATATATATATATATATATATATATATATATATATATATATATATATATAAATACAAAATAATAAAAAAATGGCTTGAGAATAATATTGATACTCCACTGACTGTAATAAGAACAGTAGTGCCAATGCCATTGCTACTCCAGGCACGACTCGCTACTACTGCAACAACTGTTTTCTGTTCACTTTTTCTTATTTTACTTCATGTTGTTATTTTACTGTCAGGTTTGCATCTGTCAGCTTGTCCAGAAATGCATGTGAAAAGTGTGTTCTTAACTGTTGTTGTTTTTTTTTTTTATAATACTGCGCATTAGCTGTTTTTAATTGAAGAATATTTAACATGTTTAACATGTTATCATCTGAAATAGGCCATGATGCTTAAATTACTCAAACACTGCAGTATAACCACAGTGCTGTTTATTTTTTTTTTGTCATCATTGTTCAGCCCTTCTTCCCTCTTTTGCTTTACCCTCAGACAGCAGCGCTGCTTCTTTCCTTCTCTGTGATGTTGCATCGCTTTAACATGCCACTTCCCCTTAGCTAATCCATTGTTCTCCAATTAGCCAAACAGATCCCAGAGCTGCCAGTCCATATGCTGGGAGAAATGTCTCATTCCCTTCTGTAATTCAGTTAGGTCAGGAACACTGGGGCTAATATGAACCGGTCCTGAAATCCTGCCTCCTGTTTTATTGTCTGGTCATTATCTGAATGCGCAGTGGCGCACGAGAGAATAGGTCTCGGCCGAGTCGGCGCGATCTGCATTGTTTTATTTGAAGCTGTGTATAATGTGCTCCGGTTCAGTCATTCAGACAGTCTTTTCGCTTGTTTTGTGTGTCATGAAAACCCATTAGATCTGTGATTTATGTCAAGACTGTTGTTGTTGAGAGTGTATATTTGTAATGTCTATTTTTTTTTTCAGTTTATTCATTTATGTGTGGTTCCATTTGATCATTTTAAAAGAAAAGTCATAAAAGAAAACAGTCTGCACTGTTGTCTCTCGACAAAAATGCAAATATCCAATATGTATATACACATATATACAGATGTATTGGGACACCTTCTCATTTATTGTTTAGTTTGAAATCAAGGGTATTTAAAGAAGAGTTTATCCTACTTTTAATGCAGTGACTGTCTCTACTGTCCTTTGTTGTGAGGATTTGATTGTATTCATTTACAAGAGCCTTGGATGATCACCATTCCACCTCATTCCAAGCTTTCTAACCATCATCCCAGAGAGTATGAGTCTACTGCTCTACATCTCAATACTGGGAGGAGCTTTAAAACTCTTTTCTGCCAGTACCACACCTGGCATATTAGGCATGCTGTCAATAGATTTATTTTTTAGAATGCTTGTCTACAAGCTTTTATTACATAATTAACAAAAAATATCTTAAAATGTGGAATGATTATGATAGAAAGTGTTTGAATACACATTTTAACTGTCTCTCTCTGTTTCTGTCTCTCTCTCTTTTATTTTCAGGCTCACCGGCATTGCCCAGTAACATGATCAACTTTGGCAGTTCTCAGGAGGAGGATGAGCTGGACGATGATGAAGAATGCGAGGAGGAAAAGACACCAAGTGTGGCGTCAACATCGTGCCAGTCTACACCCCGCAAAGGAAAGCCTCCTGGCAGACTGAATGGGCAGGGTAAGTCTAGACTACAGCTGAGCTTCAGCGTGTTGGACTTTTTTGGTTCTATATGTCATATATAATTTGCATATTATGCAATATATCACTTGGGTGACTAGGTCCATCGTGATCACAGACAGTAAATCATCCCAGAAAGGGCTGCTATAAAGAATATTGTTGTCAAGGCCATTTTATTCCACTGATATGTTGTTGATATAATATAAAAAATATGCATCTGTTTCCTTTAAGGAGCATTTAAGCATTGGTTTATAACAGTTTGTGAAATGCATGTTTTTGGGAATATATACGGCTTGTTAAAAGTTCGCAATACATTTTTAAATGCTGTTTATTTTAGACAGAGGGACCGGCTGAAAGATTTTTTCCTTTTTCTCCACAAAATCCACTTTTTTGACAAACTGGAAAATGCAATGTTCCCAGTATCAACACAAACGTCAACATTCATTCTTTTTCACATGACCAGTTTTCCAGCATTATTCTATATAAAAGGACAGATGTGTATAAATATTATAAATATAAGTGTAAATATTGTATGTATTATGCAGCTTTTCCATATATTAACTGCATGTCCTAAAATATACAGTCCGTTTTATTTTGTTTCTAAATTGAAAGCAGAAGCATTTCTGAGTGGAGAAGAGACAAAATATTGTTTTAATGGTACCAGTGTGCTGGAATGACCATCCCTGCTAAGCCTAATATATATTTATTCTAAAAACTGGACGTGAAGACATCACGCGTCTTTACGTACTTACGTCACATGTACAGCCTCCGGCTCAGTTTTACTGAACACGAGTGGCTGGTGGAGCAATGGAGACTTCAGAAGGGCTCAGTATCTTATTCTCTCTCTCTCTCTCTCTCTCTCTCTCTCTCTCTCTCTCACACTCTCTCTCTCTCACTCACTTTCTCTCTCTCTCTCTCTCACTCTCTTTTCTTTATTTCTTATGTGATGTTTCACTATTTCTATTGGAACTTTTTTGTCAGCTGTTCATACAAGGCAGGGACAGCTGCTGTTATTAAATAGCATAAAACAAAATCAAACCATAGTTACGAGGATTAGATTGGACAACAGTGAGATGTTAATATGCTCTGAAAGGGCTAAATTCATTTAGTTTGATGAATTACAGAGTATTGATGGAAACAGTTTGGCATGTTTTAATGGTCTGCATTAAAGGAGGAGCGACTGATGTGTGGTGTGTGTGCAGTATGTGTGTGTGTGTGTGTGTGTGTGTGTGTATGTGTGTGTGTGTGTGTGTGTGTGTGGAGGCTCAGAGAAATTCATGTGGGAGTGACACGATGCTTCCATCTTTCCACTCCAATTATCACTTGGTGAGAAAGGCGGTAACAAGGTGTTTATGCATTCAGCTCACAGCTGTGTGTGAAGACACACACACACACACACCACTGCACGCTCTACACCTGAGCACCTCACACGTGCACTCAAGCACACATTGTCTCATTCTGTCTACCCCCCCCCCCCCCCTCCAATGCTCCCCACCCCATTTTCCTCCCATTCTTTCACTATTTTACTCTTTCACTGGCACACCTCCATATCTAGGTTCCTCTCTCGTTCCTTTCCCCTCACTCTTTCTCCCTCTCTCTCTCTCTCTCTCTGTGAATGCATACTTGGGGTTGTGTGGTGAAGTGTCAGGGGTGTTTGTTAATGAAACGTCGTGTTAAAAACAAAACAGTGTGTCAGTGGTAATGAAAGTTATGAGCTGACAGGTCTGTGTAATTGTGCTGCTGTGTTATCAGTGGCACGCGCTTCACTTTACGTGTCACGCTTAGCAGCAATCAAAGTATCACACTGCCTTGCACAAGCACACACACATACACACATCCATCAGTGCAGAAGATAAGAGAGTAAGATCATTAGTAGATGCTTGTCTTTTGTTTGTATGAATCAGGTTATTGCTACAGGTTTTCCACTGTGCTCTGAGTGAACTTTTCTGCAGGTCTTTTTTGGTGAGCTGCAGGTTTTGGTGCTAGACTGAGCTCTAGCTGTCCAACAGATCTTCCTAGAGAGAAAGAGAGAGACACACACACACACTACTTGTCATGTCCAGCATGCTGGACTCGGCAGTTCCCACTGTAGCCAGGCCAGGGTTTAGAGTTCCCCTTCTAGACTTACTCACCAGGGTCAGTCAGCCAGCACTACGCTTTCAGGTGTGTGTGTGTGTGTGTCTGTGTGTGGATTTGTGTCTGTACATTTTTAGAACCCAAATTTCTGTGGGTCTAAAGGACAACCCTCCCCACATTGGTGTTTTGAATGCTGAGGCTAAAGTTAGGTTTCATAGGAATTCATTTGAAAATCAGAAATTTAGAACATTTTTGTGTTTTTTTTGTGGTTATTGTAGTTTTTGTTTTGTTTTTGTAGTTTTGTTGTAATAAACATAGCTTTATTATTATTATGATTTTTTTTGCGTATAGTATGTATATATATATATATATATATATATATATATATATATATATATATATATATATTCATATTCCTCATTGTTGCATGACTTGTAGTAACTGTTCTACTAGCCGATGCAGTATTTGTGTTGTTGGTGTAGCAGTAGTTGTAGTAATGGTTGTTGTTGCCGTAGTAGTTTTTCTTATTGTTGTTGCTGTGATTTTTATTGTAGTGATTGTTGTTGTGTTAGTAGTTGTAGTAGTTGTTTTTATTATGGTTAGAATTGTAGCTGTAATGTTTGTTGTTGTGGTGGTAGTAGTTTTTGTAGTCAGTTGTTGATGTCATAGTTTGTATAGTAGTAAAGATTGTAGTTTTTGTAGTTGCAGTAGTAGATTTTGTTATTGTTTTAGCTGTAGCTGTAGTTTTGTTGTATTAGACTATGAACATGGGTCATACTCCTCCTCTCCTCTTTGCTTCTCCCTAGTTAACCTCTTCTCCTCCTTTTTTTTTTCTCTTGCTGTGGAGTCAGAGGCAGCCCCCTGTATGTGCTGGCTCATGTCAAGCTTGACACTTTAATATAGTGCAAAGTGTGTGTGTGTGTGTGTGTGTGTGTGTGTGTGTGCTTCTCTCACTGAGCAGGAAAAACCACAGTGCTCAGCTTTCATACACTGTACCTCAGTAACCTAGCGGTGTGTTTACATTTCTAAATTAAACACCTTTTATTGAGTTCAGGTCGCAGTAGCTGCTGCTAAACAGAGCTCACGTTTGAGCTTTTTCCCACACGGTCAGGCCTGTTGATATTAAAACCCAGTAAAAATAAAGCCAGTCTGTCATAAATAAAGAGAGCGGACTGAATATGTGTTAATTACAGTCATTCGGAGGAGTGATTTAAGAGTGACTAGCATATAAAGCACACTGCATGGAGAGCAGTTTGGTTGAATTAGCGCTTTAACTGTGGGTTTATTATACAGAGACTACTGTTATGTTATTTAGGAATAACTATAAATTATGCAGTAACTGCTGTGAAACTGTAAGTCCTGT
Source organism: Astyanax mexicanus (assembly GCF_023375975.1). NCBI lineage: Eukaryota > Metazoa > Chordata > Actinopteri > Characiformes > Acestrorhamphidae > Astyanax > Astyanax mexicanus. Next base: position 36,560,753 of record NC_064410.1, read on the forward strand.
GACTGTGATGGAAAGGAATTTACACAGTTTTGGGTAAAAGCCCTTGATTTTTGTGTATTTTTAGTGCATTATCAGAGTGTTTGTAATGTCATGTTTGATGTCTGGATCATATACACAGGTTTTAAAATTAAGATTTTATTCATACGTCTGTTATTCATCTAGTCTTGTATGTTTTTTCCAGTGTTTAACGGCCACACTAAGCTGATAAAGGAGAGGGAGAGCACGCTCAGGCCGAAGAGCAGAGAGCCGGTGGTGAAGGATCGCTCGGAGAGGGCGGAGACTCGAAGAGAGCACAGCCAGTGTACCAGTACCAGAAACCACACTGGTACCAGAAACCACACTGCCCACAGCCACGGCCTCAGAGGAGCGGCAGAGGAACTACGCAAACAGGTAAAATCATAACTCCATATTCTAATGCTGTGTTTTTATCACACACGAGCAAATCACTGATATGAAAGCAGTTGGATGCTTTGGAAGCGTGTCCAAAAAAATTGCTTTTTCTATACAGAAAGATGAAATGTTTGCCGGCCCTTTTAAATTCATTGCTTAATGATAGGCCCACTCTCCTTTTTTTACATCTGTCTTCACACAATGTAAAAGGGAGGCTAAGAAAGACTCTGTTACTGCATCATGATAAATCGTTCTACTTAATTTAGCTGTTAACCCTCTTACTATCTTCAGATTTACTAACACCCTTTATTCTCTGAATCAATATGATCCCAGCAATTTAAACCTCTAGAAAATTATTATAATTAAATTTAAAAATAAACCTGTTAGCAAAGTTGATTTGCCAGTTATTTTATATTTATTGTAATGGTTTATTAGTATTATATAAGTTTTATAAGTGTTGTGTTGTTAGCTTAGGGCCTAAAGTGATGAGACGTTTAGAGAAAGATTATAAAACTGAATGTAATAGTGACCTCAACATTATTACCACACAAATGTGTGTAAAATATTGATATTTCTTATGTTTAATGCAAATAAACCAGCCTTTGAACGGACATTGAAATTGAATAATTTAAAACATTTAATTTGTATGTATTGTCTTCATCAAATTAAGAAATTACAGTAAATATGAATCACAAAACTAGTGTCAGTCTTTTTTTTACAGACTTTAAACATTGAATGGGGTCAAATTGACCCCAAAGATAATAGGAGGATTAAGTGCAAAGAAAAAGTCGTAAGTTTGGTGACTGAATGTGACTAAATGCTATTCTCTGCCCTTCTATTCAGTAGACTCCAGCCAATAAAGCTGTATTGAATTTTACTGCATCTAAATTAAGGCAGATTATTATTTTTTATGATTAACTTTGCTCCTCTTCTACTTCTGAATATATATTTAGCTATGAACATTTCTGATCAGTGCAGTGATGCCAATAAAGCTGTGCTGAATTGAATTGGAATTGACTCAGACAGAGAGGCAGCATCAGTCTCGCCCGAGTCCAGCAGCACTTTCAGTCTCATAATGACATTAGCTAATCACAAGTGAGAGCTGGAGGCGGCTTCTTCTTTCATCACAGGGTGAATGGCTCACTTTCTCTTTCTCAAGATTCACCAGTTAAAGTACTTCTCTTTTTCTCAGTCAAACTCTTTGTTTCTCTTGTCATTGTTTCCTCTTATTTTTTCTTTTTTTTGGTCAGTTTCTCTTTTGTGTCTTTTTCATTGTGCCTCTCTTTCTATTTTCTGTCTCTTTGTGTCTCTCACATTGTGTCTACCTCTCGTCTCTTTCCGTCTATCTCTGTCTTTCTCTGTGTTTTCTTTCTCTTTTTCTTTTCTCATTGTCTCTCATTTTGTCTTTCAGTGATTTCTGTATCTATCTCTTTCTGTCTCTCTGTCTCTCTCATTGCATCTCTCTCTCTCTCTTTCTGTCTTTCTTATTGTCATATTTTCTCTGTTCCATTCTTTTTTGTTGTCTCTCTCCTTCTGTCTGTTTTAATGTCTTTCTCTTTTTATCTCTATTTCTGTCTCTCATTGTCTCACTCTCTCTCTCTTTAGCTCCCTTTGTGTCTAATTGTCTGTCTTTCTCTGTTTTTTTTTCTTTTTCTTCCTTTCTTTCTTTTTCTTGCTATTTTCTCAAGTAGTTGTCTTAGCTTTTATCTTTTTCTTTCGTCTTTTTTTTCTTATTTCCCATTTTTTAATTTTGTTCTTATTTTCTTTCTTTCTTTCTTTCTCTTGCTCTTTTCTTGTTTTTCTTGTGTGTCTTTGTGTAGCAGTGGTGAGCAGGGTTATTGAACTGAGTAAAGCAGTTGACCTGACTTTGTTCCCTTTATCAGTGACTGTATTGACCAGAAACACACACACACACACACACACACACACACACACAGATATCCTCCTCTTATCTGCCTGTATCTTGATCACACTGTATCTGCTGTGCTTAGAACAGTAAGAGTGAGCAGATATTATACATATTAAGACAAATCCAACCTCTAAAAGCTGCAGTCTGGGACAGGTATTTAACTGCTGTTTAAAGTGCAAAATCAGCATTATCTAATTTTAAATAGCATTTATTGAGTTACTTAACATTTAGCAACTTTTGTTTAAATCATACAGACAGCAGAGATGCATTCAGCACTTCTAACTCAAACTGGCGTCTGAGAGGATGTGTGGGGATTGTGGGTATGAGTACATGCATGGGAGATATGCATGTGTAGTTTTGTGCAACCAAGAATGTACTGTATTTCACAGGCTTGACTTCATGCTTAAATCTTCGGCCTACAGTGATTAAATTTCACACCCCTCCTAGATTAAAGGGTTAAATTTGGGTGTTTGGATTCATCCTATGAGCTGCAGATGTTCTGTGTTAAATCTCTCTGCCATCCTGCAGCTGGTCTACAACAACACATGATGTCATCTAGACTCTAGAATCACACACACACACACACACACACGCAGCTAAAGCATGTCCTAAATACCCGTCTGTCTGTTTTTATGTCAGTGTCACTCTTTCACTGTCTTTGGTTCTTCAGTTCACTATCTGTCTCCTTCTTTCCTCTCTTCTTTCATCATTCCAATCGTTACTGCTCTGTATCCTCATTTAAACCCAGTTCCTTCTCTCTCTCTCTCTCTTTCTTTTGCTCTCTCTCTCTCTCTCTTTTTCTTTTGCTCTCTTTCGCTCTCTCTTTCTCTCTCTTTCGCTCTCTCTTTCTCTCTCTTTCGCTCTCTCTCTCTGCTGGAGGAGCAGTGAGGGCGCTTTGCTCTACTGGGCACAGACTGGTGACAGGCAGATCTGCTGAAGGCTTCTGTCTCTTTCTCTCTCTCTTTCTCTCTCTCTTTCTCTCTCTCTCTCTCGCGCCCCCTCACTTGCTCACTCCACCTCCTCCGACAGACTAAACATTCACAGGCGGAGTGGTTTTGCTCTCACGTGCGCAAAAAAGCCTCAAGAGATCCACAGTAATGGAGTCAGTGAGCCCCCTACTGGTAGAATCAGTCACTGAACTGGCAACATTCACAACTGCTGACGGAGCGCGAGAGCGGCTGCTTTTTTCTGCTGAGTAGGATTGGCTTGGCTTTGCAAGCACATACTCTGTATTGCACAGCACATTGACCATCCAGTTCCTGTGCACTGAAACTGCCTGTTTGTACAGTAGGCATCTATGTATTTGTACATATGTATTATTAAAAAAATAAGTATATATTAATCACATAAAAAAACTATAATTAATGTTTATTGCATTCACAATCATTCATTTTGGTCCAACACAATGACTGAATACTAGTACCACTAGTTGTTGTGTAAGGGTGGAGCTGCTGCAGAGCCACAGTAGAGCCACCTTACACCTGTCATGCTACCTGCAGAGAGCATCCATCATGCCCACCCTGGGGCTCCGACACTGTCTCCTTTCTCTCTCTCTCTCTTTCTTTCTTTTCGTTCTCTCTCCCTCCCTCTCTCCGCCTCCCTCCTTTTCTCTTTGGCTGACAAGGAGGGGAAACGACTGATGAAGGAGCTCACGTTTCACTCCCCCCTTATCTTTTAATAGCCTCTCTTTGTGTTTGGGCCCCACCTGATAGGAATACAATACAGCGTCCTGCTCCAGAGGCCCGCGCCAGTCTGTCCTCTGGCTCAGACCGCTGATGGATCGCTGCAGCCTAGGCACACTTCACTTAACACTGCCTCCAAAGTGGAGCAAATACTCGCCGGGACTGCACAATGTTCCCATTTGTGTGTACACTTGGGTGTGAGCATGTTTAGGATTGTATTAACTCTGCAGCATCTGAAGCAGAGGTCAGCAGGCGTACCCACTAGGTTGCGCTCTCCAAGTTTCAGCTGTGAAGTTTTATTTGTTATTTTGGTCGGTCTGAGAACACGCCGGCCCAATCTAATTCCCACAACTGCCTTTAGCCAATGAGAGCCTGGTTGTAACCTAAGCCTCGTCTCCAGCGCTCTGAAGCCAGCGGGGGGCCTCTGATCTGCAACCTCTTATTTGGAGCATTAAAGCGGAATTACAGAGCTTTAGGAAACCATACCATATAAAAAGTGAATTTTATGAGCAGGGATGGGATTTTGAGCTATAAACTGTGCACTGGAGTGATTTAAACAGGCAGTTGTTGGCAGTCTGTCCTGTGGAAATTTGTCTGCAGTAAGAATGCAGTAAGAATGTGTTGTCACATATTGTTGATATATTGGATGTGTATTGAATGCACCTATACCAGCAAGAGACTGATCTTCTGTTTCTTCATTTCCAGGTTTCCAAAATGAACGGCCTTTCACGACTGTCTACCGCCGGCGCGAACACAGCCGCTGCCAAAAAGCCGAAGGACTACCGGCTGCCATCCAGAACTGTGAAGTACACAGCCACCGTGACCAAGGGCCACGTCACCTACACCAAAGCGAAAGGAGAACTGGTGAAGAAAGCCAAACTCAACCACAGCAGGCACTCTTCTGCTGCTGCTGTTGGTGGCGCCCATAAAGCAAACAGCACCAATCAACACCAACCAGCCAGCAACGGCCACGGCTCCCAGCCCCCCCACTCAGGAAAAGCCCAAAGTAGCAATGCAAAAACCCGCAGACAGGTGCTATTATCCAACGGGGTCCACAGCGAGGCCAACACCCGCTTCAACTGCCGGCTGAACGGCCGCCACAGCATCAAGGAGGAGGAGGACAAAGGACCGCAGTGGAGACACAACCTGCGCAACTCTAAGCGCAGGATGGACACATCCGTGGTTACGGAACCAGAGAGCACAGAGGCCAAGTCCAGAGTGTCCGTCTCTGAGGCTAAGAAACCTAAGCTGCAGCCTAGCCCTCTGGTAGAAACACGCAGTAAAAAAGCTCTGGGTCAGGACAAAGCCACGAGCGCTCTCACTAACGGACACAACATCACAGAGACGGCCGCTTCCCCCACTCAAAAAACGGGTCCTTCTGCCCCCCCTCCTGCTTCCCCTGCAGCCCCTGGCTCCCCTGCTGCCCACCAGAGCCCCGCCAACCCGGAGCCAGCCAGACAGCGGCCCAAACGAGCCTCTGCAGGCAAACTAATGTTTATCAGACAAGCACAGCAGAGGGCTCAGACCAGCGCGGCCTTTAGCCGCTACGCTAACACTACCTCAAACAGCAAGCCCTCCAAACCAGCAGAGCCCCCAACCACACCTCAGCCCCAGACGCGAGTAGACAAGGAGAAAGAAAAGGAGCGTGAAAAGGAGAGAGAAAAAGAGAGGGAGCGAAGTAGGGCAGGATTCGCTGCCCTGCCGGACGTTCCCGTCTTCAGGCCTAACGCCCGGGAGTTCCAGGACCCCCTGTTGTACCTAGACTCTATTCGAGAAAGGGTGGAACCCTGCGGGCTCTGCAGGGTCCTGCCTCCCGCAGACTGGAGGCCCGAGTGCAAACTGAACGACGAGATGCGCTTCGTCACTCAGGTGCAGCGCATCCACAAACTGGGGCGCCGCTGGGGCCAGAATGTACAGAAGCTCGCCTGCATCAAGAAGCACCTCAAATCTCAGGGCATCACCATGGAAGACCCTCCAGTCATTGGTGAGAGAATTGAATTAGAGTAATCCAGCCTTATTTTTACTCTTTCCTTCCCTCTTTCACTTTCCCAAAGACTGTTAAAGGCTGTGTTATATAATAACGGCATTATCTATTGTTTTTTTTTGCCCAATATAGAGTAAACTTTGTTTAAGACATGACTGGATGCTTTTGCTTTTCCTGCCTTAGAATTCTGCTTATGTTTCTGATGCCGCCATTGTGTGAACTCAGCTTAAGAGCGTAAAAAGAACCAAGGAGAGGAGCCAGTACTCAAAAGGAAACTCTCCTTAAAAGCATAAAGAAGAAACACTTACAGAATCTATAATATACAAGTAATGATAAAATTAAAATTATAATTGTGACAATTATAAAATTAGAATTGCTCAGGTTTTAAAAAGATGGCGGCAGGGAGAGGAGGAGCTGAACCTTAAAAAAACATAGAATGAAAAGGAAATTATTAGGCAGTGTTTTGGGCATAAGGTAGGTCAACAGGTCGCAAAGTTGGCAACACTCACTGAAAATGGTTGTCCCAAACTGCAGACCTAATAGTGCTTCACCATTAATAAGGTGTTTACGGTGGTAGTGTTTGGTGCAGAACAATGCTTTAAAGTGCAAACAATGTTTTTATTAATGGTAGATGATTAGGAGAGGAGTGTGCACACAGACAGAAATCCCCTTTTAAATAATAATCAATAGTCATACGCATATAAGTATAATAAATAATCATTAGTTTAATTGATTAGGTACAGGTTAGGTACTGCACTAGTTAGTGTGTTAATGATTTATAGAAGTAACTTTTTTTTAAGTGCAGCCTTTTACAAACCACTACTGCACTGTCCTGTACTGGCAGATTTTTACATCACTCAGAAAAATTACAGAGCTGTTGACCCAGCCCCTTTCTGTCAGCTACATAAAGTACTAACACCATTTAGATTCACTCCAAATGAAGTGAAAACTGTGGTTGCACAGCACAAATGGGGGTTAAACACGTCGGCAAAATCACAAATGACATAAGAGTTGATTCCAGTATGTTTCAGTAATGATATGCTGCTTGAGTAGCCGCACAGGCAAATCATGTGACTTCACAAACCGCAATGAAAGCACATGTTAAGATATAAGCCCGCTGTCAGCCCAGGTTAGGAAATGGTAGCTCACCTAAATTGCCTGTCTCTGTGGATTTGCCAGAGGCACAGCTGAGCGTTTACGGCCTTCGCAACCCGCCCCTGGCCTTTGGTTTCCAGTCGCACTCTCTGTTCAGAGTGAAGGTCCAGGTTATGTGGTTGGAATAAATGTTTACTGAGGTAGTAAGAATGCAGCTGCAGTGCTGGAGCGTTTTCATTTGGAGAGTCGGAAATGCTGGACACTGATTCGTGTTAATTTTTTTAATTCATATTCACTTTTCTGCTACAAAGGCATGCTTTTCTTATTGACTATCAAGAAACAAATACATATGACTTGTTTTTTGTATTTTTTTTAAAGTAATGAACTGTGAAACTGATTGAATTTCACTTCTGTATCCATCAATATCCAGTTTGCTCTTTAAATGTGTTTCCCAAGCAGTGCTTGTGTATTGATTGGCTCATGAACAAGAAAACACATAAATCTCTTTTCTTCTCTCACTATCTTTCTTCTCTGTCGTTTCATCCTCTCCTCATGTTTTCTCCCTGCAGGCGGCTGTGAGGTGGATCTAGCGCGATTCTCGGAGCTGGTGAGTGATATGGGCGGCATGCAGCAGGTGATGGACCTGAAGAAGTGGAACCGGCTGGCCGACCTGCTCCGGATCCCCAGGTCAGCGCAGGACCGACTGGCCAAGCTGCAGGAGGCGTACCTGCAGTACCTGCTCAGCTACGACCAGCTGAGCCCCGACGAGCAGCGGCAGCTGGAGCAGGAGGTTCTCAAGGAGAAGGAGATGCTGGAACGCCGCCGGGGGCCCCTGGAGGGCCACTCTGAGAACTCCCAGCGTACCCTGACACTGCCCCGCTATGAGCCCAAAAACGGCCTGACTGGACTGGCCCTCCGAAACGGCTTCCACACCGTGGAGCCGGAACCCCCGCGGCAGGCCGGCCGCCGCAGACTCTTCTCTCAGGAAAAGAAAGGGGACAAAGTAGATACTCATCACGAAGACAAGATCAAGGAGGAGGAAGAGCAGGATAAAGGGGTTCTCAGTGACCAGCACAAGTGTATATACAAGGTAAGAAGCTTTTCCCACACCTACAAGTGACATATTTGCTTTGAAAAGGGTTCCAAAGAATGTATGCGATGAGAAACATTAGGATCTATTCATTGTCGGGTGGAATATGAAACAAAATACACTTTTTTTAAGAATATGCACCCTTATTTTAGGAAACACACTACTTATACAGTTTAGGACCTTGTTTTAAGGCTGTTTTGAGAACAACAGTTCTGTGGATCAGAACTCAACCGTGGATTTTGAGATTCTGGTCCATTTTGACATGATGCATGAATCATGTTTAATGCAGATTCTGCATATTTTTTTATTTGTGGAATAGTGCATTACCATGCTGTAATATTATGGGTAACCATGAAGGGATACACATGGTCAGCAGCAGCAATACACAAATAGGCTGAGTAATTAAGCAATGATTGATTGCATTAATGTTATTAATGAACCTAGAGTGCACCAAAAAACATTTCCCACACCATAACGGTCTGTGAATAACCATAACCTTTCTGACAGCTTTAAGCAGTTTGGCCATTCTCTGTTGACCTCCATTCTCAACCATCTACTTCCATCTACAAAACTTCACTGTTCACTGAATATTTTTCCTTTATTGCACCTTTTTTGACTCAGTAGATCAGTTGTTCTAGAAATACTTAAACTAGCCCCTATCTGACATGAACCATCATGCCACACTTAGTCACCTGATGCTATTGGCTCATATTTGCATGTTATTTATTTATTTACTTAAAATTGATGAGTTTCTTTGATTTTACCAAATTGAAAACCTCTAAAATATAATCAAGAGGAAGATGGATGATCACAAGCCACTAAACCAAGCTGAACTTGCACTGGGAGTGACAAAGTTATCCAAAAGCAGTGTGTTAGACTGGTGGCGGAGAACATGCAAAGATGCATGAAAACTGTGATTAAAAAACAGAGTTATTTAACCAAATATTGATTTCTGAACTTTTAAAACTATGAATTTTGATTTAAATGTTTTTTGTTATTTTAGCCATTTCTCATTTTCTGCAAATAAATGCTCTAAATAACATTTTTTTATTTGGAATTTGGGGGAAATGTTGTCCGTGGTTTTTAGAATAAAACCAACAATTCATTTTACTCAAACATATACCTATAAATAGCAAAAACAGAAAAACAGATTCAGAGATAAAAGTGGTCTCTTAATTTTTTCCAGAGCTGTATATATATTTTATTAGCCAGGTGACTGGTTCCTGTCTGCATATGCATTATACCAGTCTGTGCTCATTCAGCAGTTTTATTCTGGAACCACACCTGGACAGCGTTGCTTGCCTCCACTTAGCATTGAGTCAATAGAGTGGCCTTTGTACATTGTGTGTGTTAAGCCTTTGTCAGGTAGCGCGAGTGTATTAACTGTCTGAAAAAGCGGTCGATTTACTTTTCCAATCCAGCGTGTTTACTGGAGTCAGCCAAGACGACGCTTGTGCCATTTCCTCAGGTAATAAAGCGCTTAGCGACCGTAGGAAGGACTCACCGCTGAGCTGCCAAAGCATGTGCCAAAACCCGAGCTGATGACTGTGTTCTCTCTTACACACAAACACACACTGAGTGAAATGGAACAGCAGTCTGAGACAGGCTGAGGGAAAACAGGGACTTACTGTGACAGCCTCATCATACATCTGTGTGGGCTTTTACAGTCGGCAGGGTTTGTTGTATGCAGTGTGTTTGGGTTTGATGGAAGTGTTGCTGAATTCACACAGATCAAGCTTGTGATAGAAACAGTCACGTACAGTAAACTGGATGTAGATGCCCTGGCAACACTGTAGAGCTTGATGCACATTTTAACTTGCCACTCAAATAATATTTGGCAACTCATGGTCAAGGTATCAATAAATTGTACAGCTACAAATGTGCTACAGTAGGTAACTTTATACCTGCTAATAACTGTTGTCTTTGTTGATTGTTGTCTGAAATTTCTCATTTGGTCTGACAAAACTTCTGTACTCTATATACTCTAATTATATACTTGAATCATTTTTTTTCTAGTTAGAAAGAGTGCTGGGTTAATTTCTCAGCTTGTCATTTCTAGAATTTTTTTGCCACCATGACCAGGAGATTGCCGCTTCGAATCCTGTTCATGCAGCTTGCCATTGGCAACTGGAGCCCTGAGAGAGCAAATTGGCAATGCTCTTTCTGGGTGGGTAGATAACGCTCTCTCCCCACATCACTCTAAAGGGCGATGTGAATCAGCACAAGGCGTCTGTGAGCTGATGTATCAGAACCGAGTCGCTGCGCTTTACTCTGAACACGCCGTGATGCTACTCGACAATGCTGCATCATCAGCAGTTCGAAAAGAAGCGGTGGGTGACCTGACATGTATCGGTAGTGATAAGGGGAGTCCTAATGAGTGGATTGAGTAATTGTCCTTGTAAATTGGAAGAAAAGGGGATAGAAATAAAATAAAATAAATTCTGTTCTGTCAGCCATTCTGCGCATTCTAATGTTTTATGGAAGCTGTAAACATTTGCAGGGCGGCACGGTGGCGCAGTGGGTAGCACTTCCGCCTCACAGCAAGACGGCCTGGGTTCGATACCCGGCTGGGGCGACCCGGGTCTTTCTGTGTGGAGTTTGCACGTTCTCCCCGTGTCTGCGTGGGTTTCCTCCGGGTTCTCCGGTTTCCCCCCACAGTCCAAAGACGGCACGTTCAGGCTAATTGGAACTTGGTTGGAAATTGCCCCTTAGGTGTGAGTGTGTGAGTGAATGTGTCTGTACTGTTACCGACCTACGAGTCCTCTTCTGAGGACGAGATCATAGAACCTTGTGAATAGACGTTACCTTTCCTGCCACGAAATAGCTGACGAGCTGATGTGGCGTTAAACTCGACTAACCTGACCTGACCTGTAAACATTTGCAAACTTTTTGGTTGTGTTGTCTATAATTTCACAATCTTATCGATTTATATTACTATAAACAGTAATATAAACACTTCTTAATGAGACCTAATGAGTATATCTGCATGTATGTGTACATAAGGGGATACAGTGCTGAAAACATTGAACGAGATGACAGATTAAAGGCAGTTTTTATAGGTTACAAACATACTACTGACATATATTCTTCCATATTAGCCAGTAAGTGTGTTTTGCAAAGCAACTACAGAACAGACAGATCACTGTTTCATTAGATAATACTGTATAGATCCAGAGTTCTCCCATTTTTTCTCATTTTTTTTCTTTAAACAGTTTTCTGGTCATTTTGCGTATGTGAGCTCACATTGTGTGTGTTTTATGTGAGAGAGAATGAAGTGAAGTGAGAGAATATAATGAAGGAGGAAGAAGAACAGTGTTTTTTGTGTGTGTCAGAAGTTTCCCAGGCCCTCTGCAGCCCTGTTGAAGGTAAAGTTACTGTGAGTGTGTCAGACAGCCCGGCTGCATTGGCTATATTGGGTCTGCCGTCTGCGCTGAGCATAAATGTAGGTCACTGCTGAGCTTTCTTACTCATAAGAGAGAATCCCTTCTATTATACTCTCTCTCACACACACACACACACTCTCGCTCTCACTCTCTCTCTCAGTTTATAGTTATATTAGAAAGTGAGTGGCGCCTTCGATTCGATGTAATGGAACATTTACTGTGTAAAGACTAACAGAGGACTATATGTAATGTTAAAAGACTGACCCAGAGTCCCACGATCATGAACATTGTCTGTGTTCTGTGTTTTGACTCCCTCTAGATAGTTGACCATGTTAGCTCACATTCCTCAAGAACATTAAGTCCTATCTCAGTGAGGCAGCACAGAGAAATACTTACATATATTACATTTCAAACAATGTGGGGACACAAACACTGTAGGGTCTATTTAGATACCACTTCACAGCATCATGTCAGCCACCTGGAATATAATGGAAACCATATAGCAAAATGATCAGACCTCAATAACCTAGCAAGACTATAGCTCCACTGAGCAGCCACAGTAGCAGGAATACCATATCAGCCACCTAAGAACAGTAAAGCATGCATTTACATACCACTTAGCAACACCGAACCAACCACCTTGTACATGGCAACCTTCTTGCAACATCACACACTTTATTTTGCACCGTAAAATCACAATAAAATCATTTGTTGGATACTGGAGTTTCAGCAGACCCTCCAAGACTGTTTGAGGAAAGTCCTGCCCCCCAGCTCTAGGGATAATTTTGATTGGTTCCCCCAAGGAGCTTGACTAACTTTGTCTGTTTTGTTTTTTGTATTGTACTCATTTTTTAATAGGCCACCTGAATTTTGATGTTTAAAGATAAATTAGAACTTTAGAATTATAATCAAACCATCCAAGGCTTGGCTCACAGAGTGTATTTAACACCACTAGCGTAACCTGAATTTGTCTCTCACTCTCAAATTTATTTACTGTATTACCAACTATAGTCGCACTGTAATATCAGGTTTCAGGTTTTCTGCTTTATTTTAATACATAAGAAACACCGGATTATAAGGCGCATTTTAAAAGACAATAGAAAGAAACATAGTAAGGGTGTCGCCATGTTTCCCTTCTATTTTTATCAGACTTTGCTGCTGGGGGTGCCTAAGTAAACAAAACTGTAATTCTTAAACAAAAAAAGTAAATCTTTCAAAGTCAAGCAAGTGCTGAGTGTTAGTCTACACATATTTCTTTCCTAAAAACTGTTTATTTGGGTGAGTAAAGAGCTTCCGTTTACTTACAGAAAGCTTAGATTTTCAGTATTTTAGCACTTAGCGCTAGTAAATGCCACCCGACAGTGCTACACTAAGATAATCTGAGTGTTAGCACTATCGGCTAGCGGTTCATCCCACAAAGCTTGTTTTAACACTGTAAATACGCGGGCAACAGTCCAGTTTACTTACATCTAAACGGTAAAAGGTCTGTGGTTAGCGGCTAATGCTAATACTGCTCCAGCTTCACTGCTGAAGTATATTTACTGACACTTCTTTGTAATGCTGGAATTCAGCAGAGTGTCTTTACTGCTTTTTACAACCTGACTGGTAGAATTCATACATAAGGCACACTGGATTATAAGGCACACTGTTGATTTTTGGAAAAAATTTAAGGATTTTAAGTGCACCTTATAGTCTGAAAAGTAAAATAATTTTATTATTGTAACGGTTTTAATAGCATGACTATAGTAACAATAATATTAGAGAGCAGAACCTTCACTTTTGCATTCACACTTACATAGTGTCATTAGATTCAGCTAATATGAGCACTGTAGCTGTTAATAAAGCACTGCATGTTTCACTATATAATGATAACAGAAAACTGCACAACTACTGCATGCAGACTCATACAGTGTTGGGACAGATGTTTGTGGACATAATTTCTAATGAATGGATTTAGCTATTTTTGTTTAGCTAGTGATGTGCAAATGCACAAAAACATAATTTGGCTAGTCCCTGTAGAGAGGATTGGCATATATAAAAAACATATTGAAGCACATAAACGCTCCTGAATTTTCTCCACTTGCCTCCACAGTGGAGACCTGTTAATCCAACAAATGCAGGGCTAAACAAGCTGTTTACCCAATACTTATAGTCCTTATAGTGTTTTATATACAGTGCATATGGGCCTTTTAACAGTGTTCCTCTCTCTTCTCTATTATACATAATACACCTTTAAAAAGTGCAGTCTTGCTTTAAAGTCCACTTTAAAAGCAGAGGAGCTCTCCATACAGTACCTGCTTTCCATCTTCCACTCCCTTCTTCTGCCCATAGTTTTAATGTAAGCCATACTGTGCGTGTGCTTCCATACTGAGTGATGTTCTGCAGTGTTGGAGAGGAAGGAGGGGGCTGTGGGCAGCTTTTCAGCAGGTTTTTAAATCTAGTCCCAGTGCAGGCAGATTTACAGACCCCTTCAAAAGGTCCTTCTGTGTTCTAAGGGCGTCTCTAGGAGGGTTCACATTGAGGGTAAACACACACACACGCGCACACACACACATGCGCACTCTCTCGTGCACTTTCGGTATATGGAAACATACAGAGTTCAGAGGGGACATGCTGGTTCCATCTGCATTCTTCATTCGTTTTCCACTGTGTTATCTCTCCTCATTCTGTCCCGGCGGACATTACAGCACGCTCCCTGTCTACTCCCCCGGTCCGACACTATCAAACACATTCATTGAAGGCATATGCAAACATTTGCACACTGACAGATGATACTACAGGGTGACTTGGACACTTTCCAGGCTATTAAAGACACTAGTGTAGGCTGTAATGCTTTCCTAATGCTTTTAAGTTTTAATGAGAAGCCATTGCTTTGTTGGTTTGATATTTCTGACATGTTCTTGTTTGTGTGTTTCTGTTCTGTTTCCAGGGCAGATCAGTGTCTTTGACTATCTTCTACAGAATAGCCAGGAATACCATGATGATGTGCTTTAACAAGGAGCCAGGAGCATCTGATGTTGAGGTACAAAGACATGCACACACAAGACATACAACTGTATTTCACACTTTTCCTTTAGAGGCCAATGAGCATTTACTTAGGCACCTGCGTATTTACCTTAATTATGCCCATTTATATTAATTGTGTACACTAAAGATGCTCCAGAGAGGTTTCATAAAAATGCCCAGTTACTCATTAAATATTATTATGGTTACAAATAGAAAATGCAACACTATATCAACCACCCATGAACATTTAGAGCACCCATTATGCAAATGCATAGCATCACAATCGCAACTGCCTGTACATCATGGCAAATCACCTAGCAACGCCATAGCAACCACCCAGTAACACATGGAGAACCTATTTAGCAACTGCCTGTACATCATGGCAAATCACCTAGCAACACCATAGCAACCACCCAGGAAAACACAGAGAACCCATTTAGCAACTGCATAGAGTCACAATAGCAACTGCCTGTACATCATGGCAAATCATCTAGCAACACCATTGCAACCACCTAGGAACATTAAGAGCACCCATTTAGCAACTGCATAGCATCACAATAGCAACCGCCTGTAAATCATGGCAAATCACCTAGCAACGCCATAGCAACCACCCAGTAAAACACAGAGAACCCATTTAGCAACTGCATAGAGTCACAATAGCAACTGCCTGTACATCATGGCAAATCATCTAGCAACACCATTGCAACCACCTAGGAACATTAAGAGCACCCATTTAGCAACTGCATAGCATCACAATAGCAACCGCCTGTAAATCATGGCAAATCACCTAGCAACGCCATAGCAACCATCCAGTAAAATATAGAAAACCCATTAAGCAACTGCCTGTATATTAGAGAAAATCACTTATCAACACCATAGCAACCACCCAGGAACATTTAGAGCACCAATTTATCAACTGCATAGCATCACAATCACAACTGCCTGTATATCATGGCAAAACACCTAGCAACACCATAGCAACCACCCAGGAACATTTAGAGCATCCATTTAGCAACAACATTAAAAAAACAATAGCAACTGCCTGAAAATCATGGCAAATCACCTAGTAACACCATAGCAACCACCCAGGAACACATAGAGCACCCATGTAGCAACTGTATTGCAAGAAAATAGCAACTCCTGAGCAAACACCTGGCAACACTAATAGCAATTTAACAATAGTCAGTCATCTGTTTTGAACTGGCTAAATGTATTTAATAAATCTAGATACATCTAAGTATCATGGAAATCACCCAGCAACACCATAGCAACCACCCAGGGAAACACAAGAGCACCCATTTAGCAACTGCATAGCAAAACATTAGCAACTGCCTGTATATCATGGATAAAACTGTCTTTACACATTCAGCAATTACCAAGGCAACCATCTAGCACAATCATAGCAACTCCCTTGCAACCCCCTAGCAACACTCTACCATGATCATAGCAAATATCCGTTTAACAACCACCTGTCTGTCATGTGTTTTGAACTGGATAGATACATTTAATAAATCTAAATGCATCTGTGTACAATAATAATCAGTATTCTCACATATTCTACATCATATATCCTTTTTATTGTGTTTTATGCTGCTATAAACCTCCACATTTCCCAGCTGGAATTAATACTGTTATCTGTTACTATACATCATTTCCCCCCTCGACCCCCACCGCCCTTCCCTCCCCTCCTTCTTCCTGTTGCCCTTCTTCCAACCCCACTCATCTGCTTACAGCAAGAGTACTGGCGAATAGTGGATCAGAGGGACTGCCATGTATCAGTGCATTATGGGAAGGTGGACACGAGCACACATGGAAGCGGCTTTCCCGTCGGCAAGTCGGAGCCCTTCTCAAAGTACGAGCTCTTCCTGCTGTTTCTTTAATATTTAACGTGTTTTTATTTAAAGCACTACAACTCAAGGCTTGGATTAGCTTGAGCTGAGATGCACCTATTGCTGATGAAGGTGTTCAGTTCCACACAGTACAGGCATTGCCATGTGGTCAGCCAGACCTCGACTCTTCCAGTACCAGTTTTCCTCAGTTTCCAAATCTTTTGAATGTGTACAAAACAGTACTCACTGCTCTGGCCTCATCTGTAATTTCTCTAAATAATTTTATGTTGGTTATCTGTGTCGTTTTCTAGTTGTTATAATGTTATAATTTCTAGTTGTCTAGATGTTAAGTCTGAATATAAGCATGTAAATGCTGCAATAGAGTGTGCAGTAACACGATCTTTTCCAATACTGCTTTACTACAAACAAAAACTTTTTAAATTGATATATTTTTTTAATCTATTTCCAAAGCTCAGTTTATTTCCATTGCTACTTTCCATCTGTAAGCTGTTAACCAATTAATTGTTTGCTACAAATAATTCTCTCTTTTTTAAAACAATATACAGCTCTGGAAAGACCGTTTCAGTTTCTGAATCAGTTTCCCTTTTTGCTTTTTTTTTGTTATATGTTTGAGTAAAATGAATATTGTTGTTTTATTCTATAAACTACAGACAACATTTCTATCAAATTCCAAATAGAAATATTGTAATTTAGCATTTATTTACAGAAAATGAGAAATGGTTAAAATAACAAAAAAAGATCCAGAGCTTTCAGACCTCAAATAATGTAAAGAAAACAAGTTCATATTTATAAAGTTCAATATTTGGTGGAATAACCCTGGTTTTTAATCACAGATTTATGCATCTTGGCATGTTCTCCTCCATCAGTCTTACACACTGCTTTTGGATAACTATGCCACTCCTGGTGCAAAGATGCAAGCAGTTCAGCTTTGATTTGATGGCTTGTGATCATCCATCTTCCTCTTGATTATATTCCAGAGGTTTTCAATTTGGTAAAATCAATATATATATACGTATATATATACGTGTATATATATATATATATATATATATATATATATATATATATATATATATATATACACGTATAGATATATATATATATGTTTATTCATTTTTTTTATTTTTTTACTACTTTCACTGTAACTTTATACTTTAAAATATTTTTATTTTTTATAATTTTTTTTACAATACTAAAATGACTTTTTTCAGTTTTTTGTTCATTTTGTTACCTTAAAGGCCCATTAAAAAAAGTTTAATGTCTGGTTATTGACTGGAAGACCTGAAGAGTTTAAATGGCAAAAATAAAGGGGAAAAAGGTAGTGTAGCTTGTTTAATCTTAATTAAACTTCCAATATCTTCCAATATCTAGTATAAAAGTTGAGTATAAGAGTGGAATAGTGCTGTATTGTTACTGCAGTGAAGAGAAAAGCAGTACTAATACCCTAATATAGACTATTTATCACAATATATTAAGATTGGTGGTGTGTTTTTGAGTCTGGCGAGCAGCAAATAAACATCACTCACTCTTCTTTCTCTCCTTCTGTCTCTCAGACATGGCTGGAACCTCACTGTCCTCCCCAATAACTCTGGATCCATTCTGCGCCATCTTGGTGCTGTGCCCGGTGAGTCTTCAGCTGTTGTTGAATTTGAAGAAGGCTTAGTGAAAAGAAAACGATGGGATGAGCTGTATGTACTGAAATGCTCAGTTTTTAATCTCTTTTTTTTTTTTTTTTGCTGCAGGGGTGACTGTTCCCTGGCTGAACATTGGCATGGTCTTTTCTACCTCATGCTGGTCTCGAGACCAAAACCGCCTTCCATATATTGATTACTTACACACTGGTGCTGATTGCATTTGGTAAGTTTGCTGACAGAATTAGGAAAAAAAAAATCATTAGGGCATTTTTTAAAGATATGATTAAACGATATGTTTGTATGTTAACTACATGAATATTTTGTATTTACTTGTTTATTAACCCTTTCAAAGCCTTCATTTATTACAATAGACATTTACGTTGTGTTGCACATAAAACTAATTGAGACTAGCTTTTGTCCATCAGAATAGAGCATGAACCAGCAAATGAACAATTTACAAGCCAATGAAACAGTAGCTAAGCCCCGCCTACTTCACTGAGTGGGGAAAAAAACAAACAGCAGCTCAGGTATTAAAGCTTGATGGATCTAAAGCCAATGAGGCAAAGTTATAGGAGCTCAGTTTTACTAATTTAATATGATTTAGACATTTTAATCATGTTTATTATACTGAATGAAAAAGGTGAATATAAACTAAAAATGTTTAACACAGGCTTCTAATACGATAAAAAATTGAGAAAAAAAAATATATATATATTAGTTAGTGTAGGTTAGTTAGGTAAAAACAGCATTTTTTTATATTTTTATATATTTTTTAAAAGAGTTTAAAGGACACAATTTAAAATACTGATAACTGCGTGTATTGTCATTTTGAGTTAATAAATACTGTAGATGAATGTGATTGGATGAATGCAATGCAGTGCATGTTAGCAGAATATAAAGCATGTAAACACTATTCCAAGTTTTTTACATGCATTTTTTGGAAATATACAGAGAATGGCCAAAGAAAAACTCAATATAGGCATAATTCTACCATTTAATTAATGGTTGCATTCAAATAATGATAAAAGCATGTTAAACGATGTATTTTACTTCTGTTTTATTTGTCAGTACATATAGATATATACACTGTGGAGTCGTTTTTGTTTAGGATAGGTCTTGGGATAAAGTGTGTACCCGCCTATCCACAGCCTCGTTTGTTACACTGATTCTGTTGCTGAAATGGATTTATTGAATTGTGGTATGAACTCAGTAATACAGCTATATTCGCGGCCGGTGGGGCTCTAGAGGGAGCAGCACTCCACGAAAGCAGAAAAGCAGAGATGATCACAGCATGTGATGCCCCTCAGAGAGACCGACCGACCGACCGTGTGTGTGTGTCTGTGTCTGTGTGTGTCTGTGCACAAGACTGACTCATCAAAAAAAAAAAAAAAAACAGCCTGTTGCTATGGCAACACATAGCTGGCACAGAGGAGACAGCAGAGAGAGCTTTTTACCAGTTCTTTCCTTTTGTCAGACACACACACATGCGTACACACTGAGCTGACAGAGTGTTTCCCGCTGTGCCGCGCAGGTATTCTGTTCCTGCTGAGGAGAAGACTAAGCTTGATAATGTGGTGCACACGCTGCTGCAGGCCAACGGCACTCCAGGACTCGAGATGCTGGAGAAGAACATAATGGTGAGGGATTACACACACGCTCTAATTAGAGCTTCAGCAACCCCACTTTTTCCTACAGAGTTCTTCTACTGCGCATCACTACATCCACTTAAGCAGCACCTCATCCACTTATACACGGGATGCTCATTAGGAGTTCTGACGATAGAGCAAATCCTTAAACAGCCTCTACTGAAACTCTCTTTTGTTGAGGTATGCAGTTGTTCAGTGTTCGCTTAGCAAAAGCATCAAAAGTATTCAGATTTAATACTGATACTAGGGTTTAAAATACTTCTGTAGAAGTTGAAGTATTAGCTCAAGCTTTTTACTCAAGTAAAAGTAAATAAAGTACTGCTTTTAAAACTATTTAAAGTATAAAAGTTTAAGTAAGGTAAGGAAAATAAATGCCATTACTCATGGACTCCATAATGACTATAATGTTCTATTAAAATGATATGGTTGAAATATTGAGATGCAGTAGACTCCGTCTTTTAGCTGCATATTTATTTCTCATTCCTTTTGTTTTTAACAATGACAAGCCATGAGAAAAAATAGCTGAAATGAATGAAATGGAAGCAGTGAGTCTATTTTTAAAATGTAAATAGTATGAAGTACCGATAATTGTGTTAATACATAAAAAAATATATAAAAATAAAAAAATAAAAATTCCAGTAAAAGTATAGATAACTAAATTTTCTACTAAAGTAAGGTTAATGAAGCATTTGTACTTCATAACTTCACACCTCTGCCGCTAAGTAACAATAATCTACACAATATATTTCAAACGTATGCCATTTTTGATATTGACAGTAAAACATTAAAGCCTTGCCTAATCAATGGAGACAGAGAAACTCATTTTATTACTCTTGATTTCAGAAGAATCAATAAATGAGCAGGTGTCTCAAAACTCCCAATACATGTAAAGACAAGACAAACATAGAATTTGTCCTCCACCTTTAAACCATTTGTGCAGTGAACATGCATAAACACACACACACACATCAGTGAATAAACGCACTATAGACATATCACTCACTCACTTACACACATTATTGTATCCTAAACTTGTCCTTACAAACAAAACCAATAGAAATCAAGCACCAACTGAAACACAGGAACTGTTAAACAGATGATCTCATTTCTCTCTCTCTCTCTCTCTCTCTCTCTCTCTCTCTCTCTCTCTGTCTCTAACTTTCTTTTCCAGATCTCTCCAGAGGTGCTCAGTCGTGAGGGTATAAAAGTGCATCGCACGGTGCAGCAGAGCGGCCAGTTTGTGGTGGTTTTCCCTGGAACGTTTGTGTCCAAGGTGTGTTGTGGTTACAGTGTGTCTGAGACGGTGCACTTTGCCACCCCGCAGTGGATGAACGTGGGCTACGAGGCTGCTAAGGTGAGCCTGGAACAGCTGCTCTCTGCTTCCACCTTCTGGACTGAGAATGCAGTTGTTGTTTTTTTTTTGTATTGTGGTTTTAGCTTTTTTATCAGCATAATAATTAGCTGATAGGATGTTTTATTCAATAATTACCATGTAGTATGGATTCAAGTATTGGACCCTCTGGGTTTTAGCTATTAAACTAAAAGGAGTTGAGTTTAAAATCAGGATAGAAATTAGAAAATGCTGTTAGTTTAAGAGAGGTGAATTTCCTGAGCTAAGCCTTCTAACAGTTTAATAAAATACACAAAACACATCATCTGTTTTTACACCTCTAACTAGAATGGGTGTATATTTCTGTAGCAATCTTTAGGAAATTCTTTAGTGGTCATTGGATTATTTTTAATAGTGTTAATGTTAGTGAATTCGGATGGATTCTAATATTATAGGATTGACTCAGTCAGGTTAACATGTTCAGATTGATGCACATAATATATTTATACAATTTTACACACAGTAACTAGTGATGAGCATAAGAAAAGATCCATTTAAACATTTCCAGCCACAAGAAGTACAGATTTCAACGTGCTTTTCTCTTTGCTTATGCAAAAGAGTATCGGCAGTGTCACGGGTTAAGGAAGTTTTCTGTTTATTTAATAATTTATCCTTCTGTTCCTGTTTTGTTTATGCAGTAAATTCTCACCCTGCTTGCTCTGTTTGTTTTCCTGGATCAGGATCTGAAATGCAGGCGCATAGCCAAGCCCTTCTCCATGGAGAAGCTGCTCTACCAGATCGCCACATCCGAGTCCAAACGAGAGAACGCACTTCTGCTGAGTACAATCTCCTCTCTGCTCAAAGATCTCAGGTCAGTGCAGCTCACACTCCACTGCATAAAGAGGAACAGATGTTAAAGCAGATGTTGCCTTGCAGATATGTGAATTATTCCTAACACTAAAGTTGCAGTTCTAATGTAGAAGCTTCTTTGTGCAAGCTTACCTTGGAATTTACATAGATTGAGCTCAATATTTATTCAAGGAGCTTCAGTTGAATAAATAGTTTTTTCGTTCTAAACATAACACACAGTCTGATCCTTTTACCCAAACCTAAAACCTGATCTAAGTTTAAGTCAATACCCTTGTGATGACCTTGATTTGTAATTCTAATCCTAACCCTTTTCATAAGTAACTGTATATGTATTGTAGCATCACCAGGGTGGAATAAAGAGACCAGATCAAAAAACAGAAGAGAGCATTAAATGACCAATGAGCCGTAGGTTACTCGTAATGGCAGATCATTGTCAGTGGACACCCTTATTCACCATCCATCACAACATTATTTAGATGATAAATAACATTTTATAACTAAACAAAACACTCACAAAAGTTTGTGCATGCACAACACTCTTTCTCAAAACATCTCAACCCCCTCCCCCACAATAAACCCACCAATAAAGAGTGTTTAAGAAATATATGTATAATATCAAAGGCCATTTAAATTGTTTCACCACTTACGCACTGTTTTATGTCAGTTTCTTTTGGTCAGGGAGGGCAATATATAAATTAAACAACACAATGTTTGAGGACATTTTGTGAAGGATGATATGATTTTTTTGACATTATTTATATTACCTCCGAGCTTTATGGACAGAATAGATCTAGTATTTGTGCTTATGAATGATATATGCACCAAAAAAAAAACTATAACAGTAACATATCGTCATGTTAACTAATATATCTAATCCATACTTTTCAAATCTAGGTACATTGATCTGCAAGTCATATATGTATAAGAGTTAGGGTTGTTTACAGTATTTATATTATATATACTCTATACTCTATATATACTGAGGTGATTCTGATTCTGCTGTACAGGAACATAGAGATGAGGCAGCGGCAGGAACTCTACGAGGCCGGCCTGCTCTCTTCTGCTCGATACGGCACTCACGACAGCAACCAACCCACAGGAGAGGGCAGGAAGAAACCCCGCAAGTGGCTGGCGCTGGAGTCGTCCGAGAGACGCTGCCAAACATGCCAGCACCTCTGCTACCTGTCTATGGTGAGGACGTGTTTATTTAAACAACATGATGCACATTAGTTATTCAGATGTGCTTGATTTATTCATGTTGATCTAGTTAATTAAATTAAGTTTAAATGTATGTTAAACCTGTTAGTTATTAATCTGAATTTTAAGTATGAAACAAATCTGCATCTTCTGTGAGTTCTGCCGTTCTGAGAGCGAGAAACTAAAGTCTGGACCCTCATAGTGACTCTTGGAATTTAATTGGTTAGCTGAACAGGTTTTCCTACATTCCTTAAAAAGGAGAGTATAACATATTGTGGCTGTCATCAAAATCCCATAAGTTCATATTTTGTCCTGAACACTATTTAAAAACGGCAGCTGCTCTTTATATATTGCGTAGATGTTTTATAACGAATGGACCAGTAGAAGTGGTCCAATTTTACAGGGTGTTATTCCAGCAGCGCTGCATCATTTGAGGAGTATTATACTGGAGTATTTGTGTGCAGAGAGCTAAACAGGCCTGGTGTCTTTCAGGTGGTACAGGAGAATGAGAATGTGGTGTTCTGTCTGGAATGTGCACTACACTATGTGGAGAAACAGAAATCCTGCCGTGGACTGAAGATGATGTACCGCTATGATGAGGTAAGGATCGCTGTTCTCTGGGCAGAATTTAAACTAGCCTGTGAGGGGAGCTGTTGAGACGAGTTTGCTGGCAGGGATCTGTTCAGCTCTGGCAGCTCTGAAGTACAATACAAAGCAAGATCAGTGGAGAAGGCTGCATTAGTGCCTCATAAAAATATTCTAAAAACATCTGCATTTAAAAATTGAGCTGCTTTTAATTGTAGCATCTTATTTCAGTAATTTCACTCTATTTTTCAGTAAGCGTCACTGGCTACCAGTTGCTGCTCACATTAAATTCAAAGCTCTTACATTTGCCTACAAGGTGATGAAAGAACAGGCTCCTTCCTACTTCCACTGACTCCTAAAGACTTATGTTCCCCCAGTTCCATACATAGCTCCCCAATTGTGGAACGAAATCCCTTCCACTGCCAGAGCAGGAGCGTCCCTCACTACATTTAAGAAACTCCTGAAGACAGTTCTTCAAAGAGCACTTACTCTCCTAACACCTCTAAATGCACGTCATTATTTGTAAGTCATTTTGGATGAAAGCTTAAGTAAATCTGGCTTAAGTACATCATCGCTGTCCATTAAAAAACAAGTATCTTCATTTTGGTTGAATTTCCAATATTACCTTCAAATAAGCTGGTTTTAGATTGACTTTCATTGAAAAGTTAAGGTTTTATCTCTCCCCTATAAAGATGGTTGGTTGGTTGGTTGGTTGGTTGGTTGGTTGGTTGGTTGGTTGGTTGGTTGGTTGGTTGGTTGGTTGGTTGGTTGGTTGGTTGGTTGGATGGATGGATGGATGGATGGATGGATGGATGGATGGATGGATGGATGGATGGATGGATGGATGGATGGATGGATCCGTTTAGGGAGAGTTCAGTCAGGGAAATTAAAATTCCTGCAGCATCATTACAGTAGACAAAGAATACACACAAGAAACAAAGGGAAATAAATACATAATAAAACATAAAATAAATTGGTATATATTTCAAAGTGGACAATAACAATATTTAGACAATCTCTAGATATCAAGTGCATATTAATGCAAGGTGGAAACAGTATTCTATGTCTCAGAATTTGATGCATTACAGAATTGGATTGGATTTTTTTTTTCTCTCATAACCTATCCAGCAACACCTGACTTAAAGGTGTCCATATATTCCAATTAACGCGCATTATTTTTACCCTTGCTTTGTGTTTGTCTCTGCACCTGCAGGAGCAGATTAACAGTCTGGTGAATCTGGTGTGCGGTAAAGCTCTGAAGACCACAGTAGAGAACTGTAACGGCTCCAGCCCCGCCAAACCGCCTGCCAAGCGCGGCCCCCGCAAGAGAGCCACCGTGGAGGTGTCTCTGACCCACCTGTCCAGCCCCGCCCAGCTCTCCAAAAGTGCTGCCACGGCCATCTCATGAGAGACGGCTGTCCTTACTCCTTGCTTTTAACCAATCACATCTCTCTCTCTCTCTCTATCTCTCTCTCTGTCTCTCTCTATCTTGCTCACTGTCTCTAGAACCTGTTTCACGTCCCCTGACTCAGTACAGATAGTACGGCAAGAGCTTGCTGTGTGTGAGCAAGAACCTGCCTTTTTTTGCACTAGAGCGTAAGAAGGTTTTATTTTTATTTTACTTTTTTTTGTGATTCTTTTAGTTAGCATTAAGCTGCGATGTACTCGCAGGTATAGATCTGATTAGCAGGTGAGACTGACTTCTACCTTCTTATCCAGATTGTCCCTCTTCCTCCTCCTCCTCCTTCTCCTCCTCCTCCTCATCTTCGGCCCTGTGGACTGCATACACATACAAACACATTCAAACACATACACTCACACACACACTCTTACTCAAGCCTGAACTGTGAACAGAGGCACACGATGGTGCTCTATTTTTTATTATTATTATTATTTTGTTTTTTTTCTCGTTTGTGTTCTCTCTTCATTTTGGGGTTTTATTGATATAAATAAGGGCCGCCAAGCTGGGGCTTGTGCTTGTTTTAGCTTTTGCTTTGATTTCTTTTGTAAAAATGAATACTTTAGACCTCTTCAGTCCCCACGCTCGCGCTTGTGTGGGGAGGAACGGAACGTAAAGGCGAGGTAACACTTGAAAGTGAAAGGACTGCTTGATTAATTCTGGGTTTTCCATCTGATTTTAGATGTGAGGAGTGTTTTATTTGGTTTTACTTGGTTTTATTTGGTTTTACTCTGCGGATAGGGGAACACTGGTGTTCACAGCAGCGCGTGTGCGTGCGCAAAGTTGTGCTTCAGGTCGCGGCCCCCTGGTGGAGACAGCAGGGTCTTCTGCGCTGAAACGTAGAGATGGTGGTAACTGTGCCTGATCTTCAGCTGGGAGGTCCAACGACTTTTGGTGCTTTGATTTTTTTTTGTTTGTTTTTTGTTTTTTACTGTATAAAATCAATACAAAAAGGTAAATGAAAAGAAGTGCTATCTGCCTTCATACACCACAGGACGGAAACGCTCCGGAGGCTTTCCGCTTCTACATGTGCAATCGTGTTAACATTCCATACTTTCAGACCTATTGATTCATCTGTACCAGTTAACATTAATTATTATATTATTGTAATTATTATTATTGTTATTATTATTATTATTTGTGTTTGGACTTTTTCTTTTCAATTTCATTTGGATGTGCTGTCTCAAATAGAGCCACTAGGCAGAGGGTGTAAAATGTGAAATACGAGTCTTGAGGATCTTTTTTTTTTTTTTTCTTCTTTCTCCTCATTTTTAGTTTTTTTCTTGCTTTCCCTTTTTGCAGATGAGTCACGAATGATCTAAAGAATCTCAACAAACACCATTTTCAACATTTTGTACATACTCCTGTAAATGTCTTTAAATACTTGAGCCTTTTCTGAGGGTGACAGAAGGAGGGGACAAAAGCATGATGAAGAAAAGCCTTACCTTTCAGTTTCTTCATCTGTGGGAGTTTAAATGCTTACAGGGTTCCTCTGGTGACGTGGAAACATTTTTAAGTGCTGCTTATATCACTGAGAAATAAGATATGGAGTAGCGATGCCCCTCCCCGACCCTCCCCCAGGTTTCTTTCTTTCGTTTTTTTAGCTTTACTTTTTTTAAAGAAAAGGGAAAATACCTAAAAAAAAAAAAAAAAAAGGTTTTTACATTTTCATTACTGAAAATTCAACAATGTAGTAGCTACTCATGTTGCACTGAGCTTGCCAGTGGTGACTGTCAAGAAAAAAACCTATAATCCAGTTTGTTGGTTGTTGTCCTTTACCGAAGACTGAACTGTTTTAGGAGTATTTAAATGAAAGCCAGGTCAGGTGTTTTCAAAAAAAAAGTGGTTGTCAAGTTTTTATGGCCTTACAATGTATTTTATTCAGAATTTTTTGCTGTTTTTGTTCCTTTTTCTACAGTATGAAAGATTTGCTCACCGTCTGGCAAACTTAATTTATTCGCACTGCGTCTCAGCCTTTCCTTACACATGGGAAGATTTCATGTTGGTTATATTGCCAGTTTTTTTTTTTTTTTACTTTTCCAGTTTGTACTTAAGGTTTAATAAAAACGTATGGACAATTCACGGTCAGTTCTTTTCAAGTCGTCTGTCTGTCTGTCTTTCATTGTGTGCTTTTCATTTTCTACCTACTTTACTGAACCACTGTCCACACAAATGAATGAAACTCAGATTCTTCATATCTACCTATATTAGATTTTAATTAACATTAGTAGTGAATAAGACACAGTAGCCTCCAGTAGATTCACTATAAATATTAAAATTGTTACTGAATCTTTACAAAGTTGGGATTAGATGAGGTTTAGGTTTAGTGTTGAGGTTCAGAGGAAAAGCTAAGTAAAGCATCTACAACGTTTATAAAGTAACTACTAAAATTAAGTGTTGCCTAAATCTATATAATTACCTGCCTGATGAAAAAAAAAATCACAACACTTTCCATCCGGATTTTTAATGCTGATCCTTAGTATGCTATTATTACAAGCCAGAAGAGTTTTTGATTGACTAAAATACAACATTTATAAATAGTAAGCTAAACACACATAAACCAGCCAAGTGATTCATGATGATTCACAATAATCTGCAAGTTGTTTGTTCAAATGCTTTGTGGAATTAATTTAAGGCTTCTAAATGAAAGTGATCAACTTGATTATAATTATATTCAGTGTTTAAACAAAGTCTAAATATAAAACAAAGCCAGTTATGACGAATGAATCACAGTTGATGCATAGCATTTGTACACTCACCTCTTGCGTGGATACAGAATATCAATAATTAAAAAGTTACTTTATTGCAGTAATTCAGTTCATAATGTGAAACTCCTATATTATATAGATGTAATACACACATAGTGATCTATTTAAAGTGTTTATTGCTTTGATTGTTGATTATTATGGGTTACAGCCAACGTAAACCCAAAAATCAGTGTCTCAGAAAATTTGAATATTATAGAAGACCAGTTGGTACCTTTGGCAGTGTGGGCAGTGTGCCAAGTCCTGCTGGAAAATGAAATCCAAACCTCTGTCTATAAAAGCTGTCAGCAGAGGAAAACATGAAGTGCTGTAAGATTTTGTGGGAAAACACTGCACTGACTTTAGACTTGATAAAACACAGTGGAGCAACACCAGCAGATGACATTACTCTCCAAACCATCACTGATTGGTGAAAACTTCACTCTAGACCTCAAGCAGTTTGGACTGTGTGTCTCTCCACTCTTCCTCCAGACTCTGAACCCTTGATTTACAAATAAAAAGCAAAATTTACTGATGATCAGTGATGGTTTGGAGAGACATGTCATCTGCTGGTGTTGATCCACTGTGTTTTATCAAGTCTAAAGTCAGTGCAGTGTTTTCCCACAAAATCTTACAGCACTTCATTCTTCCCTCTGCTGACAACTTTTATGGAGATGTGGATTTCCTTTTCCAGCTGGACTTAGCACACTGCCCACACTGAGGAAAAGTACCAATTGGTCTTATGTAATATTCTAATTTTCTGAGAAACTGTTTTTTTTTTGGCGGTTATTATTGGCTGTAAGCCATAATCATCAATAATAAAATGAATAAACGCTTAAAACAGATCATTGTGTCTATATAATATGTTAGTTTCACATTTTGAACTGAATTACTGAAATTAAGTAACTTTTCAATTGTATTCTAGTTTTTTGAGTTGCACCAGTGAATCTCAAAAAAATAACAGTGGCTGAAAAAATAACAGTATTTTGACCTCTTGCTGTTTTAATAACTCAATAACTTAATGTCTGCAAACAGTGACCCACATTTTCCACCATGGCCGGAACACAATGAAGGCAAAAGAAGTCTCATTTCCCTTGTGGTAATTTCCCGTTTGGTAATTGTTGGCCAGCATTTCCCTACGTCTTATTTGCTTTAGCAATGAAAAAAAATTGTGCTGGCATTGGGTAGTTTGTTCTGGAAATATTTTTAATGGATTTGATGGATACACAAACCGAAAACTTGAATGTTGACAAAAAAATAATAATAATAAAAATAAAACATTTTTATTTCCCGTCCTTTCAGGGCTTCCATAGGGTCTGTCTGCTTGATACCAATGATCATATGGAAGCATAATCAGTGCAACACCTTTTAAAAGTGAAGCTACAACATCTCTAGCAGCTCTGCTGACTGGGTGCAGTATTGTGAGCAGCTCTGCCCATCTTTTATATGTTTAAAAAACAACAAGTATTTTCTATTTTTGCCTTTTCATCTCCAGTGTATAATTCCAACAGTTTTTTAATCCCACAGAAATCAGTTTTTAAGACTGTTCTATTGTAAGAAGGTGTTTTAAATCTGTAGACAAGAAGAAAATTACAATACGACTGACCTGTAAGACACGGACCCTTTAATATATATTAGTTATACTGTATATCTGAACAACAGGTAAAGGCAGCAGCTGGAGGGAGAAACATTTACTCGCAGGGGAATGGGGTGAAATACTGCACGCCACAAAACGAGGAATTTCTGTACAAAATCCAAGAAGGTCATAAAACACGACCGACGTAAAACACCTTCTCTCACGCAGCGAGTGCATAGCACACAGTTTCACCATCACCTCCCTTCCTCTCCTCCTCCCTCTGATCTCTATGTGGCTGAGGAGAGGGGGCCTTTCGCACAGTTCTTGGCTCTTGGTGGATTTGGTTGTGGTAGAGAAGAATCTCCACAGACTCCTCCTTCATCTCTCCTCACCAGCTGGGGTCCTCCTATTCCTCCTCCTCCTCTGTCCTCTTCTTCATCCTCCTCCTCTTCCTCTCCGGCCTCTGTGTCCTGGCTGGCGGAGTCAGTGCAGGTGGAGGAGAGGGAGGCCAGTTTGTGCCGGAGCTCGGCCTGCGTGGGAACCTGCAGTGTGATCTCAGTGGTGAACGACTCCACATCGGGACCTAACAAACACACACACACACACAAAATCAGACAAATGAGACAAAAATGAATGAGATTACAACTCAGAGCTGAGGCATATCTTGGGGTAGGATGTCCCAATTCCTGTTAGGCTGGCGGGGGGAGGGTGAAGAGTAGGGGTGGGCGGATAGATTTAAAATATGGATAGTATTGATACTAATGATGGTATTGGGTTTTGATCGATACTTGTATAAGATTGATTCTTTTTAATCTTCAGATTCTCTTCAATACAAATCCAGGCATTTACAGAGTGATTGATTGGCTGTGCAACATCCTTCTTTCCTCACTTCACTCATGCTCAATTAGCCCCTCCCCTTTTTTTTTTTTTTTTATAATTTTATTTCTGATTTTTCCCATTTTCTCCCCAATTTACACAGCCAACTACCCAATCCACTCATTAGGACTCCCCCTATTACTAGTGATGCCCAACACACCAGGAGGGTGAAGACTAACACATGCCTCCTCTGATACATGTGAAGTCAGCCGCCACCTCTTTTCGAGCTGCTGCTGCTGATGAATCACAGCGCACCCGGTTCTGTTACATCAGCTCACAGAAGCCCTGTACTGCAGACATCACCCTAGGAGTGATGTGGGGAGAGAGCGCCATCTACCCACCCGGAGGGAGCGAGCCAATT
This sequence comes from Astyanax mexicanus, assembly GCF_023375975.1. Taxonomy (NCBI): domain Eukaryota; kingdom Metazoa; phylum Chordata; class Actinopteri; order Characiformes; family Acestrorhamphidae; genus Astyanax; species Astyanax mexicanus. The sequence continues at coordinate 36,591,420 of NC_064410.1, forward strand.
TTGCTCCCTCTGAGCGCCGGCAGCTTGATGGCAAAGCTGCATGAGCGGGGTTCAAACCTCCGACCTCCTGCTCATAGTGACAGCGCTTTTAGACCGCTGGACCACTCCGCGCCCCAGCCCCTCCCCTTTTCTAAAACTAAATTAACCTTCCTGTTATGTTACAGGTCAAATTGACCCGTTTTAGAGACTGAAGATCTAGGTATAATAGTTAAAAAGTATTTTTTTTTAGTATGAAACTTCTTCTGCTTGCCTAATAGGTGTAATCAACAAACATATAATATGAAAAGAATCTCCGTTCGCGGTCCTCCTCTGGACAGGAGGATCAGGAAAAAAAAAAACTGTAGTGCCTCTGCTGTGTTAAGTAATGTGAGAGTAACTTTAAAATAAGCTGTAAACATGTAACTATTCCACAAATCCACAATTCCACAAAACAGAACCAATCCAGGTGCTGTCCCTGTTTCAGGCTCATTCTGAACAGGCTAAGCTAATTTAAACAAAATGCAGACATGCATTTTCCCTGTCTATACGGCTAGTATATATATATATATATATAAATCTCCACCTTGAAAGGCGTTTTTCGAAAAACGCCTTCTCTGAGAAAACTGCTGCTTGGTTTTAATTGCTTTTATGCAAAATGTACATGTTGTAGAGAAGCATCACTAGTCAGACAGAAAGGATAATTATAAAATTCACCACAATGCTAAAACAGGCTAAAGCATGTAGCATGTAGGCTGTGTTCAGACTGCTTGCCCAAATCTGATTTTGGCGTTTATCTAGATAACAGTGGTGTGCAGTGAGGTCCTTCTAACCCTTCAGAGAGGGGGTGACAATAGGTGCATGTAAATCATTACATAATTTTTTACCAGGAAATATATATTACAGTTATTGTAAACTATAAGCATATATTTTATAAATTAACTAAAATAAAAAACAGCAACTAATTCAAGGCATTACTCTTCGTTTTTAAGTGGCTACGGGACTCTTATCTGACTGACAGCTGTTCAATCAAAGCTTTTTAAAATGGCTTCTGCTCACGTGTCTGCGTGACCCTTCTACTGATTTTTTGAAGGGTGTAGTAATGAGTATATTAGCAAAGTCGCAGGACAATCTAACCAATCAGATTCATGATTTTCACTCAGGGGCGGGGCTATGACCGTCTAAACGGGGCACATTCTGGATTAGTTCAAAAGTTAGCGAACTGGATTTTTATATTACAATGGAATTGCAACGGTAAATGAGACAAATATTGTGTCAAATCATATTAAAAAGCCTTTTTAAAAGCTGTCCCTTAATGTGAAACTGTCATATAATGTTGCAGAAGGGGTACCCACTATGTTAACTTAACGCCACTGCTAGATTGTACCCAGATTGATTTTGGATGATCTGAACAGTCAGAAAGTATTTCAAAACCAAGTCTATCAAATCAGATTCAAATTATATTTGGAGGTACTTTAAAATGATTGCAATTATAATTTGGGTGTCCAAATGATGGACGACAAATGTTAGTTACTGATGTCTTCCATGTTTATATATGCAAATCTGATTTGACAGTTTGCCTGCAGTCTGAACACAACCATAATTCCTACTTTCGCCTTTATCACCAAGTTGTTTGGTGTTTTTTTTTTATAAAGTATGAGACTTCCCTTTATAAAGCCATTGTCTAGATTCTTAAACACTCACATTAATTTCTGGCCATTAAAGCACTCCTCAGACAGGTCAGTAATTTAATATTTCGTACAGGTTAAAGTAAATATTGTATAGTTTAGAGGAGGAGGTACCTGGACCTGCTGCTTATGAAGAACATGCTCTGTGGTCCAGGCTGAGACGGGTCAATGAGAGAGAATGGAGTCCAGTCCCCCGAGGCCGTGGACTCTCCTGGCTAAGCCGGGATAATCCACAGAGCTACAGCGAAAGCTAGCCTTTCACTCCTGCCTAATGTAATTAGCGCTAATTGAAAAGCCTGTTTGTCCTCCCCGGTGCGCGGCTCATCTCCGTGTGTGTTTTTGCTCTGGGCTGCGGTGAAGCCTTTGTAAATGTCACCTCTGATTTAGGAGGCGATCGCGAGGAGCAGCGGCTCTGCGGCTACGGTGGGCCTCCAGGACCCTGAACATGAGGAGATGTCTCTGGGTAAAAGCCCGGCTCATCTCAGAAAGCATGTGTTTTTCATCGGGGTTTAATTGGAAAAATAGACCCGGGAGATACAGCAGCGTGCAGCACTGGACAGCTAACACAAATAACAGCGTGTTCAGTGTGTGACTGCGTGTACGCCATGTCAACTCTAATTTGTGTAGCTGTCTAAACAGACTCATGGGGAAGATACGTCAGATATGACATGTGGAGAGGGGTTTGTGTGTCTGTGATTAGCGGTTTATTCTGTTTATCTTGTTCATTATCATACTTATTCTTATGCTTAATGTTTGTTAAGGTTCAATTATGCTTAATATGCTTTGGTCTCTTTTAAACCAAACCTGAACTATTTACCTTTTACCTGGAATGACACTGTAAAGTATTTGATTGTCAACATTTTGATTTTGATCCAGTATGAATCTGCAGTGTTTGTAGTTTTTACAGTGTGAAAGTAAGAATTATGGACTAAATTTAATCCAGTATGAAACTCCACTGTTTTTGTAGATGCAAAATGGATTAAAATCAGTCCACTGTTCTAACTTTCAAACTGTAAAAACTACAATGTTCGTAGCTTTTACAGTGTGAAAATAAGATTTGTGGACCAAATTTAATCCAGTATGAGTCTGCAGTGTTTGTAGTTCTTACAGTGTAAAAGTAAAAATTATGAAGTCATTTTAATCCATTCTGAATCTAGAGTGTTTGTAGTTTTTACAGTGTGAAAGTAAGAACTGTGGACTGATTTTAATCCATTATGAATCTGCAGTGTTTGTAGTTTTTACAGTGTAAAAAATTAGATTTGTGGACCATTTTTAATCCAGTATGAATTTGCAATGTTTGTAGTTTTTACAGTGTGAAAGTAATAACTGTGGACTGATTTTAATCCATTATGAATCTGAAGTGTTTGTAGTTTTTACAGTGAGGAGTGAGTACTGTGGACCGATTTTAATCCAGTATGAATCTAGAGTGTTTGTAGTTTTTACAGCCTGAAAGTAGTAACTGTGGACTGATTTTAATCCAGTATGAATCTGCAGTGTTTGTAGTTTTTACAGTGTGAAAGTAATAACTATGGACTGATTTTAATCCAGTATGAATCTGCAGTGTTTGTAGTTTTTACAGTGTGAAAGTAATAACTATGGACTGATTTTAATCCAGTATGAATCTGCAGTGTTTGTAGTTTTTACAGTGTGAAAGTAATAACTATGGACTGATTTTAATCCAGTATGAATCTGCAGTGTTTGTAGTTTTTACAGTGTGAAAGTAATAACTATGGACTGATTTTAATCCAGTATGAATCTGCAGTGTTTGTAGTTTTTACAGTGTGAAAGTAATAACTATGGACTGATTTTAATCCATTATGAATCTGCAGTGTTTGTAGTTTTTACAGCCTGAAAGTAGTAACTGTGGACTGATTTTAATCCAGTATGAATCTGCAGTGTTTGTAGTTTTTACAGCCTGAAAGTAAGAACTATAGACTGATTTTAACTGACTCTACTATAGGAGAGGGGGACTCACTTTCTACGACAAGCTGAAGCTGCCCAAACTGCAGCCCAAAGTTCTCTGAGATTTTTTTCCCCTCTTGTCTTTCTCTTCCCAAATAGCCATAAACTGATGGCATGTTTTAAACTAAATTTTAAACACTTTACCAGACAGTGATTAAGACTATTAATACACTAAACTTTGCCTTCACTGGAGAAATCTTTATTCAAAATGTTCCATCTCTCTGGGAGACTGCCCTTAAAAAAAACTTGTAGAGAGATTTTAATCCAATATGATTCTACTGTATTTGTACCAAGCATAGGTGAAGCTGCACTGTTGTCTTCTCCTCCTGAGTTCAGGAAGACGTCCAGAGCCTCGTGATCAGACATGTCCATCAGGTCCATCTGCTCCAGCATGTCCACGTTCACCTCCATAGACGACATACTTCCTATTGGCTCTGAAACCACAGCAAAGGCACAGTCAGTACTTCCTGTCATTCTGTTACACTACGCCATCAATTACACTACAGCAAGGATTCGAGTCCAGGTTAGACCTTAAAGATGCACTTATATTATATTTTATTATATTTTACATATTTTTAAATTTAGTAAAAAAAACCTTATTAATCACAACAACATTCTGTGATTAATCACAAGGGTTTTAATAATAGATATTTTAATTTAAATAAAAAATGTTACATAAAATACTTAGTTATACTGTGTTTTAGGGTTGAATAATAGTGCAATATGGTTTGTCTGGCAGACTGAAGCATTTTTTACTTTATAATAATATCTAAGGGTAGTTTTGACGCTTTTTAAATTGGAATCTTTGAGAGGTGGTTTTCAGCAGCTGTGTGTGAAGAGAGAGCAAGAGGGAGAGAGAGAGAAAGAACAAGAGATATTTATTTATATATATTTTATGTATACGAGAGATATTTAGAGATATTTCAGCATTAAAAAAAAATAATCTGTAGTGTTAACACTGTTTTATATCGCTAAATAGAACTGATAATATGTCACCAGGCTCTGTAAATGTGGTTGCATGATTAATTTGCGTTTAAAGGATGACGTGTTAAATGTTTCTAAATTAATTGCACAGTTAATGCGTTAACATTGACAGCTCCAATTTTATTAATTGAGTTTAATTTCACTTCATTTTAGGCACAGTATTTGGAATATTAAAGGAAAAAGGGCTTACCGTATTTTTTGCACTATAAGGCGCACCAGATTCTAAGGTGCACTATTAATAAACATCTGTTTTCTGGTCTCTTTTCATACATAAGGCACACTGGATTATGATGCCTATTATGCGACACTAGTTAGGAACAGGGGTGTTGCCATGTTTTCCCTTTTAATTCAGTAGGTCTTGCTTTCTCTCCTTAAAACTGTTTATTTGGGTGAGTAAAGCGCTTCTGTTTATGTACAGTAAATGTAGATTTTCACTAAGGCTGGGTGCAGCAGCATTAGCATTAGCAGCGTAGCTTGTTTTAACAGGGTAGACGCGCGGACTACAGGCTAATAATACTCACCTCATAATACTGAACGGCGAAAGAGCTAGCGCTTAGCGTGGTTAGCAGCTGCTGCTAATACTTGTGGAGAACTAAACTAAAACTCCTGTATAACACTGTACTTTAGTAGAGTGGCTTTACTGCTCTTTACAACCTGACTGATAAAATTTATACATATCGGATTATAAGGTGCTCTGATGATTTTTTGGGGGAAAATTTAAGGGTTTTAAGTGTGCCTTATAGTGCGAAAAATATTATAATCCCTGTCTGGGAAACTGCACCATTGGCTTTAGCCTTTAAGTAAAGTTTTGATGCAGAAAAATATTATTTTATTTACATGGTGATTTATTTTATAAGAAGTATTGATTTTACATGGTAGATTTTAATTCTTATGTTGTTATTATTATGGTCATTACTACATTAGAATCTTCAGTAGATGAGGTCCTGATACTGTACGTAATGTGCTCTGACTGAAGAGTGAAATCATTCAGTACGTTCTGATCCTCATATCTTGTTAAAGAAGCTGAGCAGGGCTTTTTCAGGTTAATCTCACACACTGCTGCTATTCAGCTCCTCAGAGCTGCTCAAGGTCCTGGCTGATGACTGATGTGCTGCTATCGTAGCCAGGTCTCTGACCGGCTGCAGGGCAGAACGAGGAGAAAGAACTCATAAAGCTCAGAATCAGATCAAAAATTAAACGCTTGTCCTGCGGTAGGTGAGGCCTGTTCGGTCTTTACACAAAATTACACAGAAAACTACTGTATTATATAGTAGAATAAGCTTTAGTAGCTTTACTATCAATGGTAGGATCTGGTGTTAATAGTCTTCAAATCTAGACTGAAAATGTCTCTTTTCTTACAAGTTTTCAGTCTATTGTACACATTACCACTGTCCTGTACCACTCTGATTACACAATACCACTGTTCTGTTTTACTTACTGAGGCTTTTATTCATGATTACTTTAGTGCTTTTTATGACTACAGAACCAGTCAAAAGTTTTAAAACACCTTCTCATTCAATGTTTTTTCCTACATTGTAAATTAATACTGAAGTCATACAGAATATCTTGGGACATGAAGGAATCATGTAGTGATTTAAAGGTGTTAAACAAACTAAAATACAAATGTGAACCACAACTAGTGGTTTCTGAGGCTGGTAACTCGTAACTTGTAAACCTATCCTGTGCAACGGAGGTAACTCTTGCTCTTCCTTTCCCTGGGGCGATCCAGAGGAAAGCCAGTTTCATCATAGCGTTTTTGATTGTCTGTGCGACTGCACTTGAGGATACTTTTAAAGTTCTTGACATTTTTCAGACTGACTGATTTCTGATTTCTTCAAGTTTTTTTTTTCTTTATTTAGTTGAGTTTTTTTTTAAATAATGAACAAACAAAACACTGAATTTAAGGTGTATCCAAACTTTTGACTGGTACTGTACTCCTCCTGCTGGTCCTGCACTGGTCCTTTACCTGACATAAAACCTTTCTTACTTCACTCCTTTCTTCTCTCTCTTCTGTCAAATGAAATTTTACAGAGAGAAAAAAACTTCCAAGAAACATTCAATGGAAGTCAATGTAAAACGAGTTTATTTCAGATCACTTTGATGTACTTTTATTGGAAACTTGGCACAGTGTAAGGCACAGTTTGTCTGTTCAAATTATGTAGTAAATATGTATGTAACTAAAAATCGACAAAAATGAAGATACTTGTTTTTCATTGGACAGCGCGATATGAAAGTCCATTCCAGTTTCTGCCTTCCTGAATCAGGTCCATCCCACAACTCAGCAATGTTTTACACAATTCCCCTTTTTGTTTCTTCTTTTTGTTCTCTCTCTTGTCTTTTGCATGTAATAATATGCCCTACTCTTCCTGTCTCCTCCTGTGTTGCCCAGCCTGACTCTTCAACACTCTACTGCCCGCTGTGACTGTTTAATCTGCATGGACTTTTACATTAACAATAAGCATGTGTCCAGCGATCACTTATACTCGCACTCACCTAATTCATAACCTGCTCTTACATTAGCAGTAGTTCCTTATTATCTCTCTGTTCAGTTGTTTTTGTTACGTTATTTGTTTGTGCCAAAAGAGGATGGATTCAGTTTTTCTATTGAGTCTTGGTTCCTCCCAGGGTTTCTTCCTCTTACACTAAAGGACACTGTTACTCTGTTGTATCTGGATCTTTGTAAAGCTGTTTTCTGATAAAATTTGTTGTATAAAGTGCTGTATAAATAAAATAGAACTGAATCAAACTGAATCACTAAAACACTCTTTCTGTGTTGTAAACATGCCCCATACAGTCTCTACATAATAATAAAATGTAGGACTTAATCACAGCTACAGGCTGATGTGCATATAGTCTGTAGTGATATTTAGCCTGGGTTCGCGTTGGTTTTACTGCATCAGAAGTGTTAGCAATAATCAGAGGGACCATGTTTCATGTCTCATCGGCATGTTTTTTTTTTGTATCTCCAAGGGGGTTTGATTAATAATCAGGAATGAAGGTCTGTGAATGCTGCCCTTGATATTCCACTGAGCTCCAAATGGCACAGAAAATCAGGCCGGTAAGATTGCACTGTGCGCTGTACTCCAACACCTGTTCAGAAGTGCTCAAACAGAAGTTGTTTGATATAAAAGCACATTGGAGATTTTATAGACAGTTTTTAGAAACAAGTTAAATTATTATAGTCTTCAGCTAATCGAAAAGTTTGGAATCACATGTTATAATAACCTTTTATAGACCAAAAACTGGACACCATATGACATTTTTAAATGACTTTATAAAATGTATTTACATTAATTAAATTATTTTTTTTCTTCCAAACTTAGTTTTTAATGTTTTTGCATGTTTAAATAATATTGTAATCAAATGTGATTGGAATAAGATTGATTGAGATCTGAATACTGTGTAGTCTGTGAAAATGAGACAATATTAAAGATTTTAGCTCTTCATTTTGGTATATATATATATATGTGCAGTGAGGCCCTTCTAACCCTTCAGAGAAGGAGTGACAATAAATGCATGTAAATAAATACATAATTTTTAATCAGGAAATATATATCATAGCTATTGTAAGAATTTATTTTATAAATTAACTAAAATAAAAAACAGCAACTAATTTAAAGCATTAGTCTGTGTTTTTCAGTTGCTTTCAGTTGCTACAGTTGCTCTAATCTGACTGACAGCGGTTTTAACCAATCAAAGCTTTTTAAAATGGCTTCTTTCACTACGGGGGCGGGGCCATGGCTGTGTAAGCGTTGCTTAGTCATAAACGGAGCTCGTGCTGGATTAGTTCAATAGTTAGCGAACTATCATGGAATTGCGGCTGCAAATGAGATTAATATTGTGTCATATCATATTAAAAGGCCTTTTTAAAGGCTGTCCTTCAATGTGAAACTAATTCACAATAATAGGCCGCCTGACTGGTGAGTTTTTGTGTGTACTTAATGTTTTGGCTGACCTGGTGTACTGTAGACATACAAATGAGTGATCTTTGTTGAATGGTTTTACTTGTAGGCAAATTAAGCATTTATTGTTGGGTCTATTGTATACTTTGTAGTTTGTAGCTGTATTTATGGGCTGTTGATTTGTATTAAGTCAATATAACTAAGTCAAGAGAGAGAATATGAAACGTAAGTTATTATAATATTTATCTATGTGTCGGACGGCCGGTGGCGGGGTGTTGGGGGGGGGGGGGGGGGGGGTTGGAGGTGGTTGCTGAGGGGTACCCACTATATTCACTGCACGCCACTGATATATAGTGTACATTTATACTTATGTTTTATGCACGTTATTTTGGAAAGCTGTCATTCCAAGCAAATGTAAGCTTTGATCTGATTTATCTGTTTATGATTTGCTTATGAAAGAAGGTTTTCTTTACAAATAGTACAAATCCATTTTAAAGTAAATTAAAAACGTCCTGACTGAAACTTTAATGTACTTTGAGCGTTGAAAGTCTGAGAAAAAAGTGTTTCTTTAGACAAATCTAAAGTGGATATTTTTAGCCCAACATGGGCCACCTAATGCCTTACTGAAACCTAACAAAGGTTTTTAAAGTAAAAACATTAGTTAATGCCATATGTAAAGCATGGTGGTGGTGGTAGTATGTGAACTTTGAGAACTGCAAGCCAAAGATACCGCTAAGTGGACAATGAGATAAGTTGGGTCATGCAACAAGACAATAAATTAATGCATTAGAGCAGATATCTCTCATCCCTCATAATTGTTTGAAAAGGTTGAAATTGCACCATAAACAATATTTTAAAGTTTGTATCAGGACATAAAATGTGAACTACATACTAAAAGGCTTACAAATGTTACTGAGTTAAAGCAGTGTCACACAGAAGTTATTAACACACTAATTAACACCTAAACAAAGAGTCTGGCTGTATTTATTGCAGCTAAAGGGGTGTACGAAGCGGCTAAACGGTAAGGGGCAATCAGTGTTTACTTCCTGTCGGCTGAGCTGTGTTTAATAGAACTGTTTATAGCCCTGGATTCATCACCTTGCTGCTGTTTGTGTGCCATGCTGTTAGTACATGCGTCACACACACAGGGTATAGCAAGAGAGGTAGCTTTGTGTGTGTGTGTGTGTGTGTGTGTGTGTGTGTATAAGACAGAGACGGTGTTAGTCAGAGCAGAGAGGTGCGTACCTCAGGGAAGAGTTAGATCGGAGCAGCAGGAGGGGAAAGGACAGAAAGAGGGATGAGTTAGCTCTCTTTACGCAGTGTTTCTACTCTTTCTCTCATAGCAACACACTTTCCCAACCAATCACACTCCTCCAGCTCACGTACACACACACACACACACACACACACACACACACACACACACACACCATACAGAATTGAAAAGTAGCTGCTCATGCTGTTTTTTTTAGGTACAGGCTTTACACTCCATTGTAACTTTATCTGTAACTTTATTTTTGAAAATAATCAAATAATTACTATTGTTTTCAAAATCCTACATGCATTGTACTACTGTTAATTCTGTTCATTCATTGTAAAGTGTTGGTTGGATTTTTTTTTTTATGCCCAAAAGAAAACTGTACCCAATTGCTTTGTTTTTCTCTGTGGTATCCAGGTACGTTTAGCTAAGAAAGCTCTCCAATTGGTCAGGCCTTCAGGGGCTTCCACTTACATCATTAGGAAATGACCAAGGAATAAACCATCTATCTGTACTGAGGTGGAGCTGATTTGTGTCACAATATATTCTAGAACTACTGGAAATCATACATCAGTTAATGTGACTCGATCAACTGTGTTTCAGAATTAAGGCTAATTGACTGTTACACACATACAGCTTTAGAATATAATAAGAGACCACTTAAAATGATTTGTTGATGAGTTTCTTTGATTTTACTAAATTGAAAACCTCTGGAATATAATCAAGAGGAAGATGGATGATCACAAGCCATCAAACCAAACTGAACTGCTTGAATCTTTGCACCAGGGGTGGCATAAAGTTATCCAAAAGCAGTGTGTAAGACTGGTGGAGGAGAACATGCCAAGATGCATGAAAACTGTGATTAAAACCAGGGCTACTCCACCAAATAACGATTTCTGAATTCTTAAAACTTTATGAATATGAACTTGTTTTCTTTGCATTATTTGAGGTCTGAAAGCTCTGATCTTTTTTTTTTATTTCAGCCATTTCTCATTTTTTGCAAATAAATGACAATATTTTATTCATTTTCCTCAAACATATACCTATGAATAGCAAAACCAGAGAAATTGATTCAGGAACTGAAGTGGTCTCTTATTTTTTTCCAGAGTTGTTCTATATTAAAGATGCAAGGTCAATAGAGCTCTCTCAGACTCTGGCTGCTGATGGCGAAGCAGTATGATCCGATCATAGTGACAATAGACTACTGAGAGCTGATGCACAGTGTTATTTTGATACATTGTACATATTGTGAGCAGCTCTGCGAGGGACCTCACAATCCAATCTTATGGTTAAGAGCCCTAAGGTTGCCATGTCCTTTATTATCCAGTTTCGATGGGATTTATCTATTGTTCCAGCATGACTCCCTCAGCCGCTCTTCAATGCTTCTTCCATCACGCAACAGGCCATTTTAAACAGGAGAGAGGGGGGAAGGAGACGGAGGAAATGACATTCAGTACAGCACAGGGAAAGGGTTTCGTGTTTGTTATTGACTGCATGCTGGGCTCCAGGCAAACTCATTCAGAGTAACGGCAGCTAAGAGGTTTCAAAACCACTCTCCCAACAGCAATCCGCCTGTAATTTAATGGAGTTTTATACAGGCGTACACAAATAGTTCATTTACACAATGATCTAATACACTGTTTCCTAATCTTGTCCTCAGGGACCTCCAGATGCTGCACACTCCTACTCGTTCTCAGCTTTTCACCCACCTGTACAGGCTGTTCTACATTACAGACCACTCAGCCAGGTGTGTTAGTAGCTGAAACAAAGCAAAAATATAACCTGGAGCTCCCTGAAGACAAGATTTCAGAACATAGCAGTGGTTATAAGCTCTAGTCCTGTAGAATCAATCTAATTTAAACCACAGTTTAGTTTCTCTTTTCTACAGCCCTGTCAGATCTGGATTACTTTTACCAGTGGAGGTAGAGCTCATGTAATTCACACAACATTATGCAACAATATAAATAACAATTTATTCAAATCAGCTCTGTATTAACCACAGTGGAGTGGAAATACTGTATATTACATCCCCCACCTGTAGGGGGAGCCCATGCGCAATGAGTTCCAATTTTTGCATAAGGCTGTTTAAAAGTGTAATTGAGGAGCTAATCCAGTATGAATCTGCAGTAAGTAGCTTTTTTTTTTCTTTTTTTTTTTACAATTTGAGTTCAATATTTGTGGAGGGATTTTGCTTCAGTATGAATATGCAGGGTGTCTATTTTTTTTATACTTGGACAGAAATAACATGGAGTTTTTTTAATCAAGTATAAATATAGTGTGTCTAGTTTTTATACTTGGACAGAAATAACCTGGAGTGCTTTCAATCCAGTATGAATATGTAGTGTGAGTAGTTTTTATATTCAGACAGAAATAATATAAAATGTTTTTAATCCAGTATGAATAAGTAGTGTGTCTAGTTTTTATATTCAGACAGAAATAATATAAAGTGTTTTTTAATCCAGTATGAATATGTAGTGCGTCTAGTTTTTATACTTGGACAGAAATAATATAAAATATTTTTAATCCAGCATGAATATATAGTGTTTTTTTTTATATATTCAAACAGGAATAATCTGGTGTGGTTTTAATCCAGTATGAATATGTAGTGTGTCTAGTTTGTATACTTGGACAGAAATAACCTGGAATGCTTTTAATCCAGTATGAATATGTAGTGTATCTATTTTTTATATTTAGACAGAAATAATATAAAGTGTTTTTAATCCAGTATGAATATGTAGTGAGTAGTTTTATTTATTTGAATACCAGGGACAATCCACAATAATCAGAATAACTATTTCATATTGTAAATGTAGATTTAGCCAAATGCTAAATGTCTCTCTGCAGTCTAGAACAAATCTACAGTTTTTACAGTCTTATAATTTGCAACAATTTGGAGTGATTTTAATTCATTATGAAACTGGCGTCTCCATGGGATTTTGGAGGAATTATCTTATATTTATCATTTAATCAATTCTTATAAATCACACCATCCAACCTCCTCAGATAAAAGCTATCAAGCAGAATCTTAAGAATCCTAAGCTCTGCAGGTCTGTGAGTTACTGGGACGAGAATGAGACAGCAGCTGTTTTTTAGATGCTCTGTTCTTCACCTCTCCTCTCAGCGATCTGTAGATATCCGGTGGACAGGTAGTGCTCCATGTCTTGCTGAAACGCCTCCTCAAAGAACTTCTGCCTGTCCTTCCACTTCACCTGCTGCTGCTGCTGCTGCGGTGGTCCAGCATCTGCTTCCGGAACCCTCTGAGCATCCAGCTCCGCTGTGAATAGAGGAACAGTTTGGGTTGTTTTGATGTATGTCAGATCGTATCTATACAATCGTTAATTGTTCAGTTTGCCACGTTGCCAATGTAGTTAGACTAAAGTGGTAGATCAGATCAGCTAAATGAAACCCACTGCTGTCTGTGATATTTGTTTATTTGGGTTAACATTGAAATATTCGATTTAAATGTGGGTGGAGTTTAAATTTCACTCTCCAGTAGGGCTGCACGATATTGGAAAAAAAAATACATTGCTAATGTTCTTTTTTCAACTATATATATATATATATATATCGCGATATTAAACAATGCAGGGCCCATGACATCACAAGCCCCGCCCCTACCCGCCAGCTGTCTTGCCTACAGACCGATTAAGAGCAGAGTCAGCGCCGAGCATTCAAAACCCAATAAAAACAGCAAAACAAAAGTAATCGGTCCTTTAATCAGGTATTTAAATGGCTTTTAAAAGGTAAAAAATATTTTACCTTTTAAATGCAGGCACTAAACATCGCCTGCATACTGTGAATTTCACCTAAATCAAAACAGATGCCATACACAGTCACATACACACACATGCAGCACACACACAAACAGAGAGTGCCTGGATAAAGACGTGATTGGTCAGGACAGGACAGCGAGCAGCTGCCAGCACGGGCCAGGGTTTGTTTGTCTTTCTTTTAGCTCAGGTCAGTGAGGGCTGACGAGTATTTTCAGAGACATAAAGAGCTGTACACTCTACTCTTTCACTGCCATGGACTAGCAGGGTCTAAAGAGTGCCTGCCTGGGTGCTGAGTGGTCCAGCGGTTTAAAGCACTGCCACTATGAGCGTGAGGTCGCAGGTTGGAACCCCCGATCATGCAGCTTTGCAATCAAGCTGCCGGGGCTTAGAAGGAGGAAAATTGGCCCTGCTCCCTCCGGGTGGGTAGATGGCACATCACTCCTAAGGTGATGTCCGCAGCACAGGGCGTCTGTGAGCTGATGTATCAGAACCGAGTCGCTGCGCTGTCCTCCGAGCGCGCCGGCTGATCGGTTGATGCAGCTCAAAAAGAAGCTGTGTATCGGAGGAAGCATGTGCTAGTCTTCACCCTCCTGGTGTGTTTGGGCATTACTAGTGATAGGGGGAGTCCTAATGAGTGGGTTGGGTAATTGGCTGTGTAAATTGGGGAGAAAATGGGACAAATTAGAGAAATTATACAAAATAAAGAGTGCCTGCCTTATTTATTTACAATTGTTTCATTGAATTTAGTTGCTCTATATGAACAAATCAGCCAAATCTTGTGTGTGTTCCCATTGCCCCAAAAACAGCTTTGATCCATTGAGATGTGGACTTCACAAGACCAGATGCTGCTTTTCTGCACAATTCTTCCTCCCTGGTGTGATGTGACTTGTTATTGTTACAAGGTTTCTGGTCTAAATGAGGAGCAGGTGTTTTTGGGTACAATTTTTATTTTCATACTGACCACTAGATATTCAACATGGCACTTCATGGCAAATAACTCTCTGAGAATGTGAGAAACAGAAATGTTGCTCTCCAGAAAGTTCATACACCAGTTTTTCAGGATGAATTCCACTCAGAACAGGCCTCCCCAGGGTCGACCAAAGAAGTTGTGTCTACAGCATACATCCAGACATGTGAGCGCTGCCAGCATTGCTGCAGAGCTGGAAGAAATGGGAGGTCAGCCTGCACTGCTCAGACCTTACAACACAAACTGCATCAGCTCTGTCTGAATGGTACTGTCCTAGATGGTAGCCTCTTCTGAAGCTGATGCACAAGAAAGACTGCAAACAGTTTGCTGAAGACAAGCAGTCAGGAGCATGGATTACTGGAACCATGGATGTCCTGTGGTCTGATGAGACCAATATAAACTTGATTGACTCAGATGGTGTCCAGCATGTGTGGCGGCGTCCTGGTGAGGAGTACCAAGACAACTGTCCCTTGCTTACAGTCGAGCATGGTGGTGGTAGCATCATGATCTAGGGCAATATGAGTGCTTCTGGCATTAGGGAGCTGAATTTCAAAATGAACTGTGACATTCTGAAGTAGAGCATGATTCCCTACCTCCAGGAACTTTTTTATTTTTAAGGGAAACATAATTACTAAAGCATCAACATCTCTCTCTCTCTCTCTCTGCCTCTGTGTCTCTCGCACACCCTCAGGGAAAACACAAACTCAATGATATCACATCTCAGCACTGCTCTGTCTGTGAATACTGATTTGACTCATAGAGAGAGAGAGAAAGAGAGAAAGAGAGAGTACTGCTTAACTCAATGCTAACTCTCTCTCTCTCTCTCTCTCTCATTCAACATTCTCCACAGAGACACATATACCCGCTCTCCTCTTATCTCTCCCATTCTATGTCTCCTAAGCCCCTCCCAGCTGTGTGTGGGCTGCTGTGTGTTCAAGGACAGCTGAGACCACTCTATTAGGTGAGGGACCTGAGGGGGTGTCTGCTGCTGTGTGATTACTTTTTATCTATTTGTATGTGTGTGAGTTTGCATGTGAACATGTTGTGTGTGGGGGCATAAAAAAAAAAAAAAACATTGGCGCTTTGGCGAGAGTGTGTGTGTGGGTGTAAGTGTGTATGCTTAGTGATTTTGAGTTTGTGTGTGTGTGTGTGTTTGTCTGTACTTAGCTGGCTGCTGTAACACAATACCTGTGATAAAGTAGCTCATTTTAATAAAAGTACCTTACAATTAGAGCCGGGCAATATGGCCTAAAGAAATCAGATTTTTAATTTTAATTAATTTTTTATTAAAAAAAAAACATTGAAAACTATGTTTACTTTTTTTTGTTTTTCTTACATTTCTGCTTTGGGGTTTAAGTGCAACCAGAAACAAGCTTGTAGATTAGATGTCAGACCATACCATTAGTAAATAGTGAGAAAATACTGTAAAAAAAAAAAGTGATGTGATCTGTGGTGTTCAGGCGCTTTGGGTTGAGTGTAGAGTCGACTCAATGAGTAAATCTAGTCACAAATCATGGATCAATTATTTAAAACATAGTTTACAAGCCTTTGCATTGATATCATGCTCTGACTTTTGTACACACACAGCCACAGAGAAACTCATAGACACATTGGATTATACTTCAGAACACGAGTTTGTGCTAAAAACTAAATAAAAAGCAGTAAACGAGTCACAGAAAGTCACTGTTAAAGAAACTTTGAAGGAGGCATTATTATTGTTTTCCACAATTAAACAGATCATCACCAGAGAGCGATGACGCTGCAAGTATTAGAATCGGTAGGATTTATTTCTAGATAAATATATGCTTTATTCCACTGGATGTTTGTATTTGAAGTACTGGGACACATTTGTTGTGCTGCTACTTCTGGAGGCAACCGACTTTTGACACAGTTTACATATTTCATTGTTTTGTTCAACATCTTCTGAAAACTTCTCAAAACCGTACCAATTCCATACCACTGAGGTGACATTTCCACTTTTTTTTCGGTACAAGAAAATTAGAAAATATGTGCGCTTTGGTCTGTGGGAGGCACCGGTAACCAAGGTAAGACGGATAAACACTTCAGAAATGAGGAGCGTTTTTGGATATTTTAGATTTAAAAGATAAAAAGTCTGTATGTAAAGATATACAATCTCGATTACACCATTTTGAAAACTGCATTAAAACTGTAGGTCCCACATTATAATAAGTGTCCCTAAGTACTATGTAGTTACACGGTAACAATCCATGTAACTACAGTGTAACTACTGATGAAGTACACATTGTTACAGATTAACTACAGAGGTACAGGTTATGTAATTACACATGTGTATAATTTATATATATATATATAATTTTGGGTTAATTCAGGGTGAGTGTACTTACACAAGTAATATAGCAAGTGTACTTACACGTGTAACAATGTGTAATAGTGCGTGTGATAAGTTAAGTATAAACTTATCTAACAGCTATTGTCTACTACATATACTATTACACATGTGTAAGTACACACATTATTACACATGTGTAAGTACACTTGCTCTATCTCTTGTGTAAGTACACTCACCCTGGAACACATGTGTACTTACACAAGTCAAAATTAACCTTAATGCACATGTGTAATTACATAACCTGTACTTCTGTAGTTAATCTGTAACACTGTGTACTTCATCAGTAGTTACACTGTAGTTACATGGATTGTTACTGTGTAACTAGATAGTACTTAGGGACACTTATTATAAAGTGGGACCAAACTGTAATTCGAATTAACCAAATTAATCATGAAAATAGCCCAGCCCTATTTGCAATAAATTAACAGCAAACAGTGTGAATATTACTAAATACTGCATAAAATTGAATCATTAATGAAATTAGAAAAAAGTATATAAACATTTTTGGGAGATAATTTTGACTGGGTGTCCACTTCTTGGCAGGGTCGCCACAGTCCCAGATCGTCTCTATTTGTAGATTGTTTTTGTCTTACTGTAGACTGGTGAATTCATAAAATCTTTGAAATCACTTTGTAACTCTTTCCATCTTTATGTAAACCAACACACTTTGATCATAGATGCTCTGAAAGCTCTTTATGGTGCTGCATGGCTCAAAGTCGCGTATCCTTCTTGTGGGGAGCAAACTCTAATTGACTCTAATTAGCCTTTTTGAGATCATTAACATAAAGGTTCACATACTCCACTAGCAGTATTACAAGGTAATTTATAATAATATAGCAAAAATGCGGACCATCGAACATCTAGAGATAAAAAAATACACTTTTTTTATAATGTTTTTTTTTTTGCAGAATTAACTAATATTGCTCTTTATGTAACAGTAACAAAATGTACAGCATTAGCACATTTTATACTGTTATTTGAGTAAGTGTCCTTGCCTGCAGCTGCCCCACTTAAGTTCAGCAATGCAACTGTACAAGTTTGGTTTGTGTTGTTAAGTAGGCTAATTTAGCTCTCCACTCCTCATCCTTTGTGTTGCTGTGTGGAAGAATTCATGAACAGTTGGAGCTTCCTGGGGTTCCTGCTCTCGTCTTTTATCCTAAAGCCAGACTCTGCTGTTCATCTCGCCTTTTAATTATCACCAAACATTTGGCTCAACCAATTGCCTGCTGTAGTTCACATGCAGCAGCACTCGGCTTTTACCTGTTTGCTTTCTATTTATTAAAGTATCAGTTATATCAGTTATAACATTGAAACCGCTAATAGCTGAAATGTGATACAAACTACATGGACAAAAATATTGGGATAGCTGCTCAGTTATAGTTTCTTCTAAAATCAAGATTATTTTAGAGTTTTATTAGGAGTCAAACAAAAGTATTGGAAAAAAGCGTCATCATTCCACAGAATAGAATTCCACTGCTCTACAATGCTGGGTGATTTATAACTCTCTAGTCCAGACCAAAGGACCACAGTTTGGTCCAATCAAAAGAGGTGGTCTTAGCCCAGACCAGCTGAACTGTGACCCAATTTGTGTGAGAACTTTTGGTTTCACTTTATTTGAAAGGTCCATTATAGATGCCTCAACTAACATCCAACTCTATTGAATGAACTCTAAGGTGAAAGTAAATGATTCTCTGTTGAATGTAACCCTACATCCAACTCTAACTAGAACTCTAATCTTAACATTTTATGTTTAGGGTTTAGGGTTAAATTTAATGTTTAAGGTTTGGGTCAGGGTTAGGTTTTAGGGTCGAACTTTTAGCATTAAACTTCTTTCTTAGATGGTTAAGACCTTCAGACCAATCAAAGCAAGCTGAAGCAGACCATCATCACCCATCACCCATTAAACAAATGAAAAAGAGAAAGAACCAGGGTTGTGTCCCCCTTGCACGTGCAAGCTAAACACAGCAGATTGGGTGAACAGATTACGCTTGTGATTCCTGTATCTACTGTAACTGTATATCATCGCTGACCAATGAAAAACAAGGAAAAGGCAAGAATGCTCTAAACTCTGGATGAAAGTTAATGTAAAAAGACAAGAAAAACAGGAAAAAATTGAGATGCATGGTTCTTGCATGGTTCAGCAGTGATATTAACCCTTTTTTTTAACAGAAGTAAAAGGAATCTGAAGATAATCTGTTAAGATCATTCCTGTTGTGTAAAGCTCAGGGAGTCAGATTCTGTCAGGAACAGCTGGAAAGACAACTGGCCAAACTGACACCATATCACCTTCTGGAGCATGTCCTTCTACAGCCAATCATTGCTGGGAGACGTAGCCCAAACATAATAAAGTTCTTTAGTTCAGTTTAGACTTTGTGAAAACACCTTTAAAGGCCCTGGTGTCAATGTCTTACGGGGTTTTCACACCTGTAGTTCGTTTCTCCGGTCCGAATTAGTTTGTTTACCTTGAGTGTTTTCTCCCTTTGTTTGGTTTGGTTTCCCACATGCACAAACCTAAACGCACATCGTCTCCTCTGATTGGTCAGAGCTGTCAGGCGTGGGAGTAAATATAAATGTACAAAAAAAGCAAATATAGCGAGAAGATTGTGTTCCAGCTTGTATATCTGTGCTTAAACACAAAACTGAACGCTGAAACGCTACGCTTTCAAACACAGTGATTGGACTTGCAGCGCAGATGTACACACGCAGCTGTGAGCAGTGAACACAGCACAGACTGCGTGTGCATGGACACAGTGTTTGTTCATAGCTGTGATAATGTGTAATTAGCATTATCTGGCTAATATATCAGTTTAAACTGCAACTCATAAGCAGTTTAGCTCGAATAAAAGGACTATATTTAATAGCTGGGTCGGCTCAAGACCGGATTACGTTCTCACTACAAGTGAATCGCTCCAGAGTTCTAGGTGGTCTCGGTCCGGTTCTTTTGATCCGCACCCGAGTGTGATTACTGTTTTCACACCTGCTCAATCGAATCGCACTCAAGTTACAAACAGAACAGAGTTTCTTTTAACCGGACCAAACAGTGCTTAGAGCCAGATACCAAGACTCTTTCAGAGGTCATTTGGACTCCACTCCTTAATGGTTTTAAGCTCTTTTGGTATCACAAGAGAAATCTAGCCAATATTTTACAGACAATATTATGGATTAAAGTTAATTGGCATATTATATTGTGTGTCTTTATACATTGACTCAGAATCAGCTGGAGTTATTGCTACCCTGACCACGTGCAAGTGTTCCTGCTCCTTCCCTTGATGAAAGATAGCAGGGTCTTTTGACATGCCGCTTGACAGCGCTGCCTGGTTCTCAGGAGAGCACCTTGGAACAGACGCCTGAGAACATGATGTCGTACATGACAGCAGCTCCTCTTAAGCCCTGCCTTTTATACTTCAGAACAGTCAACCTGCCGGGCCAAACCCTTATCTTTATCTCAGGTGTCTGTGCTCTTATGCCAAGCTCAGACTACATGTAATTTTTGTCCCTCACAATGTTCACTATGTCAGATTAAGCAGTTATCTTAGTTTTGTGTCGTAATCGGGGAACTGGCAACACTACACGTTAGTCACCGACCAATCATCGTCCACGTCCTTGCGTGAGTTTGGAGGTCATCACGAGGGAGGAGGATAGAATCTGACGGTTAGAGCTACATTTTAGCTACATTATAGCTATATTTTGTGCTCAGAAAAACGCAAAAAGAAGAGGAAGAAGCGACTGCGGGCTTGTTCCTGGGTGACCCAAAGAGGATATCACAGGCTTTGTGTACTCAAGATAGAACTTAAGGTATGCTAAAGATGTAGCTACTTTATCTAAGTTTCAGTGCATGTAAACAGAATATCTCATGGATGAAGTAGATTATTAGATGATCATTAGATTTTTGGATTTTTCTTCTGGTTTGCTGGTTCAGTGAACTGCAGGAGCACCATCCCGCTTTATTTACATAATAAATATATTTTATTATGTGGCGCATATTTACATCTGTGCGCCACAGAACGTTCTGAATTCCTATTGGTCAGCGTCAGGAAGCACGGCACAGAGCATGTCAAAATAGGCGACAAAATACAAAAAATTCTAACATGCTAATCTTTTCGTTAGACGTCAAATTAATGCTTTTTGACTGTGTCACACTACATGGACCTTTGTCGCTCGCGACACTGAATTCAGATCCGACGCAGGCAAAAATCGGGTCAAAATCGGGCTACATTTGTGTAGTCTGTTCCGGGTAAAAGAGGGAAGGGGGGTTAAATAATAGGTGGAGCAGGCTACCATAAAAAACTCTGTTCATCACACACACACACACACACAGCTGTCCTTGCAGACCTGCTCTAATGCTGATCTAAAGTGCATTAAGAAATGAAATGTGTTGGATGAATCACAGAGAGCTGCATGTGACTACAGGGACATTAAGTCATGTGTCATTAAAGTGGCATCACATGAAATGTCCTGTAATGTCATGTAATGTGCTCAGCAATGCCTCTCCAACTCATGATTCATCTCTTACGTGCTGTTGGTCATAACTCACGCCGTGGTCCGTCTTTGGATCAGTGTTATATAAAAGCAGGGCAGATCTGAGTGCAGCACGGTTTGTAGAATAGACATGACTTATCCACTCTGCTGTGTCAGTGTGATTACGAGTGACAGCAGGCACAAGAGCTGGCCAATGGGATTCTTAGAACTATTCCCCCTGGAACAGTCCATTATATGCCTGCTGTGTGATAACAGTGCTGTTTATTATGTGCCTCTCAGTGAAAGCTAAAAAATTAAATATTTTCCAAGTCCTGCGGCAGACTGTGCACCATTAGTTATGTCCATGTGTGCTGAAACCAGTGAGATTATGTGAAGATAATAATTATTTCTGCACTATTATGACTTTCATGGAACAGTCATTAAGGGTGCTTTGACTCCTACCTTGTTTGGTCTGGACGTCTGGACTTCTCTGTTTGGTCCGAACCAAAGTAACAGGTGTAAAAGGGGCTAATACCTCTTTTCCACCAAAAAAGTGCTGGAGCCGGAGCCGGTTCCTGTGAACCTGTGAACCTTTAAAGAACCGGCCCGTGTTTCCACTGCTTTAAGGAGTCCCTCACTACGTATGTGAATGTGGGCGTAAACAGAAGTCGGGGGGTGATTTGAAAACAACATGGCAGAACCTGAGCTCCTTTTGAAACTTGTGCTGCTGTCCTCAGTGGACCACTGTTGATTCATTTTCATTCATGTAGCTGCTTCTGCTGCTCTTAGCTGTGAATGAAGGTGAGGTCTGCCCTGCCCTTTGGCCACTCGCTTCACAGGTTCGCTGGTTCCAGACCGGCAAGTTTGTGGGGCCAGAACGGAACCGGCTTTTCTGGCCCAGAACCTGTGATTTTGTGGTGGAAACGCAAAGAACCGTTTGGGAACCTGGCACCAGCACCGGCACCATGCCGGTGGAAAAGCGCCCTAAGTGTCACGCCTAGTGCTGAAAGCCATGGTCGTGGTTATGGGGGGAAAAGTGGACCAGACTACCGAGTAGGAAGAGGGGTCAATGAAAATCTGATTTTTTTTTTAGCTCACGTTCCTTGTGTACTGGCATGGATAGGGGCCCACTGACATTAAGAGTGTACAGGGCCCAGAATTTGCTGCTACGCCCCTGCTGAAAGCATTCCTGTCTCTCCTTCACTCAGCTCTGCCTGTGATCTCCAGTCTCCAGACTACAATGCCCAGAATGCATCACACACTCAAATTACTCCAGTTCCTGGTCACATTCCCATTCCAGATTGACTGCATGTGACTTGGGGCCTACTTAAGCCTCACTCTTTGCTAAGTATTGGTGTTTTTTTGGATAACTTAATGCCACTCCTGGTTCGAAACTTCAAGTATGGTGGCTTGTGATCATCCATCTTCCTCTTGATTATATTCCAGAGGTTTTTAATTTGAAAAAATCAAAGAAACGTATCATTTTTAAGAGGTCTCTTAATTTTTTCCAGAGCTGTATGTATACAGCAGTGGAATATTGTGCATGCTTGGAGTCTTTGGAGTCTGGCCTATTCACACTATCTAGAGATATTTAGTTTGGTAACATTTGAGAACCCTGGATAACAGTGTCTGCATAATGCCACAAATAAAAAAAGGATTTTAAATTAAATGTATAACCAAATCTTTTGGTTAAACAGACTTTGATAACCTGATTTTCAGACTGATTTCTGTTCCAAAAAATCTGTATCTGAGAGGGAGAAAATCTGTATCTAAACAGAAGGTGGAGGGATTACCTGAGGCTGCCCTGTCCACGGTTAAATTCACCCTGTTCCAGGAAGGTCTTACAACCAGCTGTTCTTACAGCCTCCACAGGTAAAATCTGTGTGTGTGTTTGTGTGCTGTTTCTCATAAAAGAGACAGCTGCAGAGTTCAGCTGCTGCGAGCTGACAGAAACAAAGATATACATTTCTTACTGCAACATCCACCTACTGACACTATTCATAGCTCCAGTAGGAAGAAACTGTAGAGTGAGATTTTCAGACTGCTGCTCAGGAGACACTGCCATTCTGTTCTGTTTACTTACCCAAACACTTAGCAGCAGTTACTCAGACAGGGGTAAGCCCAGTCTTGTACTACACAGCATTTTCTGTGGAGATTTACAATTGAAAGGAACATATATTTAATAACTTAATCCCTGTCCAGGAAAGTGACCCTGAGTATTCATCCCTTAACAGGCCTTGGCACTTATACAGGCCACAAGTATAGTTAATAACTTAAATAACATTAAGGGCTTTAGAGACTTCTAAAGGACACTTGGAGAAGCTGCCTGTCTACTCTCTACTCTACTTAAGAAATTTCATTCAGTAACAGGAATAAAACCCAAATTCTTAAATTTGAAAATAGACATAAAAACTAGAAACCTCAATGAACTGTTTTATTAGTTTTCAGAAAAATACTGATTTTAAAAATAAGATTTTATCATTTTTGTTCATTGTATTATTTTGACAGTTGCAGATTTACTTTTTTAAATATTTTCTATTACAATTAATTAATTAATTAATTTTCAGTAACATTTCTTATGCAACACAAAACCTTTTATGTAATGCTTGAATAGAAATCAGGAATCAGGCAGAACATTTACAAAAATGCCGGTCTTTGGCTGGACACTAGTTCTAAACTTCAGAGGTGACACTAAAGACGATCCATTTTACAGAAAAATCCTTAGAAGCTGATGCAAATGTTTGTTGGTAGAGAGGAGATACGTATATTGCTGAAAGCAATGAAAACCCATTCCACGAAGCTCTCTCTACGCTCTACTGTTCTTAAACTAATCTGAAGACCACATGAAGCTTGGAGGTCTGTAGTGATTGACTGCAGAAAGCTGCAGAAAGCTGGTGACCTGTGCATTATAAAGCCTGACTGACCCTGCTGTGTCATTTTACACTGACACTGAGAGAAATGCTTTAATTCCCAGTTGCTTCCACTTTGTTATAATGCCACTGACAGTTGACTGTGAAATATTTAGTAGTGAGAAATTTTCGCGACTGGACTTGTTGCACAGGTGACATCCTATCACGGTACCACTAAGCAACACCATGGAATTTACTTGAAGTTACATAGCAATCATCTTGCAACACTGTAGCAGCCATCTAAAAGACCCCTAACAACACTGGGGGAAAAAAAGACGCCTAGGATTCCTCAGCAACCACTTGGTAATACTACAGCAAACAACTGGAGATAGAAACTATAGCAACACCATATGACGATCTAACAATGCTATAGCAATCCCCTAGCAACAACATAGTCCACCTGCCTGGATATCAGGCTGGATTTAGAAACTTTATCTGCCAAACTTTTGTAAAGTTCACTTTTCTGCTTAAAATGCTGCAGCTTGAATTGCATAAATATTGAATAAGATTTTTCCTACTCTGTTTGTTTACTGTTTGTTTATTCCCATCTACAAAAAAACAACTCCCCCTCTCTTACAGAGGCCTACCTTTTTTCAGACCTCTTGACCAGGGAGAGTAGTGGTATTGATGGAATTCCAATTTACGATTTTCTCTCTCTTTTAGCAAGCAGGCAGTCAGACATTTGCACCACTCTAGAGCTGTAAAACCATGTACGCTACATTTCTGGGTCTAAGAAAGAACGGAAGGGTAAATGTCCGTCCAAAATGATTTCATTTAGTGTAATTTTACAGATCTAGGGTGGAGCAACAGTCTAACTGCCTGCTCATGAAGTGTGAGGCGATTATAAGTTCCAATCCCAACATGGACTCTAAGATCTAAGATCTGGGATGAAAATAGGCAGTAAACAAAATGATAATGGATGGGGGCTCAGAATAAAAATCATAAAATATATTTAAGCATTTAAACTGCATTGTATAATAATGGAATTACATAGAGGTGTAATTATAATACCGGTAATAAAATTCCTGCTCCTAATTTAGCTGTTGTCTGCTGTGGCTCAGTGTTTAAGCACTAGCTGAGTGTAAGCAGTGTGAGTGTGAGGGTTTGGCACTGTTGAGCCACTGGCTTCGATCTCCTCTCTTGCTTCCAAGCTGCCTTTGAAGTGAACTGAAGCTGGGCCCACAGCCAAACTGTCCAATTCACATCTGGACCCAACATGTGTGTGTGTGTTTGTGTGTGTGTGTGCGTGTGTGTTTATCTGCCTGTTTATCCCTTCCGGAATCTCTGGAAATGGCGAGTCAGCCAGGAGGCAATGTTTAAGCTGATGAAATAGATTTCCTAGATATTATAGAAGCCAGATTTCAATGTCATTCACTCCTAACTTGGCTCACGAGCTGGCACATTAGTCTGGCACCACGTCCAATAAATGTTATTTTTCGGAATATGAGAAGTTTTCGGTTGCAGTGTCAACTCCTACTAGCAGTCTCCTGCCAGTCTGAAAGTTGTCAGCTCCTGACAGTATTTGGAAGCGATCTCGACAGCAAGCAGCGAGGCGTTTCATTTAAAACTGTAAAACTGTCCGCTGCCTCTCCACGGCAACGGATTCTCTGAGACGGCTGCTTTTCAAACTGAGACAACAGGAAGTGAATTCTTATTACTATGAATTTGAGGGGAGTGGATGGGGGGTATGGGGGGATTGTGTCTATTCATGTGTTGAGGAGGAAATATATTATTTAGCATGTTCAGCCAAGCTGCAAATAAAATTTAAGGAAACTGTGTTATCAGTGTTTAACTCAGCAGACTGGCTTTCTGCTAGATTCTAAATTGCTGTTAGTGCTTAGATTGGGCCCAAAATATCAAGCCCGACCCGGCCTGAGCCCATGCGTGTTCTCCCCGAGCCCGACCCGACCCACCCCATACACTGTCCTTTTAAGAAACATTTTCGGGATGTTTCGGGATTTTCGGGAAATCTGTTTAGAATAATGTTAATTAACATTGCAACAGTGAAGAAGACCTTTTATTTAGGAAAAATGTTTATTAATAACAGATTTTCGAAAGATTAAAACACAAACATTGTGAACAATGATCCACAGGCCTAAACATCAGCAAATTAGGCTACAAGAATGACTTTCCTCTAATCTAATATAATTTAACTCTCCTGTTATGTTAATTTGTCAGGAACAGCAAAGGTGATCTCGGGTCAATTTATGCATGTTTAATAATCCAAAAGATGTCTGAAGCCAAAACAATCCTAACAAGCAGTGTAAATATTTCATAACTCAATATTCAGTGCAATGGTGTTCCTTACCTCTAACAGGTAATGGTTCAATTAGGATAATTCACTCTTTTTCATAAAAAAATACATGTTCAAACTATTTTAAATGTTTCACTACTTTATTACTGAAAGACCAACATATAAAACGCAATAGATTGAAATAATATTGAAACATAACATTGCAATTTTGTTTTAGTTTTAGTTTTTGCAGGGGGTGGTTGCACATATGTGAGATGAATCATTTTCATACTATTTGTTGATTACACTGATTAAAGCAAGCAGAAGAAATGTCCTAATAAAAAATACTTAAACTATTTTATATTAAGATTATAGTCTATGTGCAAAAACACAAAAAAATTCTAATTTAAGTGCATAATATAGACAAGTGTAGAGTGAATTGTTTTTTTTGCTTTGCTATATTGTGATTATCACGCCATAGCTTTATATAGAATAAAAATAAAATTATAAAAAAACAGATGCCTACGTCACAGACTGTTTTTTTCCAAAGCCCGACTCAATCCGGCCCAAAAAAAGCGGTGGGAAATCTCGGCCCGGGTCAGGTCGGGCCTCGGGTCGGGTCGGTTTCAGGCAGAGAATCTTAGCTCTAATTGCCATAGACCTTTCTTCCAATTATTTTAAACCAACTTGTTTAAAGAAGAAACATCTAGGGTTGACAAGTCAAATATTCTCAACTACCATCTAACTATTATCTAACTGCACTCTTAACCCATGTATGATCTCAACATTGGGATTAGCTGTGGCTGGTCTCTGATTGGTACAGTCTTACACGTGGGATTGGGATTAATGTCAGCATAAACCATTCAGCATTAACCAAGCCTGTCAATCCGTCTGTTGATCAATATATCTCATTTTAGAGAGCACAATTGGCCATGCTTTCTCTGGGTGAATAGATGGCATTTTTACCCCTCTCATTGTGATGCTGGTCACCACAGGCATTTGTTGGCCGATCAGAAGTGAGCATCAAGCACTTTTCTTCCAAGGGTATCGGCTATCTAGTGATGCTTCATTGGAGGAAGGTCGAAAAAATGTATTGGAGCATTGCAATTGATGGGGAGTAACTAGTGAATGGTTCGCTTAAATGGCTAAACCAAATTTAGTAAAAACAAACATGGCTACACCAAACAGACTGGAGTTATTCTCCAACTGATTACTGGAATTTTCTGTTCCACCTTAAATGGTGCAGAAGCTACAGATGCCTAAAAAAGAATTTAAAAGATAAAAGATTTCCACAGGTTCCAGCATTTAACTATGGTGCAGTATTTTTAAGCATTTTATATCGGTTAGACCTAAACATTATATAAAGCAAAGTCATCAAAATCATAAAGTGTAACACAAAAAGCTGTTGTCTATTGATGCTCCACACCATTACCTAGCACCAACGTACAGGTGCTAGGTGATGGTCAAATTCTTAAACCAGAAAAACTCACAGTCAGAATTCAGTTGAAAAAGATTTAAAACACACCAGCAGAGAGTTTTTAGATTGTGTATGTTGTTGATTGCTCTAATTAGTGCTTTTTAGATCTGTTTTAAAGCTCAATATTCTTCTTCTGAATCAGAGTAATTTGTGAAGCATATTACTATGTCTTTGTTTCTGTGACACAAACACTAAAATCCCAGAATATTTTAGCTAATAGATAATATTACTTAAACATTAGAAACAAGTAAATCTGAACAATGTATAAAGAGAACAACCAAAGAAAACATGCAGATATAGTGATAGAAATAGATATGTTGTTTATGTTGGGCTCAGTGAATTAAATATAAAGAAAATGCATATAGATTGTAAACCCAGGCCTGTCATAGGTGTTTTAGTTCTGCATAGGATCATGGTGTTGCTGTAGCTGTGTCCACACTGCAAACCTTACTGTAAGTGATATATATCTGTGATTAGATTTATCATCAATCTGCTGCTGATCATCTTCCCACTCTGATTAATGCAGACGACAGAACAGTGATATCTGTAACTGTTCAAAAATCATTAATTACACAATAACACACGTTTCTGATCTAACTGTTCTCATTATGACACTTAAGGCTAATTCACACTTTTTTTGCTGCTCTGTGGGAACAAATCCACACCTGCTGTGCTACATGCGCATCTTGTACTCATAAAAGTGCGAGCGCTTCTGACCTGCTGTGTTTTTTCACATTGCGAGTCTTTTTTTTTTTTTTTCTTGAGAGAGTGAAGCACATATCAGTAGCAATTCCCTCAAAGGCCGGGTAGTTGTGGAGCTGCTCCTGCTGTGTGTGGAGGCTGTGATGGGCCTGATGCCAGCAAGTATAAAGTTGTTATTAGGATTTTATTGCACTGAGCAGATCTGCTGTTTTGTTTTATTATGTTCAAATCCAGCTTTGATAAAAGAGAAAACTGATATCATATTCTCACCTGATGATGTTGGAAAGGTGTGAATCAGTCACTTTATGGATGTCAGCCTTTAAGAATCTAACTCTGGGTTAAATTTAAAAAACAATAATTGCAAAATTGCTGGGTGGAATACTGTGACACTAAAAGAAAACTTGCAGTGCTGGAATCTGCTAAGTGTCCTAATTAAAAACAATGGTTTTATTTTTTTTGGAAACTGCTTCAGTGAAGTCCATCTGGAGTGCAGAAGCACTAAGGATGTACTCACACTGAATAATTCCGTTTCTTTGGTTCACTCCAAAACAGAGATTTATATATATTTTTTGTTTCAGTCCTGGTTCAACTTGTGTTCACACTGACAAATTAGACATTAAACCATATACTGTAATGTAACCATATAATGTAATGTCTGTCTAAGATCAGCTCTCTATAAACACATTTATACCATGTTACAATATGTTAATAAGGCATTATGAACATGGCTATATTAATAGCTTATACCAAACACACAGGTTATAACCATAAGGAAATGCTTACAGTAGTTGTTAGGGACAGATAGGGTCAGTATCAATAAGGCAGCAAATATAAACAACATGCCAGAGCGTAGTCAGGCAAAACAGGGTCATACATGGTAAATCCAGCAAAGAGAGGGCAAAGACAAAAGAGTAGTCAAAAATACAAAAATGGATCGGAAACAGGAAAAAACAATGGACAGGGCAAGGTAAAAATAATCAGAAAATAAAAACAATTGGTAACAAAAGGAAAGGAAACACACTGTAGAATACCTATATAACTAGATTTAATGCTCAGCAGGTAACCGAGCAAACTGAGGGGTATTTATACTAGACAGGCCAGGTGGAAACAATCACTAACTGGGGGAGCGGGAACGCCGTAGACACCTGTTGGAAAGTGGAGTCTTTGCTGAGTAGTTCAGAGTCCAGAGCTGGCAGTTATGTATTATAAGTTTTCTGTAAACTCCAAGTAAAGTGACAGACTTTTAGCAATGACAATAAGCTATTAATAGGACTGTCAGTATTAACGCATTAATGCTTGAAGTCGAAAAAACTATCTAAAAACTGATGCAATCATTTTGTTAAAAGAAATTAAATGCTTGACAAAATTGACAGAGCCTGGAGCTTAGTGATGTAACACAGCAACGCTTACTGTCAAGTTCAGAAGGTAGATTACCTTTTATTTATGCTAAAGTTTATGCTCTTTCTCTCTCTCTGACACTCACATCATCATGCACACAAATATACAGCTGATGGCACGGTTCGTCTTCACAAGCTGTTAAAGGTGGAATATGGAGCTACACTAGCAATTTTTTCCTCTATTAAAAATAAAAACTTTCAGTTAAGCTCAGCACATTACTATATTCTATTTTAAAAAGCATCAAATCTACCCTGAGATATAAAAGAAATAAAAGAAAAAAAATTACTGTCCCCTTTCCAAAAAGGAATTACCCGCATTTGAAAAATTTAATCATGATTTTATCCATGAATATAGTCACAGAATATTGTTGTGCTTAATGCTATTATTTTTACGGGATTGGCACCAAAAATACAAGTCTAAATGTTTCTTACAATGTTTCATTTATTTACACTTACCCATTATCAAAGGCTAAGTCTTAAGGAAGAAAAAGTGTGATTAATTGTGAATAATTTGACTCCATTAGTTAATAACTTTAAAAAACGTATATAATATATATATATATATATATATATATATATATATATATATATATATATATAAGCTAAGGTGAGGCAAAACAGTAACAGCTGGCAAAATGTTTATATAAACCATTACAGTCAATTTTTCATTTAAGAAATTTGTGGAATTAGTAAAATCACAATAACAGTTTAAAGTACTAAGTATTAAACAGCCTACCAGAAAAAAAAAAACCTCAATAGAGCAACTGCAAAAACTCTGCAAAGTAACTGAATATGTGGGCACTTTGCTTTCATATAGGCTGCACTGTAATGTGCAAACAGAGACAGAGAGGCAGAGAGAGAAAGAAAGGAAAAAAGAGAGGCAGAGAGGTTATTCTCACAGCTTTCATCTGGACTGGGATTTAATGGGGATTAATTAGATCCACTTATTGACTGCCTTGTTCCACAGTGAGCAGATGAGCCATTTCTCGCTTCTTACATTGTGATTTGGATGCTGGAACTGGCTGAAGTGACCCGTGCAGAACCAGTGTGTAACATGCTGTATGTTACGTGTGTTCTGTTGGTTTTGAATCACACTTATGACACTGAAAGAGACGTTAATTAGCGCGTGCCTCACTTAATTAACGCATTTCTGACACAGGAATGACAGGACATTCTCATTCTGTACTGATACATATTTGCAAGAGCAACTATCAGGGATGATCTCTCTCTGTAGTGTTAGCCGAGCACTTTCTCTTGATGACGGGGGGAGAAGGGAGGGGTGGGATGAAACATGATACTGTTGGTTAATATTGTTTTGCAGCACAGTGCATCCAAAATAGAAACAGGGTCACTGCAGGCTTTTGCTGATTACGCTGAAAATTAGATTCAGGAGTTGATTTTTTTTGGTGTTTGTTCAACAAAACTGTTGACTCAATAAACAGCAATTAGAGCTACGAGGCTAATAAAGCTAAAATGTAATGAAAGCTTATGCATACTAATGAACTATGAGATTAATTAACGAACGGTATGCATTATGCTAAGTTCAAGGTACTTTAGAGGTCGGATGCCAGAGTTAGGAATGATGTCACACCTGAGTTGATCATGTTTCAGTAACATATTTAGATAATTTTAGACATTTCCAGATAGCTAATGGTTTTTGGATTTACTACAGTACGTTTAACAAACCTTTACTTGTTACTTTATTGTTATTTATCTGTCTTTTTTATTTATTGTTTTATCACTTTTAGTATTGCCTCAGGTTAGGAGTTAGTGATACGAGTTAATAACAATGTTACTTTGCACATCCAAACACAATAAAAACATGTCACACACATGTTAGAAGTGCTAATAAAATTTATTATACTACTGATTATACCACAGTTAGTTCTGACCCTGCAATGTGATTGGCTAAGAAGTGTTCTATGAGTGCCGTTATCAGCCGGTAATGCACTGTAACCGAAGCTCTCTAGTTATTACTCTGCCACATACAGGTAACCTAGCAACGATGCAGCATACGACCGCAGCACAGCAGTGCCAATATTACACATTATAGCACTTGTGAAGGCGATTACCCAAGTTTCACTGCAATCCTATTATGGACCTCATACTAACCAACCAGAAAATGAGTTAAAAGAAAATCTGCATGAATGGAATCCACCTTCTTATTCTCCTTTATCAGGATTGATAGTTTTGAGTGTGTGAAAATTCTGACTTTAGTAAAACAAAACCCTTTTTATTTATTTATTGTAGTGTTTTAATATACTTAGTCATTTATAGTAACAAAGTAGAACTACACACTATAAGATGCACTGTATTATAAGGCGCACTATCAATAAACGCACTATCTATTTTCTGGTCTATTTTCATACATAAGGCGCAACGACTTATAAGGCGCATTTCAAACGATAATAGTAAGGAACTAGGGTGTTGCCATGCTAATAATCTACACAGATTTCTCTCTTGAAAACTGTTTATTTGAGTGAATAAAGCAATTTAGTAAGCCTAGATTTCCAATATTTTCAACAGCATGGTAAGCAACTGCGCTAGCCGCGGTTAGCAGCACTAAGCGCCAGTAAATGCTGCCCGACAGAGCGACACTGAGGAACCCTGCGTTTTTCAGTAAACCCAGGGCGTTATAGGCTAGTGGTTTGTCCCACGTGGCTTGGTTTAACACAGTAAACACACAGGCCACAATCCGATATACTCACCTCGGAACGGTGAAAGAGTTAGCACTGCGGCTAATGCTAATACTGCTTAGTGCTGGAGAAACTTCACTGAAACTCTTTTATCACGCTGTACTTTAGTGGAGGGGCTTCACTGCTCCTTACAACCTGACTGGTAGAATTCATACATAAAGTGCACCGGATTAAAAGACGCACTGACGCTTTTTGGGAAAATTAAAGGATTTTAGGTGTGCCTTATAATGTGAAAAATATGTATTTTTTCTCCTGCTTCTACTTTTACTTCACTACATATTTTCCATGAGTTTAATACTTAATACTCTGATTTTTTTTTTTTTTTGGGGGGGGGGGGGGGGGGCCTGCATCGTTACTCCTTACAATAATAAAAATCATTCCAAACTCACATTATCACTGCCATAGTGGTAGATGCTCTGCACTGTCACAGAGTTTGATGATAAGAGGCGTTCTGTAATAACTACATAACACAATACTGTATTTTACTTTCAGTACTCGAGTAACAACTTTTAGAATAAACTACTTTTAATAATTAATTAAAAATATGGTGAATTCTTTAGTACTTGTACTGTGTATTTCAACTTCAACTCAAGTGACTTTTTTGATAGAACAATTGTACTTTTACGGATCTCTAATACTTCATACATCTCTGATTATACTTTGGATGCTTCTCCGGTGCCGACCAGTCCTTGGCATTAAAGCAGCAGCGATGTTTACTGGTGTAAAGACTTGAGGCAAAGTGTGTCCCAATTCTGTTCTAAATTCTCAGACACCTTGAGTGCACTTCCTAGAGGGGCTTAGGAGGAAAATTGGGACAGGGCCACAGTCATGTCAACATAGACCAGACTTTTAAAGAAATGAGTCCAATATGTTGTGGAATTCATGGAATTCTGTTTTTAGGTCTAAAGGAGGACAGTAGAATTATAGTGTTCTTACTAAAAAGTGATCCTTTAGTGTATATCAGTGACAGTATCATTTACTCATATTTGATTTTGTTATCTTTACAGCACTGCCTAATAGAGCTGTGCCAAAAAGCTCAAAACATTGAACTAAATTTGATTAATGGAATATACAGCTCTGAAAAAATAAAGAGACCACTTCAGTTTCTAAATCAGTTTCTCTGATTTTGATATTTATAGGTATATGTTTGAGTAAAATGAACATTGTCGTTTTATTCTATAAACTACAGACATTTTTCCTAAATTTCAAATACAAAACATTGTAATTTAATTGTATGTAGCATGTATTTGCAGAAAATGACAAATGACTGAATAACAAAAAAGATGCAGAGCTTTCAGATCTCAAATAATGCAAAGAAAACTAGTTCATATTTTTTAAGAGATCAGAAATCAATATTTGATGGAAAAGGTCTGGTTTTTAACCACAGTTTATTGGCATGTCCTCCTCCACCAGTCTTACACACTGCTTTTGGATAACTTTATGCCACTCCTGGTGCAAAAATTCAAGCAGTTCAGCTTGGTTGGGTTTGGTTTGATGGCTTGTGATCACCCACATAAGCCATATAAGCCATATAACCCATATTCCAGAGGTTTTTAATTTTGATAAAATCAAAGAAACTCATAATTTTTATGTGGTCCCTTATTTTTTTCCAGAGCTGTATTTGAACTATTCACTTCTGATGAGAATATAAATGGAGAGAACAAAACTAAGCTGGATTAAAATGAACTGAACTAAACTAATCTGAAAGAAATTTCATGCTGAAATGACCTGAATTTGACTGAACGGAACAAAATTAAACTGAATTCAATAGAACTGAACTAACCTGGCCTCAGCTGACCCTGAGTCAGTTGAGTGAGGTCAGGTGCAGTAGGTCTGGCAGGTCATGCCTGAGCGCTGTAATGACTATAGTGTTGATTTACTAAAACAAAGCGGAGGTGTAATTGCTGAAGGTGTGTGTAGAGTGTGTTTAATGGAGTGACTGAAACACTCTCAGGGGAAGAGCGTCGCTCATTTAGTGCCTTGCTGTGCCCACTTCAACAACAGCCGTATCGTGACTGCATTCCTTCACACCTCAGCGAACTGCATTTCATTTGGAGCTGCCAATGGATGGATGTGGATCAGGCTGTGTGTGTGTGTGTGTGTGTGTGAGGGAGAAAGAAAGGGAGGGTGCTGACAGGAGGAAGAGAAATGAAATTCATAAACAGCCCTGTTCCCTGTTACACAGAGGATTTATATTCTTTGTCTACAGAAAGAGAGAGAGGGGTGCGGCTTCTCTCTCTCTCACTCTCTCTCTCTCTAAATGAACTGTGAAATATAAGTCTGCTAACACATTCAGATCGATTGAGGTGACGGTGGTAATGGTGTTCATTAGTGTGGTGTTCATTGTTTTGTTTTATACTCCACTGTAGATACAGCATGTCACATGTAGATTATACATATGAAACTACCCACACCTGTGGTCCCTCATCATGGACATAACTTGATAGATTGCAATATTATGTATTTACTGACTGTTTACTGTAGTGCATGTGTAGTGTCAAAAGGTCATTTACATGCACTTCATAATATCGGAGTTTGTCAGTAGCCTGATCAAAGCATTTACATGAAATTTGGCAATCAGATGATGGAAAGCAACTTCTTTCCTGTATGATCTCACACCTTATAACTATTGTTACAATTCCCCCTGGTTCAACTGGAAATCTCCATTAAGGGTTCAATACGGACCTGGCAACATCTAAACCGAATATCAACATCTGCCTTCTTTGTGTGTGTTCACAATCCTGTGTCACTCTGCAGTTTAAACCGTGAAGGCAAGAAGGTGTGGGCGGGGACATAATGCCATAATGCTTAGCAGATCACTCGATTAAAGAAACATGAAATAATGTGTTTAAGTCAGCACATACAGAAAGAGGCGGATGTGTGTGTCAAACATTTGTTTTGGTTTCCTGTGCTTAAGTCTTGCAAGACACATTTAACACTTGATGAGAAATATTGCGCTAATCTTGCGAGATCTCGTCATACCTCTAACACCATATACAGCTTTGGAAAAAATAAAAAGACCACTTTAGTTTCTGAATCAGTTTCTCTTATTTTGCTATTTATAGGTAAATGTTTAAGTAAAATGAACACTGTTTAATTATATAAACTACGGACAACATTTCTCCCAAATTCCAAATAAAAATATTGTTATTTAGAGCATTTATTTGCAGAAAATGAGAAATGGCTGAAATAACAAAAAAGATGCAGAGCTTTCAGACCTCAAATATTGCAAAGAAAACAAGTTCATATTCATAAAGCTTTAAGAGTTCAGAAATCAATATTTGGTGGAATAACCCTGGTTTTTAAAGCATCTTGGCATGTTCTTACACACTGCTTTTGAATACATTTATGACACTCCAGATGCAAAAAATCAAGTAGCTTGGTTTTTATTTTGGTAAAATCAAAAAAAATTTAAGTGGTCTCTTATTTTTCTTTTTCAGAGCTGTATATGCTGTATGTGCTGTGAGGTGTTGCCAGTGACAAAGCAAGGTGTTTAAGTGAGCTCGGATAGTGAGTGCCAGATGGATGAGACATTACCCTTTTGAAATTTACATTCCTCCATCTACAATGACATGCATCTACTGAGAAAACATTTTAGAAGACATTATCACTCACAGTAGACAGTGCAATGGGTGGTTATGATCATGGCAGCATCTGGCTAGAAATGTCTGTGCGAACAAACAAGCCACTGTTCCATGACTTTTGCCACGTCAGTGCAATTACATTTTTTTTTTACAAATGAAACATAGAGGGATTTAAAAATAAGGCTTCATAGAGCCAAGAGCATTTTAATGAAGCTTTACTTTACTTTTTCCTTTGACTTTTTTCTGCAAAGACAAATTAGGTCTCACACACTTACACACACACACACACTTAGCTTGAGATGCAGAAACGCAGAGTTTCTCCCTGCTGCCTCGGCAAGCAGCTCATTTGTCCTGATGAGTGACTTCCCATGTGCTTACACACTGTTCTGCACAGCAACGGAGTGTGAACCTGCAGGCAGCTGAGTCACCCTGACGCTGTCCGGACCTCTTAGCATCCTACACTGAGAAATGGGTCATATTTACACACCTCATCACCACCCTGCCTCGCCAAACACACACACAACACACACACACACAAACACAACACAGCAGGATAACTGCCTGCCCTGTCCCTTTCATTTCTGCTTCTTACACCAACACAGCATCCTTACCTGGATATTACTCCACATATGAATGTAAATTGTAGTGTTGTGGTTGTGACACTTGAACACTTGAGTGGTTTAAACAAAAAAGATGAATACATGATGTGATCCAGGGAGGGCAATGCTACATTTACTTCACTTTTTTTTCACGTAACAATATCTGACATCTAATAAGTTGGAATAGACAAATCAGGACCAGTGATAGCACTTGAAGTCTTGAATGCCATATAATATCAGCTACTGCCCTAAAAATTAAGGTGCTAATGAGGAATCAGTTTTGGTTATATAAAGATTTTACATTTTACATTTTTGTAAAATACAAGCAAGTCCAGTCCATATTATGCTTAGATAATACAGTGTAGTACTATAGTGAACAACCTGAAAGGGCAAAAAGGGAAGCAGGAATCTGCCCAGGCTCTTTAGAGGAAAATATTACCTAAAAAATGAAAAATGAAAACAATGTGCATGTTCTTGGGCTGTTCTAATCTGATTCAGGCATATTATAATATACCATGTATCAGCTATTTTAATCAGAATCAAGTTTTTTACTTTATTCTAACTAGCGTATTCAGTGTATTCAGCAGTGCACCATCTGGACATTAGTGCCCAGCCCGCAGCAATTCTCGTAAATAAATTAGTTTATAATAAAGTATACAATAAAGTCTGCAGCTGGCATATACTTTATAGTAGAACTTTTCAAATCTATCATAAAAAACAAACTGTTTCACCAAATGCAAATGAAGCCAGAATGTCCAATAAACAATGAAAACTGGAGAAAACTGTACAGGAAAAAATTGTGACAGACTCAAATCCACTACAGAAGAAGAAGACAGGCTTTACAGTCAACTGCCTGTGTGACAGCAATGTGATTCAAAGCTTAGTAGCTGTAGTGGTCCAATCTCAGTTCCTGCTAAAAGAGAAGAACTGGTGCTGCAGGTCTAAAAGTCAAGAGTGTAGATTGAAGCTTTTAATAATAACACTATATACACATATATATAATAACACAATATAGCACTTTAGCCTTTCAGATCAGATGAATACAGTTAAGTAGCACACGTCTATTAAACATGCTGGTAGAGACAATTATGTATCAGTAATAGCTCAGATAGAAGAACTGTAACCCTCCTACAGACGACTGGCTAGACAACTGCAGTAACAGAGTGTCTCGTTTAATAAAGTGCACATCAGAGAGGATGTGTGTATTCCTCTGATCTTCCATTGCTGTCAGGGAATCTCTCTGGACAGAACGTCTGGAGAAATCGATTCCGACACTGACACACAAACACAGCTCACCACTGTCAAAGATTACCACGCCCGCCGGGCCACAAAGGGCTTTAAACTGCTGCTGTAATCCCTCACAGCGAAGAGACCCTGACCAACACAGCCAGAATCCAACTCACAAAACCAAGCAGTGCCAATTAGAAACCTCAGAAAAGACATGAGCCCGGAGCCAGACCAATATCCCAGACTACAGAGGCAGAACAGAGAAAAGTTCAGTGTGAACAAAAGTTTAACATGCTTCTGTTGGTTGTTGGACTTGACGTGACGCAATTTGTTCTTTCATGGTAACTGCCATTCGAATGAATTAGACTTGAGAAGGGAATTTTAAAGATGATTGTAGGTGCAGTTTCTCCAAAATTCAAATAATGACCAGTTCCTGAGCTTAAGTCAATGACGCGAGACTTCTTTAAAAGTTTCAGCTGTTTACTGAACCAAAATATTCAGATTACAAAGAAAGCTAAAAGTTATTTCCATATTTTTAGGAGAATGGCTTAGTTCCATGTAGTCACGGTCAAAGATCGTTGCGCTATGACCCTCTAGTGGCTGATGCAACTTCATGCCTCAGCCACATGATGTCACGAATAAATTAATATAATTAAGCAAATCTTACCAAACAAAAATCATTACTGAATAGGCAACAGTCAGTCTTATCAAATATTCCAACAAACATTAAATATTACAAAATTTAAGTTACAATTTACTTATTTCCATAATGGCGCTAACAATGATCAAAACTAAATCCACACCTGCATGTCCTAACTATGAATGAAGTTACTCTTATTTAGAGCCTGTCTAGACACAAGCTTTTATACTCAGCACTCATCCACACACCGGTGAGAAGAGGCAGCCAATAGCGCACAGCGTACTCTCAACCGGAAACAACAGTCCACCTGGACGATTACATTGTGCACTATAGCATTTCAACCAGGACAGAGTCTGGACATACTTTACACACACACACACACACAAACTTATTTACTTATTTACACACATACACACCAGATCAATTTTATTCAAGAGTATTCATTTTTTTCTGGGTAATTTTAGAGTATTCAAATTACCTGATCTCCATCTTTTTGAACTGTGAAAAGAAACCAGATTACTATCATAATGACTAGATTAACACATTTAAAAAGAGCACAGTAGAGAATTCTAATTCTCTAATTCTAACAGTGAGGTATTTTTTGTATTTTAGAGAAATTATAAATTATTAAGGCAGAATGTCCAAATAAAACAATGAAAAGTCTCTTGGAAACTAGAGAAAACTGTACAGGAAAAGGTCTGACAGACCAGATGACCACACACAAACTTACATACATACCACACAAATATGCACCAGATCAATTTAGAGTATTCAATTTTGTTGTGGGTAATTTTAGAGTATTCAATTTACCTGATCTCCATGTTTTTGGACTGTGAAAGGAAATTAGAGTCCCCGGAGGAAACCCACGCAGACACAGGGAGAACATGGAAACTCCATCCAGATAGGAGACCCCAGTGCTGGGAGGTGAATGTGCTAACCACTAAGCCACCACACTGCCCATGATATCACAATATTATCAGTTAACAAAATGTGATAAAGTAAATGTATGTGCATAAATTAAAATAACAATCACAATGTTTACTAGATAGATAGAGACAAACAGACAGAAAGGCAGATAGATACATAAATGAATAGGCGAATAGATAGATATCATAGCCCTTCTAATCAATGCATTAGTGCAAGCATTGTCACACTAATCTGGACCCACTGCTAGCACAGATGCGCAAATGCACACACAAACACACACAATTAGTCCAGTCCTCGGAGAGAATATTGCCAATAGAACATAAACTCATAGAACATAAACATGAAACTATTGTCCCCATGACTAGCGACAGTTGTGGGTTAGATGTGTATAAATCCTTCTTTGGAATGGCGATGCCCCTTCAAATACTTTTGAGATGAACTGAGGATGAGTTGGGGTGGACCAGACCTTATTAACATTGCTAACGTGGCTGAATGCAATCAAATTCTGAGAGCAATGTCTCCAGAATCTAGTAGAAGACTTCCCTGGATAGTAGAGACAGTTACTCCAACAAAAGCAGGATCAAGTCTGTGGTAATACACTTGATAGTGTTACCATGGAT
This sequence comes from Astyanax mexicanus, assembly GCF_023375975.1. Taxonomy (NCBI): domain Eukaryota; kingdom Metazoa; phylum Chordata; class Actinopteri; order Characiformes; family Acestrorhamphidae; genus Astyanax; species Astyanax mexicanus. Next base: position 36,631,770 of record NC_064410.1, read on the forward strand.
GGATGGATAGATGGATGCATGGATGGATGGATGGATGGATGCATGTATGAATGGATGGATGGATGCATATATGAATGGATGGATGGATGCGTGTATGAATGGATGGATGGATGGATGGATGGATGCATGTATGAATGGATGGATGCATGTATGAATGGATGGATGGGTGGATGCATGTATGAATGGATTTATGAATGGATGGATGGATGCATGTATGAATGGATGGATGGATGGATGGACAGATAATTGCATGTATGAATGGATGGATGCATGTATGAATGGACGGATGAATGGATGGATGGATGGATGCCATTACATGAGTGTGTTTTCAAGGCTGTTGGGAAAAGCTAGCTAGTAAAATGTGTAGGAAGAAGAATAAACCAAAAACATGGTGTCATAAATCTTTCAAAAACACAACAGATAAAGATCAAAAGAAGACAAAATATCTGCACATCTCCCCACTGTTGCCATGGTTTCACAGCTTTTCTCTCCTCCTCTCAAGGTTGGTGGACAGTGCTTTGAAGGTTTGAGTGGTGGAGGAGAGCGTAGGAAAGACAGTGCATATTCAACAGGTAACCAAGCAACCAAACAACACACACCAGCCATGAGGAGAGAGGTGTGTGTGTGTGTGTGTGTTTCTCAGCCTTACCTGCCCACTCCACTGCATCCCACACCAGACTCTACAACTCTGCTGAATCCCCCTCACACACGTTACACACTGCTCTCACACACTCAGACACGCTGCTGTTTCTCTGGGCCGGAGAGTCTGATACCTGCTGAATATGTTCACAATAACATTACTCTGCATCAACAAGCAGAACATGTCATTCCAATAGAATTTATCTATGTTTCTTTTTAAATAAAGCTTTATTTAGCATGTCTCCGCATCCTTCCCTAACACACCATTAATGTGTAGTCGTTTCCCCATAGTTTAGCTTTTCCATTTCTTCTATAATGACTGACTGCAAGGCTTCTGTGTTTCAGTATTTTAATGTTAGGAAATGTCCGCCAGCTTAGCTAGCTTGCTACCATTAGCTAGGTTAGCTAAAGGTGGCTAAAACCTTAACTTACCTTCGATATTAGTAATGTACCCCTCTATGCAGTTGCTGTATCCTTTTATCAAAACTGCTATTGGTATTTGACATCATTCTTTAGCCCATTTTTCTACATCATTCATGGTAAAACGTGGTTATAGCTGAAGACTTGTGGTCCACGCCATTGTTGAGTGAGGTCTTACTTCCAGTTCCACCCATCACAGCCTAACTTTCAATTAAAAATGGCGGCCGCATGAATAAAGTCTATAAGAGAACACAGTTCCATTGCTCCACAGTCCTCCGCACTACTCAATGTCCAATAGTTAAGTGAATTCTTTAGAAGAGGTGTTAACAATTTTTTGAATATAAATGTCTACATTTTCAAAGGGGTTAAGCACAGTCTTGGACTACACAGGATTCTAAACAGATACAGGGGGTGGACAATGAAACTGAAACACCTGGTTTTAGACTAAAATAATTTATTCTCCCGACGGACAGTTCTGGTGGAAACAGGAGAGTTGAGGTGCACATTGAATTCTGCCGTGATTTGGGCAGCCGTGGTTTTATGTTTTATGGATACAATCAAGGTTAGCTTCCGAACATCCCTTTCAGACAGCTTCCTCTTACAGCTTCCACAGTTAATCCTGTTGGATGTGGTTAGTCCTTCTTGGTGTTAAGCTGACATTACCCTGGATACCGTGGCTCTTGATACATCACAAAGACTTGCTGTCTTGGTCACAGATGCGTCAGCAAGACGTGCACCAACAATTTGTCCTCTTTTGAACTCTGGTACGTCACCCATAATGTTGTGTGCATTGCAATATTTTGAGCAAAACTGTGCTCTTACCCTGCTAATTGAACCTTCACAATGTGCAATTAATGAAGATTGTCCACCAGGCTGGTCCAATTAAGCCATGAAACCTCCCAAGCTAAAATTACAGGTGTTTCAGTTACATTGTCCAACCCCTGTATTATCCATTGCAAGAAAATAGAGTGTAAAAATGGCTTAATCCCTGTCCAGGATAATGTAAATGGAAACAAAGCTGCAAAAATTTTGCCTATTTGTGAAAACACGTTTTCATATTTCTGGCCTACAGTAGTTTAGCTTTCTCTGCTCCACCATAACAAGGTTAAAAAATCAGGGCAGCCAATCAAGTCAGAGATCATGGGAGTAATGAAATAACATAGTTTTAAGAAAATGAACTAAAGCCCCTCCATTTTATCTAATGTTCTATAAATACGATCTCTACCTTGTTTATGTGTTTACAACAATTCTTTCCAAAACCTCCACCGCCCCGTCTCCACCCTTCAACCCTGTTATCTCTCCTTCCTGCCTTCACTTATCAGGCAAACGGAAGCTGCATGAACTCTAAACAAAGGTTCTCTGAGTTCTCTCCCCTCCTGCATAATCACAGGCTGATGGCATGTTCCAAACTAACAACATGAGTCTTAAAGGGATAGTTCGGGATTTTTGACATGAATCTGTATGGCATCAACATGACCAGTGTCGTGCATTCTCACTGACTTACCCTCGACCATGTCCGCTGAGCGGAGTTCTTGTCCAGTATTGTCCGAGCCGAAAGTAGTCCGGCATGTTTGCTGGGGTCACGAAACGAAAGCGTTTTTCTTCCCAAAACAGTACGAGTGCAAAAGAGTGATTTATTTGCATAACAAAAAACGGTGTCTGCAAAAGTCACGCCTCATTATCACTGGGGCACTACTTTCATTTTGGATCAGTGCGCATGTCATTCTAACTGCGAGCAGCGCACTAGTCTTTCAGATCATTGGCTGCGCTCAGCTTAAACCAGCAACGCAAAGAGCAAGCTTTAGAGAGAAGTTTATCGGCTTTTATAAGCTTCTTGAACACAGATTTATACATTTGTATGTGTGTGTGTTAAAATGGTGCGGACTTGTGATTATCCAGGCTGTAGCAACAAAGATGTGGCTGATTCTCCGCACAGTTTCCATCGTATCCCCGTGACTGACATTGCTCTCAGGCAACTTTGGATACTTGCAATGGGCTTCCATGTGGACACCAAAGTGGTGAAAATGAAGAAGCTTCGTGTTTGCGGTGCGCACTTCAGCGAGGATGACTATGTTTCTCCATGCCCGGGAAATAGGAAGAAACGGATTTTGAAGAAATCTGCTGTCCCAACGTGGAAGAAAGTTCTCAAGACGCCGGCATTCAGGAGTGCAGGGAAGTTGCTGTTGTTTGTGATGCAGGCAGCAGCTGGCCCGCCGACGTCCTCATCAATTGACAGGTTCTGTATCTCGGGCATAACTAAATCCCACTCGTGGCAGCAGTAACATTCCACCTCTGTCGGCATTAGTTCGCACTTCAAACAAGTGCACCAGGATTTGTCGGCCACCCTTGGTATCGCAGCAGCAGCAGCAGCGGCTCCAGCTTCGGTCTCAATCATTTCTCTGTCCACCCTCTCTCTTTCTGCACGATCCAATTCGATTTGGGCAAGTTCCTCCTCAGTATACTCAGGCTCATAAAGATACCCCCTTGGCTCTGAGCGGAAATCAATATATTCCTCGTCGCTCTCGTAGTCCGACATGTTCACGAACAGTAAACAGTGAAATCGAAACCGTAGGCTAGCTGCCAGGTTGCGCAATCGCGCGCACTGATCCAAAATGAAAGTAGTGCCCCAGTGATAATGAGGCGTGACTTTTGCAGACACCGTTTTTTGTTATGCAAATAAATCACTCTTTTGCACTCGTACTGTTTTGGGAAGAAAAACGCTTTCGTTTCGTGACCCCAGCAAACATGCCGGACTACTTTCGGCTCGGACAATACTGGACAAGAACTCCGCTCACCGGACATGGTCGGGGGTAAGTCAGTGAGAATGCACGACACTGGTCATGTTGATGCCATACAGATTCATGTCAAAAATCCCGAACTATCCCTTTAAAGGCACAGTGTCACAGACAGCCTCTTTAATAATAAAGGATAAAGAAAAGGTTGCAAAATGAGGTTAACAATTACTAACATTGTTTTTTCCACATAAAATTATAGTTATAGGGAATTTAAATATTCTAAATATTTTTGTATGTACTGAAGCATCTTACCTGTGGTTGGCTGTAGTCATTGTGCTGGAAGTCAGTAGGTGTGCGTGTATTTTTCATTATATATTTTGTAACAAATTGTTTTACATTGTTATTTTAGTTTCAATGACTGTCGAAAACATGACATGGACAACAATTTTTGAAGATGAAGCCACCACAGCTGTAATATACAGTACAAGTCAAAAGTTTGGACACATCCCTTCTTATTTAATGTTAATCTTTATTATTTTCTACATTTTAAATAAATATAGAAGACACCAGAGCTTTGAATGAATGCATATGTGATTATGAAGTAAACAAAAAAGCATTAAACAACATATCTTTTATACTATAGAAAGTCAGTCACTCAGTCAGCTTCATGAGTTGAAACCTGGAGTGGTTCTTTAACTGTTTTAACCCCTTATGGCATGACGTTGCCCTTAGGCAACAAACCATCTTTAGGTTGTTATTCCGTTTTATACCATGCATTATTTATTTATTTTACAATAAGGTATACAAGTGGGTCATATATAAATATATGTAAAGAACTGTTTTTGTAAGCTTACTAAAACAAGTATTTTTTATTTGTTGCTTTGGGGCAACAGTTTGTAGACCTTTATGATTATTTGCTGATTCAAATAATCAGCTTGCTATAAAAAACAGTCCTAAAGAAAAAAATCTCCCAAATAGTAGTGGGATATATCACATACTATAACGGGTTTAAGGAGTTCTAGAGGTGCTGAGCTTTTGTTAACTGCTTTTTTTTTTTTTTACTCTGCACTCCTTCTCATTCCAAACCTGCGTTGGGTTTTTTGTCAAGTGTTTGAAAAGGCCAAACACTTATTTGTTTACTACCTAACTGCACATGTGTTCCTTCATAGTTTTTAATAAGTCTATAATAATAATCTACAATGTGGTAAATAATAAAAATAATCAAATAAACAACAAACATTAATGAGAATGTGTGTCCAATGTTTTGACTGGTACAGTATATTGTGTATATGCAGAGGCATCTCAGGTGTGATTAGTTGGGAGTCGTTGTGCTGGAATAGTTCTCCTCTTGTTCTCTACTGTGGTCACGAACAGTAACACTGACCCGTAAAATGATGCTGTACCAAAAACACACTGACTCATGCTCCTGTTCAGCTCCTCTCTGAAACACACACTGCTAATGTTCATTGGTCAGATGACTAATCTCTTAAAGCTGCTGTTTCTGCAGCACAGCTAATGCTTTTACTGCAGTCTGAGATACGGAGAGAACTCTGAGCAGGACACGGTGATTTATAACCTTCTGCAGGAGTTTATGTGTCTGACCTGTCACAAGACTCTCATTTTTCAAACCCTAAAATGATTTGTGGGGGTCTGGGTGTTTATTTCCCAAAACTGCAGCTTATATCGAAAAACATAAAAGAGGATAAATTCAGCTACTGTACAAACTTTAACTGCAATTTAACTCATTAATATTCAACCTTTTTATATTTTAGTGGACATAAGCTAATATGCTCTGGAAAAAAATACGTTTCAGTTTCTGAATCAGTTTCTCTAATTTTGCTATTTATAGGTATATGTTTGAGTAAAATGAACATTGTAGTTTCATTCTATAAACTACAGACAACATTTCTCCCAAATTCCAAATAAAAATATTGACATTTAGAGCATTTATTTGCAGAAAATGAGAAATGGCTGAAATAATAAAAAAAAAAGATCCAGAGATTTCAGACCTCAAATAATGCATAAAAAAGTTTTAAGGGTTCAGAAATCAATATTTGGTGGAATAACCCTGCTTTTAAATCACAGTTTTCATGCATATTGGCCTGTTCTCCTCCACCAGTCTTACACACTGCTTTTGGATAACTTTATGCCACACCTGGTGCACAAATTCAAAAAGTTCAGATTGGTTTGATGGCTTGTGATCATCTATCTTCCTCTTGATTATATTCCATAGATTTGCAATTTGGTAAAATCAAAGAGACTAATCATTTTTAAGTTGTCTCTTATTTTTTTCCAGAGCTGTATAGTTAAATGAGATGAATAGACTTTGTTGGGTAGTGTTTATAGACTTAAGTAAGTCACACCGTTTTTTTTTTTAACTAAAGTCTCATTTCATTATTATTCACAGCATTTTTAAGCATTCATATTTAATAATGATAAATACTGTCGTAACTAGTGTCAGTTAATAATTAGCTGAGGTATTTAACAGCGTTTATTACTGTCGTAATTAATGTTACTTGGTTTCTTATTGTAAAGTTTTACCTAATAATAAAAACATGTATATAGTATCTTCAAAATCACCAGAAATGTTTACTGCTGTTCTGGCTTAACATGAATAGATTATTCTACGGTGCCAGTGTGCTATTGGAGGAAAAATGACTAATAATAAAAACATCAATTATCTGGACATGGAACAGCTGTGCAGCCAATTACTTCGAGCCCCTACTGTACATATTTATGGGGCAGTGTTTGAAAATGCATATAGTGGTAATTCCTATGTGGTTTACCCAATTTGGATATAAATGCTTTCACATTAAAGCTGATGAATCTGTCTGAATACCATTTCAAATATAACAGATTCTTCATAGTCTTAACCTAAAAAATACAGTTTGCTACTATACACCAATTTAACACTTTACTCCCAGCAGACAGTCTCAGTAATGGCCGCTGACATGGAGGATTTTTTTCTTTTTTTTTGTTCACTTTTCTGTGGCTGTAGAATAAGCAGACAGTCTTTATGCACAGGAAAAAGAGGGAGTGCTCACAAACGGAAGAGAACACAAATATACTGAGATGTACAGAACATGTGCTGCAGGCTTGATTAATGTAAAAGTGACATGAGTGGAAAAGTTCTTTGGATGATGATGGTTCTTCAGCAGGGCATGTGTGTGCTACCTTTAGGCTAGCAATTACATTGGCATTTGGATAGATGAGCTAATGCAGTGATGCAATATACTGTATGTAGTGAGGCAAATATGGAGATTTCATACTACATTACTGTACATGGCTGCTTTTAGCCCTCCTTGCCTTCCAGCTCTCTTAGCCTGCTTGGTGACTCATATCTCAGTGGTCAGACACTAGTGAAAATGCTTTATAAAATTAAAAACAAAAAAGTAATAATTTTGGCCTATATTATACTACAATGTATTATTTATTGCTTTACCAAAATTATTATGATTCATTTGCAATCATTGGTGATGTTTTATACATCAGTATTTGCAACTGTGGCCTTGTTCCAAAACCAGACTGTGTGTGTGTTGTTCTGGGATGAGTAAATCAAACACAGCAGTGCTGCTGGAGTGTTTAAACACTGTGCTCACTCACTGTTCACTCTATTAGACTCTTCTTCCTAGCTGGTCCATCTTGTAGATCTAAAGTCGCATACAGAAGCTCTAAATCTGTTGCTGCACAGTTTATGTTTGCAGGGTTGCCAGGTCCAACAAAACTATCCAGCCAGTCCAGCAAGTCAGTCAGCATTGCTATTCATCTTAATTTCTGGTTACATTGTGAATTTTTTTTTGTGATTTTTCTTTTGTTTCTGACGACCGTGGTAATTTTTAAAAGTAGTCAAAAAAAAAAAAAAAAAAAAAACGCATCCCACCACCCCTGAATTTTCACCCGCCGCTGGACTTTGAAACAAACCAAATTTGGCGGGAAAACCACAAACCTGGCAACTCTTTGTGTTGTTTAGACGATTATTAAGTATTTATTTTATGTCCTTATTCATTGTGATTTTAAACAAAATTAGATTAGATTACATTAGATTAGATTCAACTTTATTGTCATTGTGCAGTGTACAAATACAGAGCCAATGAAATGCAGTAATTGATCCCAATTTTATTTTTCTAAAGTCCAGAAGGTAAAAGGTGTCTCCAACTGAAGAATCAGTCATATATTACACCACAGACATAAATCATTTTTATCATTTTGCAGAGTCCCACATCATAATTTAGAATTTCTCATAGTGAAATACAGTGCTGAGGAGCAGATCAATAAAGTGTAGTCTGTTTCTGTGTTGAACTTTTGTGTAAATCATGAGTGACCGGTCGTAAATTGCTGAAACATATCTTGGAGTTGATACCGCTCCAAACGACTCAGAATAGCTGAGAATGGTGACAGATAATGGCCGTTTGATCAGTCTGAGGGAAGACTCTATGTTTAGAGTGCTCTTATCTAATCAGAGACTTGTCAGTCTGCCTTTTTCTCCCAGACAGGCTAGCGTTACTGCCAGACTGCTACACGGCCTCATATCACATTATCACATTAAAGCGTTATTTATAGCATTATCAATAGAGAAGACACTGGTAACTGATATGCTCTGAGGGAAACACATTTACTCAGGCTGAAGCTAAATGCTGTGTAGACAGCAGGAAGGAAAAACGTCTGCCTGTTGGGTTAAAGCTTCTTCATGTTATGAATCCAACTCTCATGAATATTCAAGACACTTATAGTGAACCTTTCACCATTAATAAGAGCTATAAAAGATAACTCCATGCGTGCATAATTGGCCCAAACCCTGCAAATTGCCGGCTGGAAAAGTCCATTACTCCACCCTGATGGTCCTCATGAAAGGAGACTCAAAAGACGAAATTCTGACCCGTTTTACACACGTCATCCATCACGGTCCCACTGGGAACTATTTTTACCAATAGCTGTAGGATGAACTGCCTTATGTAATGAGGATGGTTTATATGGATGACACACTGTGTGCATGCGAGTGGAAGACTTGTAGGTCACTTTGAATAAGAGTCAAATCAATGACGCAACTCAATGCAACCGAGGCTATACTGTAAGCGTGGATGTGTGTGGAGGGGGAGGGGTAAGAAAAAAGAGAGAAAGAAAAAGAAAGCAGGAAAAAGCCACATTCTTCTTCTGCAGATAAGCAAGTCATTATCTAACTCACCGTAGCCTGTAATGGTTTTTAAAAGTAAGACTTTTTTATATTATTTCAAATGCGCCTTAATTCAGAAAGAAGACACTGGAAAAGAAGGGTGAAAATCCGTTTGAAATAAAGTGTTTTCAAGCTAATACCACAGGTGTGTTTAGCAAGTTACAGATTAAGGTGAAAAAATAATGTTACTCACACAATACTCACACATTTAATCAGATTCAGATGTTTTTTTTTCACTCTTGTTTGAGATTCATTTGAGCAAGAGTGAACACAGTAATCACACTCTGATTCAGACCAAAACTAAATCAAAACTGCAACTGCAACACCCTTGCAAAGAAGGTGGTCCCTGACCGGTCCAAAACAAACTTTAGAGCAGTTAATAATAGCTCCCATAGCCAGTTGGTAAATTGTCAAGAGAATTACTACAGCTAGGATCAAATGCTATCTATGCACTGTACAGAAATCCACACTAGAACTGCTTCCTGTATTTACTTTCTTGCTTCAGCCCCAGTCAGGTCTGTCCAATAAGCAGTGAGAATGTTCACTCATGGTCTGTTGTGAAGCATCTTGAGACACTTGTAAAACAAACCAATTCAAGAGGAAAATGAGTTCACAAAATAGTGAACTGATTTAGACCAGAGTAAACATGTTAAAATGTCCTAAGAAAACACATGCAAATACATGCAAAGATTAATGAAGTAAATGCAAAAAATGTGCAAGACTAACCAAAATAAAACTGTGCAGTAGGGCCTAAAAAAACACTGAAGCTGCAGAACTAATGGTGTTAGATTAGGTGGTGTTGTTTTTTTGAGTGTGTGTGGTTAATTCTTTTCCCCACCAGCCATGTTACACTTATATACCACATATAACAGTCGTAAGAGAGCAGTATAGAAATTGAACTTTTCCAATAGAAAAACAGCAATAAAAAAACAGTATCTCTTAATCTTCCGTTTCTGGGGTGTTCCTGATGAGAGCCAGTTTCATCATCATATGGTCTTTGCGACTGCAGTTGAGGATACTTTCAAAGTTTTTTTTTTTCAGATAGACTGACCTTCATTTCTTCAAGTAATTTTCTGACTTTGTTTAACACTTTTTTTCACTAAATAATTCCATATTTTTTCTTCATAGTTTGGATGACTTTAGTAAAAATGTACAATGCAGTTGTTATTTTTAAATAATAAAAACATACAGAATTTAGGGTGTGTCCTTACTTTTTAATGGTAATGTATACCAACCACTTCTCCCTCAGTTATTTTATTTTATTTATTTTTTACATTTTGGTATATTATATTATTGTGGTATATTTCTTAATTTGTGAAAACACGTAAAATAAAATGACTTAAAAAAATAAAGGAAATAATGGACTTCCCCCAAAAAGGAGAAATGGTTGATCATGAAGTGCTACATCTCACCTGTATACATTGTAAGGTGTTATCTTGTAGTTAAGGCTGAACACTGGCCCGTGTGTTCATGACAAGGCGATGTGAATTATCACAGTTCGGGCGAGGCCTTAATGAGGGTTTAAGAAGAACTGGGATGATGACGTTCTGTTTCCAAAGTTGTGTAGGCATGGCAAAAGTCACGGGACAGTACGGGACAGTTAGTAGTTATGGACTAAGGTTTGAGTAAGGTTTCTTCTGTCTTGAGTGTGTCAAAACAGGAGAAACACGAAAATGTGCAGGGCAGTAGGACTATAGTGGCCTACAGTGCTGCTCAGAGCAGACGTAGAGACAGGCAGGGGTCAGTATTAGAAAACATATGCTCCAGAGTGCAGCACTTTCTGCTCTGATTTAGCTGCATATATAAATAATAATACATAACCAATAAGAATCCAACTATTAGAGCATGTGTGCTGCATGCTGGATGATGCACATTACTCTCTCAGCCTGGAAAGCAGCACCACATGACAGTGAATCCACCAATACACTCATCGGTGTATAGGTACACACATTGACAGAAGTGTATCTGCCATAAACTGCTGTATTGATATTATGATTAGGGCAAATTTTCAGATGCTGGTGCTGGATTACATATGTGACTCAATGCTTTATTTAAAGCTGTGCAAAAGCAATAAAAACAGGAGATGCTGTTTTGTTTACTCCGCAGGGCAGGAATTAAAATTTTATGCTGACCACTGCACTTCCATTTTTTTTTCCAGGTTCATGTTATTTTAGGGTTGTTTGTCTGTTTTTTTTGTGCAAGAGATATGATTATATAACTCCATTAGATGCAGCCCTGTGTACCTTTTCTCTAATGCAATCCCCTGTCTCTTTGGTTTACACTATACAGACATACAAACCAAACAGTCTAGTCCTCCATCTCACAGTCTTTCATTAAAGCAACAGTTATCTACAGCATCATTTCTGTGTGTAAATGAATTCCAGACTGTGTATATTAGCCTCATATTAGGCTGTAGTTGCAGAGCATTAATGTCGGGTCAGGGCAGATGTATAAAAGAGAAGGGCACAGGTCCTCTCTGTTGATTTGAATATGCAGATGTGTGTGGCAGAAGTTATCTAACAAGCAGAGACAGGCATGTCAAGGTTCAGCTAGCGGGGTCTGTAATGAAGCAGCAGCGACAGGCTGGAGTATTATGCTAATAAAGCCCCGAAGTCATTCATAATGAACACAGTGATCATGACAATTACACACTATCATTTTAAACACACTGTAATAATACACACTAGGGGTGAGCGATATGGCCCTAAAATAGTATCACAATATTTCCTGGTATTTTTGCGATAACGACACTCATGGCGATTTGAAAAGAAATTATTTCAAGAATACACTACTGCAACAAAATGAACATTACATTGTATTACTGCATACACCCCTAACAGAGATATTAAAAATAAGAATTATCAGGCTTGTAACAGAAGTCCAGGATTAATGTAAAATAAATGATACTGGACATATATAATCTGATATATAATGGGAAAAGAGGACAGTGTGAAATTTTCTTTTGCTAAAAACAGCAAAAAAAAAAAAGTAGTATCCTGATGGGATAATTAGGGGTGGATAATATGACATGATATTCCCAGGTATAATATCGTTCACAATAATGTAGGCGAAATTTTTGTGTATTATACGAAATGGCACCACCCTAATACACACATTATAATAATAAACACAATAACCCTCCAAATCTCTACTTCCACCTCCTCAATGCCTGTTTACTCTGCTACATGTTTTTAACAACTTATTACTCCACCCCCTTCTCTTTAAGGCCCTTTTAATCTTCTTAACACCCCAATACTCCACCCTTATTTTCTCAATGTCTGTTTACTCTACTAAATCTCCTTCACACCCCAATACTCCACCCTTATTTTCTCAATACCTGTTTACTCCACTCAATCTCCTTAACATTCAATAGTCCTCCTCCATCTCCTCAATGCTTGTTCACTCCACTGCATCTCGTTAACAACTTATTACTCCACCCCAATCTCCTCAATGTCCATTTCTCCACTACATCTCAATGCCTGTTTACTCTACTACATCTCCTTATTACTCCAATACTCCACCCCTATTTTCTCAATGTCTGTTTACTCTACTACATCTTCTTAACACTTCAACACTCCACGCCAATTTCCATGATACCTGTTTACTCTACATCTTCTTATTACTCCACACCATCTCCTCAATGTCCATTTACTCCACTATATCATCTTAACACTCCAACACTCCACCCCATTCCCTCAATGCTTGTTTACTCTAACACCCCATTACTCTACACCATTTCCTCAGTGCCCATGTACTCCAATACATCTTCTTAACATTTGATACTCCACCTCCATCTCCTCAATGCATGTTTACTCCACTATATCTTCTTAACATTCAATATTCCACCCCATCTCCTCGATGTCCATTTACTCCACTATATCATCTTAACACTCCAACACTCCACCCCCATTCCCTCAATGCCCATTTACTCCACTACATCTTTTTAACCCCTTATAATTCCACCTCTTTAATGCCAGTTTACTCCACTACATCTCCTTAACATCCAATACTCCACCTCCATTTCCTCAATACCTGTTTACTCCACTGCATCTCCTTAACACTTTATTACTCCACCTCCTTCATCTCCTTAATGCCTGTTTACTTCACTACATCTCCTTAATGCTCCAATACTCCACCTCCATTTCCTAAATGCCCATTTACTCTACTACATCTTTTTACCATTTTATTACTCCACCCCTCTGTGTTTTTTGTCAATTTACTTGAATTAATCAGTTTTGAAGTAAATTAAATATGTAATTTTCATTTTAATTCACGCTTACATTTTAATAAGCTAAAATAATGTGCAATCTTTAGAGAGGTTATTTAGTTGGTGCTTAGCCTTTAGCACTCCTGTACTCCACCCATATTTTCTTAACACTCCAATCTCCACAATGCCCATTTACTCCAAATTTTTACATTATTAACTATTAAATTAAACAAAATTTTATAGTGGATAACGCCACATATAAGGCAAAAAGCTAACACTTTCACACGCCACAGATGTTGGAGTTGAGATGCAAGCTCTGACCTAAAGCATATATATATATTTCATATATTTATACATTTGTTTTAAGATTCTACAGAAAAAAGTTGTTTGGTTTGCTTGAGAAACACTAGAGGTTTTTTTTTAGTAAGTTATGTAAATCACTGCCATTACCAACCTCCATATAAAGACATACAGAATAAGTATCTATATCTTATTAAGAAAGATTTTTCTTTCTCTCACCTATTCTTCTGTTTAGAATCTACAGGACACTGAGTGTATGGAGGTGTAACATACAAAGCCACATTCAGTAGAGGAGACCCGGGCCTTACTTTATACTCAGATTCATTATCACCATCACACCTCTCTTTCTCAAAGCTGGCAGTAAAAGAAATAAGTATAAATGAATGAAGTTAAAAATAGCACTGAAGCATTGCAGTTTCCTCTGCACTTCAAGTAAAGGCTGATGAAATCATAGACAAAAACAGGCCAACCTGCACAGGCCCATAAATCAGGAACATCTGCAGCACTTTTTATGAACATATGAGCGTCTGTCTTTATAAACTGCTAAATGCTTTTTTCTCAACCCAGAGTGAAAGATCATGTGAGGAAATGAGATGAGTGTAGGCATAGTCCTTAATGCACAAAGCTAGTTTAAATATTATTCATATTTAATATCATCTACCGTGAACAAGGCATTAAAATGTGTGTTTAGAGAACAGAATAAAGAGTACTAAGATGAGAATGATAAAAGAAAGAATACAGAAGATAGGAAAGAAAAGAAACAAAAGAGACAAGAAACGGTGGAGGAGAGAAGAGATTAGAATGAAGAAAAGAGAAGAGGAGAGGAAAAGACAAAAAATAAAAGAAGAGTAGAAAAGATAGAAAAGAAAAGCTAAGAAGAAAATAATTAAAGACAAAAACAGAAGAGAATATACAAGAATAAAAGAAAAAAGACAAGAAAAAAGACGAGAAGAGGAGAAGACAAAAAAATAAAAGAAGGATAAGTAGAGAAGATAGGAAAGAAAAAGAATAAGAAAAACAGATAAACAGAAGAGAATAGAGAAGAATAGTAGATAAATGGAGAAGAGAAGAGAAAAAAGACTAAAAGGGGTGAAGAAGAGAAGAGAAGAGAACATAAGAGAAGGGCAGATGAGAATAGGAGGAGACAAAAAAATAAAAGGAGATAAGTAGAGAAGGTAGGAAAGAAAAGTGATAACAAGAAAAGAGTTAAGAGAATAGACATCAATAGAAGAGAAAGGGAGAAGAGAAGAGAAAAAAGACTACAATAGGTGGAGAAGAGAAGGGAAGAGAAGAGGTGGAGAAGAGAAGGGAAGAGAAGAGGTGGAGAAGAGAAGAGGGAGTAAGAATATTTTTGAATGCAGCTTCTAGAAATTTTGAGCAGAAATATTTAAGATTCACTATTAGACCAATAACATTTCATTAAAAGTAAAATTGAATACGGCTATTTCAGATACAGATTCAGTTTCTACAGAATATTAACACAATGTTCTGCGGTATTGAGCTGACTTGGTTGGGCCAAATGAGTCCTGGACCTGAACGGACGAAACAGATATAAATACAGTATATCTGTGCTGGGTTTTGACATCTTTCTGATTAAAGATCTAGAAAAAGTGTGATATATATATTCAGTTTATACACAGATGTGGAAAATGATTGGCAGGAATTGACATTTCTGCCTGAAGTGTTTTAGCATTATCATAATAAACTGCATGCAGAGCAGGCTGCATTGTAAAGCAGAGATGAGCTGCTGTTTGAAACACTCTGAGGAGAGTGAGGAGTGTGTGATGTCTCCTCCAGTCAGAGAGCTGAGAGAGTTTAAACTCCCTGAGCTGGGCTGTGTGCAAATATCCATCAGCTCAAATGACATCTCACTCTCACAGCCCCAGCACACACAGTCTGTCTCACCACAGCCTGTCCCACCTCACCCCAAACACCTTCAAGATGAAAGCAAACTGCTGATATTCCCCCTCAGAATCCCACTAATATTACAGTGTTATTTCTTTTGTAGATATTATTAAAATTTTTTACAACTTTACTTTTTGTCATTGGGGTTTCTTAGTCTTGTATGAGAGTTTAAATGTTATGAATGAACTCTAATATAATATATGGAAGTATCGGGACACCTGCTCTTTTGAAATTAAGGAATTAAAAACAAGATTATCCTGTTTCTGTTGGAGTAAAGAAATGATTGCTGTGAAAAATTGATTCCACCACCCAACTTCATCTCAACTCTCTAACTCCTCCCCAAAGCATTGGATGAATCACCATCATTCCAAATTATTATCGTACTTTCACAGGTCAACACTGGAGGGCTTTATATCCCTCTAGCCCCCTAGTCTTAATCTATTGGCAATTCTCCTCCACAATAATCAGTCAAACTATGTGCACAATGTGTGTGTTCACAACAGGTTTAACTTTAAAGAACTACATTTAAAGTAGTGTTAATATAGAAGGGACGTCCACAATTTTTGGATAAATGATTTATGAATTTGTATAATCCAAGCCAGTAGGTGGCAGTACCAATCTCTCTCTATGTTTGTCCTTCTAATTTGGTGGACAACAAGGGAATAAACAAGGAAACTAGCACTTTCTTTGTATTTGGTTGTGTGGATACACATCACAAATAGTGTTTAAAGACTAAATTTAATGTTTATCTGTCTGATTTATGCTTTTAAAGGGACTATATGTTGATACCGATATAAATCCAGACAAGACAAGACAAACATATTCCCCATACTCCCCACACTGTGACATATAGTTAGCACAGATGCCCTGAGTGGTGGGCAGCTTGCTAAACGCAGATAACAAAAGTTCAGAATCTCCCGCATTTTAATAGGAGCTCACTGATGCCTGCAAATACTATACAATATCCTGGAAATCTTGAGGTTTCTGTGTGAGCAGGACTCTTATACAGTCACATACATTCATGCAGCAGAGTCCATTAAAAAAAAATAAACACATCTGACTGCCCAGTACTCTACAGTCTGTCTTCGCAGGATGGAGTGAATTAATGACAGTGCTTAGATAAAATGTGTGCCATCACCAGTACTACACCATAAGCCCAAAACAGTACTAGTGATGTTCCTGTTTGTGTTCAGGGCAGTTGACATTGCAGTGGGTGGCAGTGATTGTGACTAGATGGCAGCATCTGGCTAGAACTGTCCATGCAACAGACAAAAAAACTCTGGGAAAAATCACATCTACAGTCAACTACAGATACATAAAAACATTCATTATGTTTCATTATGTTTAGAGTGTTAAATTTGAATCACCTGCCCTTTGCCAATAATGTTATATAATGCTAATTCATAGCCATTTAAATTTATCCTAGATCTCAGATTTTTTGGGGTGCGAAAATGTACTTTTTTCTCTCTAGTGGACCAAAACAATTACACACTAATCTTGGTTAAAATGTTAAAAAAATAATGTTTGATCCTACAATTTATATATATGTCATCTTATACTCATATTCACTGGGCATGTGTGCGTGTGTGTGCGTGCGTGTGATAATGCTAACCTCAATGTGTCAGAGATGTGCTGTGACCTTCCATGAGCAGCACATCCAGGCTGAATTCTGTGTAACGGACAGTTACTGAACACTGCAGAACCGCAGAGCGCTCACAGTCTTCATGCTGCAGGTAATTACTTTTCCTTATTATTAGGAGAACAAAGGCCGACTTGTCAGGCAATTAAAGCAATTGCTCTCTCCACTCCATAACTGACTGAAAGAAGACAGCTGTGGAGTAGATCTGGCAACCCAGCGATGGAGGAACTGCAAGGACTGACTGTACAGAATGTCTGGTGAGATTATCCCAGGTCAGAAGGGTTTGCAGCAATGCAGACAATGTTAATAGTATCCGTTTCTGTAATCTTTTTTATTTGATCTGATTGCTTGGGCAATTTTCATGTTTGCCATTTTCATGAGTGAGTTTTAAAGGGAAACTGGCAGATATAATTAGAGATAATGAGCTCAGCAATAGCGGCTAATTTCTGTCTTTAGTTAGCTTCCTGTGTCATTAGGACGAGACCGTTCTCAGCAACAGAAACGAACAGTCTACCTACAAACCAAATAACCATTATGCAGAACTAGTGGTCCTCTTGTGTATATTGATCCTTGATTAATAGAAATGAAAGCGCAGCGTAAGTTCTACTATAGACTCCAATGCTACGTCACCTAATTACCTATCCAATCAGATTTTCTCTTCTGCTTTAAATAACGATCACTCATTCAGTACCTTGCTGCATTTCAGACGCTGTTGGTCGCTCTTCCTGACGTTGTCCGCAGTTCTCTCGCTTATGTCCCGTTCTCGCTTCTAGTGTGTCCGACCGGCGTCTCGTGTTGGCCTCCTGTTGCTAACCTCCTACTGCTGGCCGCTTTGTCGTCGGACGCCTCCCGCTCCTACTGACGGCTGCTGCTCCCCACGTCCGGTCGGCTGTGCACGGAAGACGCAATCTGCTTGCCACGCGCCGCGCCGTTGGCTGGCGGCCCGCTACTCTACCCCTTCCTGCTCTGTCCCGCCGCCGCCCCAGCCCACTGTCGGAGATAAGCCCCGGCTGTCCCGGTCCTTCAGGCGGTCGCTGTCTCGGCGTGGAGTTCGGACTCTGGTTTGGTCGCTGTCGACGAGCGCTGTGGATCTGCTTCCGGGTTGCCTCTCCCTGTAGCGCAGTGTTCTGTCGTATTGTGCAACCCGTCGTGATGTGCTTCTCGACGCCAGTGCCCATGCGCGGGGCCTTTGTTTGTTTTCTTATTTCGTGGTTTTCTGTTAAGTTGTGGTCTCCCCTCCTTACTCTTAACTGTCCTCCGATATTTTGTTTCGGCTTTATTGTATTCCTGCTGAAGCATGTTTGAATATGGGGCTTTTTCTAGCGTTTTTACTTTATTTGTGTACTAGAATAGCGCGGTTCGATAGGGTGGCAAGTTGTAACTGAGCACCGGTTCACCCGGCCCCTCTGCCTTCGCTCCGCCTCCCCTGGCCTCTGCTGCTGCTGCGGCTGGCGCGGACCTGCCCGTATCTTTCTCCTCTGGCGCGCTCTCCCTGGAACTTTGACATTTGCTGAGCTGACTGGCGCGCTCCTGCCTGGATCTTCTAATGTTGCTGTGCTGCCTAGCGCGCTCCTGGTTCGTTCGCCGCTACTGCGCTGCTGGTGCGCTTCTGTCGGATCTGCTGCTGCTGCTACTGCGCTGCTGGTGCGCTTCTATCGGATCTGCTGCTGCTGCTGCTGCTACTGCCCTACCTGGAGCTTCTGCCGGATCTGCTGCTGCTGCTGCTACTGCCCTACCTGGAGCTTCTGCCGGATCTGCTGCTGCTGCTGCTGCTGCCCTACCTGGCGCTTCTGCCAGCTCTGCTGCTGCTGCTGCTACTGCCCTACCTGGCGCTTCTGCTGGATCTGCTGCTGCGCTGCCGCGTGTGTTTCTGCCTGGGTCCTCTGCTGCTTGGCCTCTTCCTCCTCCTGTTTAGCTACTGCCGTGCCTGGCCCGGCTTTTGGTAGGCCGTTTGTTTCTGCTGATGCTGCTATGGTTTTCCCCGCGCTTGCGTGCTGTCATCCTACAAGGTAAGGTTCTTCTTTTGCCTTCCTTCCGAAGCCCGTTTGCCCCCGGCGCGTGGATGGTCCTCTTCGCGGTCTCTTGACCTTATGGCTGGCCGCTCTTCTACCTCTTTTCTTTTTCTTTTTTCTGTTCTGTCTTCTGTTCGCTGTTCTGTTGATTTTCCGGACTTTTGACTACATTCTACCATTCTACCGCTCACTGCTTCCTTCTTCCGTCGTCTCTTCCCCGACCTCGCCTCCCTTACTGTCACGTGCAGTTACTCATGATTGGGTTTTCACGTATTCGCTTCTTCGTCATATTTTGTATCATGTGCATGTTTGTGTTTCTCAGTGCTTTCAGTCTCTTGCGTTCCATGTCATTGCTCCTTGCACTTTGCTCCGTAAATTATTGATGGCAGTTGGCGACATCTACTGCTCTGCCTAGTTTACGGTATTCATAATGGTAATAATATTGATAGTACTAATAGTGGTAATGGTAGTAATATTAGTACTAATAATAGTGATATTGATGGTAATGATGCCGATGTTACTCTTTATTTTGTAGCACCTTCATACGTTTCAATGCAGCTCATCGTGTGCTGTACATGGAATAAGCACGAAAAATAAATATGTAATGGTTCATAATAATGCTAGTGGTGCTAGTACTAATTAGACATAATGCTAGAATACGAACTGATGTGCAATGAATTGTCCAACTGTAGTATATTATTTATTGGTATATTTATTTATATAAACCGTACATAATGATAATAATAATAATGGTACTGCTGATACTCTTACGAATTATTGTACCTGTAAAATGGATTAGTTGTTAAAGCTTAGTTTAAAGGAATATGTCTTCCTCTGCGTTTTAAAACTGTTTGCTGCTGACCTGCTTCCCGGCTTATCTTCTTCTTACCTTTTCTTTTCAATTTAATCTTCTTATCTTTTCTGTTCTTCTGTGTTTTGATCCGTGTATAGTGTGTTTCTTTATTCTTGCTGTTCTTTATTTCTTATGAATCGTGCTGTTGCTGCTGGATGTCTACATTTCCTTGGGGCTATTTCATATCTATGTATCTGTATCTTTATCTGTCTCTGGTTTCGCGATTTCGCTTGGGTGCTTTTCGTGTGTTCTCTGTTTGCTGTGTCGTTCGTGGCTTTTCTAGTCTCGCTTTCTTGGTTGTGGTCCGGTATTTCTCATTGTTCTCCTCGGCGCCGTTTCTTCGGCTGCGCTCGGTGCGAGCGCCGCTCTGTTTGTCGGTTTTGGGTATTTATTTCCAAGGGCGATAGTTTGCCGACTGTTGGCTATTAATTTGACCCTCGCCCCTGGATCTGCCTCTCAGTTCTGTACGAAATGATCGGTGGTGATCGCGTGCGTTTCATTACTTTTTATTTTCTCTGAAATTATTAATAAAATACGTTGTGACCGCGAAGCTGTGATCACGATCCTCATTTAAGTTGTTCTTTCTGCACTCCGATTATGTCATTGCTCAATTTAATTACCTGGGACTCAGTAATTATAAATTAATTTCATAATTGGTAACAAACTTTCTCTCTACAAAATTATCGATGCCAATTAATAAGGAACGTCGTAATAGTCAGATTATCCGAGTTCGTTTTCTAATCCAGCTATATGCTTACTCCTCAAAGGCATTGCAAAAATCCTCTTCCTCAATTTAATATAGCTTGCCATTTACAGAAATAAATCTAATTTACAAGTCTTATATATTCTCCCTATGTTTCCACTGCATACGGCAGCTTTTATGGATTTAAGCGCACAGGCATTTCACGAGCGCGCGCCGACAATATTTATTTGATCAGTTCAATGCCTCACGCTGTCTGATTTAAGCTCTACTTCTTCCTTCATTTCTGTTTGCGCGAAACATTCTGTTGCAGATAACAGGGCCCTGTTTTACAATTAAAATACTAAAAGTGCACTTCTATTTCTGTCTTCACTTCTGGGGCAGCTATCTGCTTTCACGCTCTTCTAAACTTTATGCGCCTCTGTTTGGTTTCACCTAATAGCTACCCTATGGCGAAACAGTGGTCAGATTTCACCTGTCAAATGTCAATTAGGAAACGCTGACCATCTCCATCCTGCTACGCTGGTCGCTCTCTTTAGGAACGACGCAGCCACATCCTCAGCGAAGCTGACGTCACCATTTGCTACTTGAAGAAGACGGGTAATTTCAGCACACCTGTCACACACTTAGACCAGAACTGGACCTACTGCTGAACGCTCAGCAAGCTCATTCAACACTGTCTAAGTAAGTATTATTTATAAGCAAACACTGGAGGCGGTGGAAGTACTACATATTTTAGAGTATGTTAATTTGTGCATCAATCCGGCGATTTAAATGATCTATTATACATCAACATTTGCTTTTGTTTCAATGCTTCACTAACAGTATTAACCAGTATTAAAACGATCTGTGATGCTCTCCCAACACTGCTGATTATCACATGTCTATACCTATAGCTTAATGCATTATGGCCCGTGGTCATTTACATCAACACATGCCAGGAGACAATCTCCTCTTTATCTTGGGCTCACAGCCCAGACGACATGACATGAGGATTATTGCATGTTACTAACAGCATGTTTTTTCAGGGGTCGAACCCCGCGCTCAGCGTTTTACAGGGCGCGCAGCCCGTTACTAACAGCAACGCATGCTTTGGGGGCGGTCCCCGCGCATGAGGGCTCAACGCCCAACCTAGATGCATGTTTTGGCCCTTGGCCCTCACTAACAGCAATGCATGCTTTTCGGGCTCGACGCCCAAGTGTATGAATGTAGAGCCCGTGGCTCGACTGCTCGAGGGCGCACCCCTCGCATAACCTCTTCTCTTTCTTTCTAACCTCATTTTCCTTCTCTCCTCCTTCGCTCCTCTATCCCGTTATTTCCCTCTGACCTCCTTTAGGCCCTATTGTATAATGTTTTCCTTCTACTATTTCTGTATTTATCTTATAACATATTTGTGCTGTATCTTAGTCGCTTCAGACAAAAAGTCGGCTAAACGTAATTTAATGCAAGGTAATATTATGATCGATGAATACAGAATGAACAAATGAACGAAATAAGTAAAAGAATGAGGTAGGCACGCAGCCTACATATTTGTGGCATTCCCCGCGTATGATCGGATGAATACAATGAATGAACGAAAGACTGAAAGAAGGCATGCTACCGTATGTCTTTCGGGGACGTCCTCTACGCATAAAAGAATAACGAAAGATGAAATGAATGAATTATAAGGGCTCACGCCCTCGGGGGCGCACCCCGCTCGAGCTAGTATCTAGAGTATGGAAGAGGGCTCGCGCCCTTGCGCTTCGGGGGCGCTCCCCGCTCAAGGCTCGCAGCAAGCGCATGTATGAACGAGGGCATCGGCCCATACTAACAGCATGGAAAGTTGGCGCGATCAAGCGCATCACTGGGCACTACACTCATGTTAACTCTGCTTGTTATTGCACAGAACACCCACATTTAGATGCATCCAGCATGTGCTCACATTACGCAATTCACAAGTTAAATGATAAATAAACTCACTCATGCATGGGGATATTCATGGTATAAATAAAACACACCACTGTCCACAATCTCGGTGCAACATAAAATCGTAACATTGTATTATGCTATTATTAATTAAACATTTTTTTTTTTTCTATTACAGGAAGTAGAAACCAGGTAAAGATCTGCGGTGGGTATATTTATAATTTATACTTTTGGGGTTGGCTCCGCCCTGTCTTCAGTGTACGACAGGATCTGCAGAGCCCAGATGTATCAAGCCCTGGGCCGATGACGGGCCTACGCCAAAGACTCTAATACATGAAATTGTTTCTATACGACTTTCACGAACATATACGTGTACTTGTTTCGCCTACAAATATTTTGTTCAAACATTAAATAATTCAACTAACTAAATTTGCTTCCGGAGTCGTAATAGTAGAAATGAAAGCGCAGCGTAAGTTCTACTATAGACTCCAATGCTACGTCACCTAATTACCTATCCAATCAGATTTTCTCTTCTGCTTTAAATAACGATCACTCATTCAGTACCTTGCTGCATTTCAGACGCTGTTGGTCGCTCTTCCCCTCCTCCCTCCCCGCCGCCTCCAGGTTGGTCCCGTTTGGTTGCCCGGGGGTTGGCTCCGCCCTGTCTTCAGTGTACGACAGGATCTGCAGAGCCCAGATGTATCAAGCCCTGGGCCGATGACGGGCCTACGCCAAAGACTCTAATACATGAAATTGTTTCTATACGACTTTCACGAACATATACGTGTACTTGTTTCGCCTACAAATATTTTGTTCAAACATTAAATAAGTCAACTAACTAAATTTGCTTCCGGAGTCGTAATAGTAGAACTGATTAGGAGAATAGATACAGGATGGAAAGTAGATCCTGAAAAAATCATAGTGAATACATAATTGTTTGTAGATCATTCATAGTAGATTTTGAATAATTAATGGAACTTACTGAATAAGAAGTTATTTTAGATTAAGGTAGTAATTTAAGATTAAGATTTAGATTTAAGGTAGAAACAATACCTTAAGTGATAAAATGATACCCGTGGGATACCAGTGTACAACACTAAACCCAATACAGGTTTAAATTTCATATGTACAGATCCTAGAATGATTAAACCACACACACAAACACTCTCACACTCTCTCTCTTACTCTCTCTCTTTATCTGACACACACACACACACAAATTACAGGCCTCCAAGTGAAATTCATGCCTGCCACTGTCAGCAGTATGGAAAAATTACAGTGTGAAGATCCCAGTAAAATACACAAGACAGAAACAGGGGAGGAAATAGAGAGAATGAAGCAGAACGAGAGACAAGTAAGACACAGGGAGAGATAGAGAGACAGAACAAGAGACAAGAGAACAAGAGAAAAAAACAGAGTCTCAGAGAAAAAGAGATAAACATAGAGGGGGGAAAGATCCAGAGAGGGAAACAGGTAGAGCACTGGAAATAAACGAAATCCAAGAAAAGGAGCTAATCCCATCTGCAGTATGCTGATTTAAATCTAATTAATATTTAATGTGGATGGTAAGTAAAGCTGGCATTGTAGATGCATGAGCAAGAGAGAAGAACGCAGGGATGAACTGAGACTGACTGAGCGAGAGTGAGAGTGAGAGAGAGAGAGATCCTACACCACAAGAATACCTGAGGTTATATTAAACTATTTACCCACAACATATCCTCTGATGAATTAAACATTCTAGCAGAAACTGAGAGCATGCAACTATTCTACCTCAAACGTCATCAGCATAGTCTTGATATACGGTGGCAGTGATGCTTTGTTTGTGTTGCCACATTTCCAAACGACTTTGCAGAAATCACATCTACAGCTCTGGAAAAATATAAGGGACCACTTAAAAATTACGAGTTTGATTTTACCAAACTGAAAACCTTTGGAATATAACCAAGAGGAAGATGGATTATCACAAGCCATCAAACCAAGCTGAACTGCTTGAATTTGAGCACCAGGAGTGGCATAAAGTTATCCAAAAGCAGTGTGTAAGACTGGTGGAGGAGAATAAGCCAAAATACACAAAGACTGTATGAATATGAACTTGTTTTCTTTGCATTATTTGAGGTCTGAAAGCTCTGCATCTTTTTTGTTATTTCAGTCATTTCTCATTTTCTGCAAATAAATGCTCTAAATGACTATTTTTATTTGGAATAATTTTACTCAAATATATGTTGAAACTGAAGTGGTCTCTTAATTAGTTTTAGAGCTGTATATTTACTTAAGGAGGCCCCACAAGCATATCCTACAGGTCAATGCAGTGTTCTTAAGCTTCCATATGACATGGCAAAAGATCTTGGACATGAGGATAATTTTGGTCCACATTTTTTGTGATGAATGGACCAGAATGACACTGTGGATCGAGGAATGTTATATGCCTGCACAACTTTGTTGGAAATGTAATGGCGAATCTATATAGAATCACTAACAGACCTTGAGACCCCAGAATTCAGCCTCAGTAAGATAACACCTACAACTTACCTACAAGTGTTCAGTGCATCTGTTTCTGACACAGAGCATACCCAGGTAAAATGCCTATGTGGAGTCTGTGTATGCAGCCCATCTGGGACCCTACAAAATGTTTTATTCACTGGTTCCATGTTGGCTCCACATATAAATGTCACTGAAGGAACTAGGAGGGGTTAAACCTGGGCCATATCTAGTTTGTACACTGCACATTGGGCCAAGATGTTATGATGGGGCCCATTTAGTAAACATAACTGTAAAGCAAAGACATATGTACAAACCCACTCAGAGCCCATGTCCAAAACACACCTAAGTCACATTGCACCCATGTGTGAGCCACACATGAGCATGTTGGGTGGGTATAGCTCTAAGCACAAGAGTCACCAGCATAACCTGTTGTGCCCATACTTATGCATAATGCACACGCATGTAAAAGAGAGTCAGATTTCAGAACATCACCATTCCCATTTTTTCTTTCATTGTTTAATGGGTGGTGACAGCCTGACTCAACTTTATAGAGAGAGCATGAATACGTTAATGAACTTGAAATTTATGAATGTTAAATACATTCAGAATGAGAGACAGAGAGATAGCGTGTGCATGTGTGTGTGTGTGTGTGTGTGTGTGTGTGTGTGAGAGAGAGAGAGAGAGAGAGAGAGAGAGAGAGGCTGTAATAAAGAGGCAATTCTTTGCAGCAGATCTGATCAATGCCTGAGCTAAAGTGGTCTGGCAGCCTCAGCAACATTTATGTGGATGAAAGAATGAGTTTATGTGTGTGTGTGTGTGTGTGTGTGTGTGTCATGATCACAGTGAGCCCCAGTGCTCCATTAATCACAGCACTGAGATCACACTTACACCCCCACCCCACGCCAGTGTCTCCATCTCTCCCCAGGAGACACCCTGAGGACTCAAAAGACTCTTTACTTACACACACATACATCCCTCAGCTCAGTACACACGCCCCTCAGCTCCGTACACACACACCCCTCAGCTCCGTACTTACGCACCCTACAGCTCTGTAACAGCACCTGTAGTTCTGTATTCACACACACCTCTCCTTCAGCTCCATAGACACTTCATACAGCTCTGTACTAACACCCAATAGTTCTTTATCCAAACACTCAGCACTGTACACACACCCTACAGCTCCATACACACACCCTACAGCTCCATACACACACCCTACAGCTCCATACACACACACACCCTACAGCTCCATACACACACACACCCTACAGCTCCATATACACACACCCTACAGCTCCATATACACACACACCCTACAGCTCCATATACACACACCCCTCAGCTCCATATACACACACACCATACAGCTCCATATACACACACACCCTACAGCTCCATATACACACACCCCTCAGCTCCATATACACACACACCATACAGCTCCATATACACACACACCCTACAGCTCCATATACACACACCCCTCAGCTCCATATACACACACACCATACAGCTCCATATACACACACCCTACAGCTCCATACACACACCCTACAGCTCCATATACACACACACCCTACAGCTCCATATACACTCACCCTACTGCTCCCTATACACACACCATACAGCTCCATATACACACACCCTACAGCTCCATATACACTTCATACAGCTCTGTACTAACACCCAATAGTTCTTTATCCAAACACTCAGCACTGTACACACACCCTACAGCTCCATACACACACCCTACAGCTCCATACACACACCCTACAGCTCCATACACACACACACCCTACAGCTCCATACACACACACACCCTACAGCTCCATATACACACACCCTACAGCTCCATATACACACACACCCTACAGCTCCATATACACACACCCCTCAGCTCCATATACACACACACCCTACAGCTCCATATACACACACCCCTCAGCTCCATATACACACACACCATACAGCTCCATATACACACACCCTACAGCTCCATACACACACCCTACAGCTCCATATACACACACACCCTACAGCTCCATATACACTCACCCTACTGCTCCCTATACACACACACCCTACAGCTCCATATACACACACCCTACAGCTCCATATACACACACCATACAGCTCCATATACACACACCCTACAGCTCCATATACACACACCCTACAGCTCCATACACACACACCCTACTGCTCCCTATACACACACACCCTACAGCTCCATATACACACACCCTACAGCTCCATACACACACACCCTACTGCTCCCTATACACACACACCCTACAGCTCCATATACACACACCCTACAGCTCCATATACACACACACACCCTACAGCTCAATATACACACACCCTACAGCTCCATACACACACACCCTACAGCTCCATACACACACACCCTACAGCTCCATATACACACACACCCTACAGCTTCATACACACACCCTACAGCTCCATATACACACACCCTACAGCTCCAAATAAACATACACCCTACAGCTCCATATAAACATACACCCTACAGCTCCATATACACACACCCTACAGCTCCATATAAACATACACCCTACAGCTTCATACACACACCCTACAGCTCCATATACACACACACCCTACAGCTTCATACACACACCCTACAGCTCCATATACACACACCCTACAGCTCCAAATAAACATACACCCTACAGCTCCATATAAACATACACCCTACAGCTCCATATACACACACCCTACAGCTCCATATAAACATACACCCTACAGCTCCATACACACACACCCTACAGCTTCATACACACACCCTACAGCTCCATATACACACACCCTACAGCTCCATATAAACATACACCCTACAGCTCCATATACACACACCCTACAGCTCCATATACACACACCCTACAGCTCCATATACACACACACCCTACAGCTCCATATACACACACCCTACAGCTCCATATACACACACCCTACAGCTCCATACACACACACCCTACAGCTCCATATACACACACCCTACAGCTCCATATAAACATACACCCTACAGCTCCATACACACACACCCTACAGCTCCATATACACACACCCCACAGCACCATATACACACACCCTACAGCTCCATATACACAAACCATACAGCTCCTTATACACACACCCTACAGCTTAATATACACACACCCTACAGCTCCATACACACACACCCTACAGCTCCATATACACACACCCTACAGCTCCATATACACACACCCTACAGCTCCATATACACACACCCTACAGCTCCATATAAACATACACCCTACAGCTCCATATACACACACCCTACAGCTCCATATACACACACACCCTACAGCTTCATACACACACCCTACAGCTCCATATACACACACCCCACAGCTCCATATACACACACCCTACAGCTCCATATACACACACCCTACAGCTCCATATACACACACCCTACAGCTCCATATACACACACCCCACAGCACCATATACACACACACCCTACAGCTCCATATACACACACCCTACAGCTCCATATACACACACCATTCAGCTCCATATACACACACCCTACAGCTTAATATACACACCTTACAGCTCTATACACACACTCCCTACAGCTCCATATACACACTCTACACCCCCCCTCAGCTTTGTACATATCAGCACTGTACACACAACATACAACTCTGTATACACACCCCTCAGCTCTGTACTCACATATTCCCCTTAGTTCTGCATTCACACACATTCTTACAGCTCCATACCCACACCCCCTTCAGCTCTGTACTCACATGCACCCCTAAGTTCCATACCCATACACACACCCTTCAGCTCCATACTTACACAAACACACCCCTCAGCTCGGTACTCACACACACCCCTGAGCTCCATACTCACACACACACCCCTCAGCTCCATACTTACACAAACACACCCCTCAGCTCGGTACTCACATACACCCCTGAGCTCCATACTTACACACCCCTCAGTTTTATACTCACACCCCCCTCAGCTCTATACTCACATGCACTCCTCAGTTTTAAACCCACACACACACCCCTCAGCTCCATACTCACATACTCTCAGCTCTGCACTTGCATATTCCTCATAGTTTTGCATTCACACACACACTCCTCACCTCTGTACTCACACGCCCCACAGCTGTGTACACATACTCCTCAGCTCCATACTCACATCCTCCTCTATTCTGTTCTCACACACACTCACTCAGCTCGGTACTCACACACCCCAATTCTGTACTCACACACCACCCAGTTCTGTACTCACACACACCCCAGTTCTGTACTCGGACACCTCACAGCTTTGTACTCACACACCCCAGTTCTGTACTCAAACACCCCAGAGCTCTGCACTGACACTCCTCAGCTCCATGCTCTCTCACACCCCACACAGTCCAGTACCCACACACTCCACAGAATCATATTCATACACTCTTCCATCTGCTTAAAAAAGGCAGAAAGTTGTGGGCACATACGTGTCCCCACTACACCATGCATAATCTCACAGTTACAGCAGTGTTACTGAAGATGTATACCTAAAGATAAAAAAAATTCTCCTCAAAAACACCTGCAGCACTGACCAAACATTAATTCATCTCAACTCTACTACTACGCCACTATTTTAATTCACAGGTTTAATATATAATATGTTAAACACAGTAAGCCTTAGCTAGCCCACCAGAGCCTTAACCAACACACAATAAAAATAGAATAGAAGAGAATACATGTAGTGTGTGTAATAGATTATAAAGAAAATAGAACAGAACAGAACATATGTGGTGAGAGTAAATAAACTTGAGAGAATAACACAGAGTAACAATGGAATAGATTTAAACAGAAATGAATAGAAAAAAACAGCTGTATAGAACAAAATAATGAATTAAATAGAATATAGAGAGTATATAATGGATGGAGAAAATATAAAGGAAGTAATAGAACAGGAAAAAACAAAATAGAAAAAAACTGTAAAACAGTAGAACTGAACCCAAGACAGCAAAATAGAACATATATATAAAATATATAAGATATATACTAGATGATATTTGAACAAAAGCCAAATAATTGATTAGAAAACAATGGAACAAAGCAGAATAGGAATATAATAGAATAGGGAAGGGCAAAATAATAGAACACAGACTAGAAAACACTGTAAGTAAATTAGAACAAAATGGAACTGAATAGAATACAGCAAAAGATAATGTAAACAAATAGAATATGGATACATAGGGATAAATAAGTAGAATACAGTAGAATAGAGTAGACTAGTAATTATTGAAGAATACAGAACAGAACATAAAATCATAGAAGACCACAGAATAGAATAGAATAGAATAGAAATCAATTGCATGTATGTAGATATGTAAAGCCAAACTGACCAGTGGGCTGCCTGCCCCCACACTTACATCTGCCAACACCCACAAGTGAATAAGATGACCAGAGGCGAGCAGAGAGAAGAACTGAAGTGCAGACTTACAGGAATTCCTCTTGCTGCTGTCGGCCGAGCCTGGGGAAGACATGCTGGACGGACGAAGAATTTCCTCACGCAGCGAGCCTGAAGACGCTCATCCTGAGACACACACACATACATACACACACACACACACAATGCTGTGGCGTGAGTTTATACCAGAGACAGCCGTGCGTTTGAATGAGTGTGTGTGAAGGCAGCGCAAAGGTTTTACTGACTGGGAGGCAGAACACACCGTGAGTGTGAGTAGCTGGGAACATACCACTGAGAACCTGAGGATGAGGGGGAGATCAGAGAGAGAGAGAGAGACAGAGAGAAGAAGAGAACAGATAAATAGAGAGAGAGAGCTGAAGATGTGCTGCCACGAATGATAAGCACATCTCTCTGCTCAGCAATCCAATTCAAACAAACACAAATACAAACACACTCAGTGGACCATGCAGGCTGTTTTGCATGAAGTCAAGGTTTTGATTATGCTGCAATTTAACTTAAAATTCTCAGCACAAGCAAATAATTTCACACTATAACAAATGTTGTACAAATAGCAGAACTTCAGTACAGTTAGGTTAGAGGTGCAAAGGCATGTTGGTGACTGGGTGTGATTATTTAAATAAATATACAGAAAGGCCAAATAGTAGGTGTACAACTGCTGTGAACCATGGTCTGGAACAAAAAAACACATTTTGGTTCCTACTGTTTAATCAGACCAGTCGCAGGAAGTTAAGGCATGCTTTCATTATCCATTTCACAACAGAAAAAAAAGAAAAAGAACCTTCACATGCATGTGCTTCATGCAGCAGTATAGAGCAAAACCTTACATGTGTGACTCCTGTATCTACTGTAACTGTAGATTATTATTTATTTAAATAAAAGAAAACATAAGGGAAGTCTCATTCTGCATGTGAAGGGCTGTCATATATTTGTGGGGAATCTGAATTTGACACAACACCTGGAATGACATCTTGCCGTACTGACCACATTCTAGAAACCAATCTGCCCTTGTAGGTAATGATGACAGGATGTAGTTCTTTATTTAGCTTACTAAATTGCAATTTGGCCCCAAAACTAACCGAACTAAATACACTGCCTGTTCAAAAATAAATAAATAAATAAATAAAAAATCACAAACTCTAATATCTGGTTGGACCGCCTTTATGTTAGATTGTGGCACGCATTCACTGTGGCATTGTTTCAATAAGCTTCTGCAATGTCACAAGATTTGTTTTAATCCAGTGTTTCATTAATTTTTCACCAAGATCTTGCAGCATTGATGATAGTGCTGTCTGACCTCTGCACAAAGTCTTCTCCAGCACATCCCACAGATTCTCAATGAGGTTAAGATCTGGACTCTATGGTGAACAATACATGTGTAAAAATGATGATCTCATGCTCCCTGAACCACTCTTTCACAATTCCAGCTCCATGAATCCTGACATTCTGTAATCTTGGAATATAACCGTGCCATCAGGGGAAAAAAAATCCATTGATGGAATAACCTGGTCTATATTCAGTATATTCAGAAAGTCAGCTCACCTCAATCTTTAAGAACATAATGTTGCTGAACCCAGACCTGACCAACTGCAGCATCATCCCCACATCATTTACATTTTTTGGGCCAGGCAGTGTATCTACAATGTAACAGACACTTGAAACTTAGTCCAGACTCTGCTCTGGACTTTTAGGCCATCCAATTTATGACCTTTTATGAAAAAAACTTCCTTATTAATGCAATTAATGAACAATTAAACAATCCATTACAACACATGCACACACACAGTGTTCTCATAGGTCACTAAAGCTAACAGTATCAGAACGAAACAGATCTGGTGCCTGTGTCCCAAAGCTGTTCTAATAGCAAAAAAAAAAATAACAGCATGCACCCTCCAGCAAACCCAGAGGCCCTCAATCATAATGTCAATACTGGGACTCAGTAACTCACTGAGTGAACTCAATGACTCTTAATGGTCCTTTGCTGGAGCCTACATTCAATTCAGCAGGGCTTGCATGGAGAGCATTAGCAGTGATTGAATTAATGAAGATATGGATGTTTGTTAATAACAGTAATGATGTTATTTTAGAGTTTTGCCAGTTACAGTCTACAATATAAAATTTGAAAGAAAAAGAGTGAGTATAGAGGCTATGTAATATGATTCAATTTCAGATGGAGCACTGAGGATTAGAGCATGACTGTGCAGTGCAGATATAAAATATTAGATGTTTCACATTTCACATAAATGTATATATTTAGTATTATTTTAATTATTTATAAACTAGTTTAAACTACACTAAACTGCTTGGAGGTAATGTTTGTTCCCTTTCTGTTGCAGATAAATGTTTTAAATTATTAGAGCTGCTCTATTTAATATATTTAATTAGAGTTAATATGTTTCCAGATTGATAACCATACCTGTAGACAATTTAACATTGAGCTATAAAGAATATATATAAGAATTACTTGCATTAATCGAAAGCTCGAGACAGAAAATCTGACTAGTAGCAACCATAATGACATTAATAAATCATAGTACATCAATCATATCAGTTATCTTTTAATAATGTCTTGTTATTTGAAAGAAAAGCAGAATACTGAAACTAACTTTAATTTATACTGTATATATTGCATTGGTTTATAAAGTTTATAAAAACAAATAAAAATCTAAAAGAATTAAAAGCAATTTTGATTGGTAACAAATATTCCCAGCAGACAGTAAGATTTTTTTCCAAGCTCTGCTCTTTTCTCTGCTTTGATTAGAAATACAACAGATCTGTTAGGATCATCCATCTCCCACCAAGATCAACTGATTGTCTTGAACATATAAAACATAGCAAGAAACTAATAAGCTTCAGTGTCTCCTAGGACGAGCCCAGAGTCCACATTTCTCTGAGCTTTTAGCCTCAGGCATCTACATCCATATCCCCCACCTCTAGCCTGGAGAAAACTCCTAACCCCCTGCACACCTCCCCCAGTGCTGAACTCACATTAGCGCGGAATCGATCGCCCGTCTAAGGGTGTCCACTACGAAAGAAAAAAGGTATAAAAGTGAAGAAAAGCTAATGCTTATTGACCAGGATCGAGCTTTCATCTGCCTGACTTCTCGTGTGATTTTCCACTGTTAATCTCATCTGCTTCTGTTTAACAAAATATATCTAACACAATATGTCCAAATCATTGTGGACACCCCATTTACAGTAGCTACTTAAGGTTGCTTTTATTGCTGACACACAGCTTGTCTAGTCCCTGTAGAGAAATATTGCTAACAAAATACTGGCAACTTTCTGGAGCAGATCATTTTAAAACGAGTTGGGAAATTGAGTCTGAAGTATGATGGTGGTCATCCAACATCCTTACTACACTAATGCTCTTGATGCTGAATGCAATCAAAGCCTCACAGCAACGCTCCAAAATCAGATAGAAAGGCTTCCCTGTGTTAGGAGATCGCTGGTTCAAATCCTGGTCATGTAGCTTGCAATCAGCTGCCGGAGCGCTGAGAGAGCACAATTTTTGCCTTGCTCTCTCGGGGTGTGTAGATGGCACTCTCTCCCCACATCACTGCAAAGGGTGATGTCGATCAGGACAAGGCGTCTGTGAGCTAGTGCATCAGTACCGACTCACTGCGCTTTCCTCAGAACGCGCTGTGCTGCTACTTAGCAATGCTAAATCAGCAGCAAATCGAAGAAAGAGGCAGTGGCTAAACTCACATGTATCGGAGGAGGCATGTGCTAGTCTTCACTCTCCTGGTGTGTTGGGGCATTACTACTGATAGAAGGACTCCTAATGAGTGGGTTGGGTAATTAGCCGTGTAAATTGGGGAGAAAATGGGATAAAAATTAAAAATAAAATTATAAAAACAAAAAGGCATTTATACTGCAACAAAAGCAGCACTTTTTTATACCAACAATGAAAAAGAGGTGTCCCAATACTTTTGTTCATGCAGTATATGTTTAAATAAACTTGTTGTCAACAGATTTGTGATTAGATACTTACTAGCTAAAGTCAGTTTAGAGGAAAATCATTTATTATTTATTGAGTTCAATAGCATTCTGGGTTTTTAGAATATCAGTGCATTTGAATTATTTTTCAAAAAAAAAAAAATCAGGGACTTTATTGACTAATTAGTTTTAAAACAATTTAAATCTAATATCCTAGAGTTCAGAATTGAACATAGTACAAATCAACACTGCTAAAGTGCACTGTTGTTATGAATATTCCTGCCCTGGTTTTGTATGAATAGCAGACAATAAAAAATACACAAAATCTCAGATGAATTAGTATTTCATTCAAGTCAAATGCTCCTTAATACCAGTATTGTGGTTAGTTGGGAGGGAGGTGGCGGGGGGATGTTACAATTGTGCTAGTCCTTCATTGTTCTCAAATCGATCTGAAGCTCTCCGCAGCTCTTTGAAATCTACATCAAAAAGCTCTTAGTCTGTTTGACTCACGGGGCGGATCTCTTCCTGAGGTGCATGTTTGATTCGCTCTCAAGTCAAATAAACAGTGTTTCTGCACAGCTGAAAAAAACCATACCTGACTTATTTATGTATATAGTATTTTGTATGTATATTAGCATGTGCATTTATATTGATGGTTATTGCAGCTAAGAATATACCATAACAGCCTATTAGAAGTCATAGTGACGTCCAGGGGTAATTAAATAGATTTGAAGTGGGGGCAAATTCTCACAGAACAAATTCTCTCTGGGTCAGACTCTGCTTCAATGGCAAGACTGTCTGATCAATGAATCAGTCGATGTTGTTAAAAAAAATGGTGGGTATCTAGCATGGCTCATTTAATTTAGCCTCTTTAACACAATACTACCTCATAAAAAATACTTTTCTGTTTACAAGAATATATATTATAATAATTTTATCTGTAGAACTGTTAAAAGTTTTTTACTGTAATATTTAGTGAACGCTGCCCGAGTCATTTTACGTGAGCATGTTTCCAAGGACATGTTGTTACACTTGCTGGGCTAATTCTTCTAGCTGATGTTAGCTATAAACAGAAACAGCATAAAAAATGTTTTGCTCAGAAGACTGACATGTTGGCACATTGTCCACCATGGATAAAATATCACATGTATGCAAGTACAAATATACAACTTGATATAAGCCTCCTACTGTAGCTCATTAGCTCACCTGAAGAGGCAACATCAGTTAGGCTACTCACCTCACACAAAAAAACCTACTTCTGGTTATTGCATGACTGGCTAAAATACTGTTCACTGTAATATATGTGAACAAACATACGAATAAACACAAGATTAAAAAAATCACGATTATCAATTATTATTGAGGTAGTGTTTTTTTGTTGTTGTATGATCAGTTGATAACATAATTATTGTGACAGACTTAAATAGGGTAAATGGAGTTAGACAATTTTTAAGAATTTTTATCAGGTGGATTTTGGGCAGCAGAGACACTAGCATTGCTGCTAATGTGTGTTGACTGGTTGTTGAGCTGGTACTGGAGTTATAGCCATAGCATGTTTTCAAAGGCTTATAACTGGAGTAGAAAAGCTTTAAACAGATCTCTGTGGTACTGGCACATTTGATATAGTTATGTGTAGAGAAAATAACATTTTTCAGTAAGAAAATGATTAAACATTTAGAAACTGTGACTTTGTGCAATTTCTACATATCTCTCCACTTACTTAGAGCACCTTCTAGAGTCTGACAAACCGAGAACACATTAAAAAGTGCTAATTTCCCTCACTATGAAATTGTTCCCTCATATTACTATTTATTTTAACCCACAGTCCCTCACAGGCTCCTAACTTTTCTATATATGTTCTATGTTACTGTTTCTTAATCTTATTAACACCAGTGCTGAAAAAATCATGAGCCTAAATTAGCCCAATGCTAATTTTGACCAGTCATGCCATTTTTTGTTATTTTCATTTCCAACAGCATATTATTAACAGTCTGTTCGTTACCTGTTTAATTATTAAATAAGTTACAATAAAAAAAAACCCTTTTTCTTTGTATGTTTCTCTTCACGAAGAGAATAGAAGATCGTGTTCTCTTTGTTAGCGTAATGGATGGAGTGCACATTTGCAGATTATTTCCATTCACTGCGTTATTACTGTAGCAAATCTACACATGCAATCAGCCTTTATGCATCCCTATTACTTCTGTTTGATTGTAGCTTTTGAATGGAGTCATGTACTTACTGTATTCCTGACCTGGACTTCATTCAAGATGCACCAAAGAGGCCTCTGCTAACAAAAGAGCAGAGCAGAGGAGAGCTGAAGCACTGATGGGATAATGCAGATTACCAGAACAGTATACATAATAATAAACCAAGAGCATTAGTGGTGTACCTTTGTACCTCAGTGCAAAAAAAATAAAAACAGGCAGTAAAACAAGCAGACACCAGAGGTCCTCATCTCCAGAATCCTGAGTCTGTTCCCATAGTTTCACAGACCATGCCCACCCAGATGGTTGTCACAATTCTGTTAAAAAAGGCTCACTTCTTACCCACTGCTTGCAAAGTATTGCAGCTTCTCAGTGCAATTCTGGAAATTGTTTCTTGTGTGTCTTGTGTGTGTGTGTGTTTCTTTTATCTATGCTTCCCTTATAAGCCAGTGTCATTTGTTTTTGTATCAGTCTCAATCCTGTTGGTGCAGTAATGGAGGCTAATGACTGAAGTAAGTTGTAAAGTTGTCCACCTAAACATAAGTAGCACATTTTTAATAGGAGCTGACATTGTCCCATATAGCATATTAATAATATTTTCTGGTCTTGGTAAATGATAATGTACTAATGTAGTTGCATCTTTATAAATAAACTTAAGTTCCTTCCACCCTCACATATATACGTTGCTGATATAATTCTTCTTAGGCCTACTTTAAAGATACCCAGCCAACTAAATCAATTGCCAACCTCAGTCTATCATTTAGAATTAACCAGGTATATGCAAAATAACACATATACAGAAATGTCCTTAAATTTATAAAATAATATAATATAAATAAATAATATATATAAATAATATTATATATATTATTAGGGCTGCAACTAAAGAATATTTTAATAATCTGACGATTATATGACGATTATTTTTTTAATTACTCGATTAGTAATCGGATTAACAGAAAATATGGCTATTAATTTACTCAAATTGTTTTATTAACTTATTTAATATATATTTAATATATTTGAGCATAAATTGTGCAGATGTTTAATATTTTACAGCAACAATGCTTTAATTGTATAAGGAACCCACAATCTACCATTGTTAAGAAATGTTACATTTACATTGCCTTTATTATAAATATTTATTAGCAGGTTAACAGGTTGTAAAATGTAAATATACACTTTCCTGTGACACAAAAACATCCCCACCCAACGTTGGAGTACAAAAACACCTTGAAAAAGACAAATGTTTGCGTATTTGTTTTTTTTTTACTCTGAATGTAGCGTCCGTCGCTGCATTTAAGGAGGAACGGAAAGCTTGCTGAAGGCACGTGAGATATAAATTTAACAAAAATGAAAATGAAGTATGTCTTGTTTAAACAATCTGGCAGGTTAAAGTAACACTGAGTAAGAGAATAAACAGAACTTGTCACTCTGGCCTGATTTGGAACTGCTGGTTGAGCGGCCACATTTAAGGTGGAATTGAACGTGGAAGGGAAAACTCTTAAGGCTGACTTGTTTGCTAAACGTGAGTGGGATATAAATGTGTTAAGGATGGAACTTGTACTGTTTAGCTACTCTATCAGACTTTAGAACACTGAAAGAAAAAACTGGGTTAACAATAACTTACTGTGAACTTGTAGTAAAGCGTGCTTCCTCTGCTGACCACGTCGCTGAAGCAGTGATGTTGTGCTGCATTGCTCTGCGGGATCAGCTGTGCACATTCTGCCGCTAATGCTGTTCTCTGAAGGTGCTCCCATACTTTTGATGACTCGGGTCTGCTAGTGCTACAAAACTGGTAAGTTTGGCGTTTGTTGTGTCGCGGTGGTGCTCACAAATCACCGTAGACCCTATTTACGAATATTAAAGTAGTTGGCAACTATTTTAATAATCAATTTAATCAGTTAGTTGTTGCATCCCTATAAAAACTTAACTAAATAAAATAAATATGGTAACTGTGATAAAACAGAATAAACAGATGATCATGTGTAGAAGTGTAGTTAAATAAAATCTATTTATATTATATTTTTATTCAGTTGCAACATTTTTTTGGTATTACAACTCAAATTACATACTTAATAATTTTCCAACCTGGTTTCATAATTTTGAATTAAACGGTCTATGATCAGAACCCCTGCCAGACCACCAGACACTGCAAATTAAATAAACCAAGATGATTTTATTGAAACAGAAATGGGGAGAATGTCTTTAGGGGTGAGCATAGGCCAAATTAATAAACAAAACATACTAACTAAGATACCTAACTGAAAATAATGAAAACAAAATACATAAACTACCCCAGCTCACTATTACTAAAACAGGAGACAAGGTAATCAAGCAAAATGTCACCCACCCCCACTTTACCCAAAGATGAATAAGAACTGTAACAAAAAAAATATAAAAGAAAGAGAAACAAAATAGAGATGTGTGCTGGGTTGGCCTCAGCAGGCTGTTGTTCCAGGTCATGAAAGAGAAGGAGCCCTGAATGTCTACGTCCTCCTCTCTTCTGTCAATTTTTATAAAGGGTGGCCCTGGTGGCCAATCATGGTCCTGCACCTAAAAAAATAAAACACAAACACAGGCAGGTATGGAGCCCTTGGGGGGGGGGTCAATAGTGACAAAATAAGAAGTTAAAGAGCAAAATCTGTACTCACAGTTTTGTAATCCGTACTTTCGTAGGCAGACACAAAAGGAAAAATACACCAGGGGTTGTAACACACACATAGAAAATGACTTTGAATTGATGAAAAAAATATAACCTCTCAGTGTGAGTATGAAAAAAAAACAGAAAGAGAGAGGGAAAAAGGAAGGGAGGAAGCTGAAGCATGAGCGGACAACCATCCCAATGGAGTCAGCAAGTTTTGAGGCTGCCGGTGATCTCGACAGAAAGCTTGAGGAGGGCTGAATTACAGAGGGAGGTGGGGGGCTGTTGCTAGGGTGTGCTACACTTCAGGCTATGTTCATTTTTATGTTAGTTTTTTTTTAATCACATTCAGATTGTTTCTTCAGTCTCTCTCTCTCTCTCTCTCTTTGTTACTCAGACACACATAATATGAGCACAAAAAATATGCTCTATTGAATTTACTTGATTCAGATATTGTCCTTCACTTAATGTTTTTGTTGCAATACACTCTCACAAAATGCTGCTTTAAATGATGCAGCTACTCTACAGTTACGTCTTTTAAGGTGGAATGGGCAATCACAATAACATGTTAGCTAATATAAAAGACTGTCTGAGTAATTCTGGTTGTTTACTCTACAGAACATCTACCAGAATGACTCATCTCACCAGTGCAAATGAATTCTGGGAAAAGTAGAATTCAGATTTTATTGGTTAATTTAACATAAAAAAATTAGACACTTTCATAGTGTCTAATCCTCTTCTAGACTTGTGTACACATGCACACACGCATTTACACAGACATACAGTATACACATAAACACAAAAACATGCAAAAACAGTCACAAACACACACCAACACAAGTTTACACTCAGCAGTTTGTTGCCATATCTCCTGCTGGCCATCTGTTCTTTCTTCCTCTCTCAGAGACACACAAATCATTTTATTAAGCCAGCACTACAACGCCCACGTTCATCACCAGGGTTCAGAATTTCAATTTAAAATGAGTCAGTGGGCGATTTTAACCAACTTGACATTTTCTGAAAAGCTTACACAACACGGATTTCACCAAAATCCACCATAAACAAGAGTGAAGATCTGAAAACGAGTCTCAGTTTATATGCACATTGTATGAGATGTATACACATATAAATGATGTGTTGTAAACATGCTTCATTTCATATTTTGTCTCTGTGAATCAGATTTATAACACGTGTACAGATTTTATAAACAGGAATGAAGACACAGAAGAGCTCCATGAAATAAGCATTTGCACATCTTTAATAAAGCCTTCTGTCTTTTTTTATCTCTCAGAAGCAGAAAGAAAGCGTTCCCACTCCTTTTGCTGTAACTCTGAGGTGCATGTAATTGGATTTGTTCTCCATTCTTCACAGTCTGTTCCTTCCAAATTGCTATTAGGAAGACTTAGCGAATCCATTTGAGCGGTTTAAACAGCTAATATACTGACAGAAATAGTAACAGTGGCTAAGTTCAACTTCTGCAGTTTGTTTCATGGTTTCTCACACATTTGCTCTGTTGCTTCAACATTATTCTTGTTCTGGTACTGTAGTATCTCATTTTCTCATCTTCTTTTAGAGTGTAACCAACATTTAACCCATTAATCTGTCATTCTCTGAGCTTGCTGTAGCTTTCTAAGGCTAACTACTTTAAATACTTTATACTCTGTCTGTATTTAGCCCCACATGTCAATTCCAACCCAATTAAGACAAGAGCTCTTGTCAGAGAGGTGAAATAATACAGGTAAAAATAATATATATGTGAATTTGGCCACAGCATAAAAGAATAACCACTGCTTGCCTTGGTCCAGGGCGTGCCATAGGCATATCACTGTCAGATACTCTATTATTTAAGTTATATTTGGAGTTTAAGCCATCTTTAGCTGCTGGTTCTTCAGCACCGCTCCTACCAGAGCCCCACCCACTAGATTAGTTGAAGGAACACCTTTTTTTTTTTTTTTTTGCATTTTGGTTGAGAACCTCAGACAGTACACAGCAGGATTAGCCAACAGACTTTGTCTGAGGGAGGAATCTGTACCCACTGTCCATGGAAAGTCATTAAATAAGGGAGATGTTAGTCATTTCAAATTAATATTACAGTTCAACTAGCTTGTTCGTATTTTCCCATTTAGCACAAGCCAACAATAACATGTTCTAAATGCTTAATGTATAAATGGCATGGCCAGCAACAGCTCAATTGCATGACCACATACAGTATCTCCCCGAAGTATAAGTCATCTCTCAGATTCTCTCTGTGCTTCATAAACTGTAATGACTAAGGGAGGACAGACAGCAGGGCAGTAATAATCCTCTCTATCCTGGAGCTT